>NC_041382.1:551101633-551171413 GCF_002162155.2 Triticum dicoccoides
CTAGTACTCGCCTAAGTTTCAAAAATCCTACCAAGTGATGAACAAACCTCGCACTCGGGGGCTTAGCTGCAGTCTAGTACTCGCCTAAGTTTCAAAAATCCTACCGAGTGATGAGCAAACCTCACACTCGGGGGCTTAGCTGCAGTCTAGTACTCGCCCAAGTTTCAAAAATCCTACCGAGTGATGAGCAAACCTCACACTCGGGGGCTTAGCTGCAGTCTAGTACTCGCCTAAGTTTCAAAAATCCTACCGAGGGATGAGAAAACCTCATACTCGGAGGCTTAGCTGCAGCCCCGTGCTCGCCTAAGTTTCAAAACTCCTACCGAGTGATGAGCAAGCCTCTCACTCGGAAGCTTAGCTGCAGCCCCGTGCTCGCCTAAGTCCCAAAATTCCTACCGAGTGATGAGCAAACCTCGCACTCGGGGGCTTAGTTGCAGCCCCGTGCTCGCCTAAGTCGAAAAACCACCCTTATCCGCAAGGATGACGAGGTGCAAGTCGACTACAATCCTCTCACGAAGCTGCGCTACAAGTATAATGTCCGCTCCATCCCTATCCGCAAGGATGACAAGGTGCAGGTCGACTGAAATCCTCTCACGGAGCCGCGCTACAAGTACAATGTCCGCTCCATCCCTATCTGCAAGGATGACGAGGTGCAGGTCGACTGCAATCCTCTCCTCGGAGCTGCGCCAGAAATACAATGTGCACTCCATCCTTATCCGCAAGGATGGTGAGGTGCAGGTCAACTGGGATATCTCCTTTAGAGTTGCATCTCGAAAGATATTCCGAGTGAAGAACAGGTTCTACTCGAAGACGAACACAAGCATTGCAGAAGATAAACCAAGATAAAACGAAGATAAAAGTACTCAGGCATCAGGCCCGAAGGAGTTTAACGGTTACAGAAACCACTCGGCATTCCGAGGCAAATTTAAGGCAAGTTTAAATCTCAAGTTTGTTCATTCGGCAAGAGGAGGGCTTGCAGGCTCGACGAATCCAAGTCAATTCCATCAGCGATCCGAGTGGCAGCAGCGATGAAAGTCTCCACAAAGGACTGGAAGTCATGCCTTTTGGTGTTGGCGACCTTGATCACTACCAGCTTATCTTCGCGGGCTTCCTTGCAGCGGACTCTTACCAGCAACAGAGCCACGTCAGCACCGCATCGGGCAGATGACTTCTTCCATTCTTGCACTCGACCAAGGACCTCATTGAGTCGATCCATCAGAGACTCGAGATCATTTTGAAGCGTTTCCCTTGGCTAGAGCGATGAGTCGATGCGTGAAACTAGCACCTTCAGACGAGCAAGATAACTTGTAACACTGGCGACGCGGGATTCCAGTAGAAGCACATTCATGGCAGCCTCGTCACCGACTGGAGAAAGGATAGGGTCCAAACCCGTCTCGATCCATCTAGTCTCCTCTTCAAAGTTTTGATAGAATTCGGCAGTCAAGGAGTTAGTGATTCGACTGGACAGGACTAACTTGCAAACAGTAAAGCAGTCGGATTAAAAGGGGTACCTTCGAGCATAAGAAAGAGCTTCTTGGCGAGGGTTTCCAGATAAGCTTCCAAGTCATTTCTCTTACGAGCTATGGCTTCCAGCTTCTCGTTCAGAGCCACCTTATCCTTCTTCAGACGAGTTGCCTCTCGGTTGGATTCAGTGAGAGAGTACTTCAGCTTGCTTACTTCCTCTTCCAGCACTCCGACTGAAGCCAGCTTCTTGTCAGCAAGGGTAGTCTTCTCTTGAGCCTCCTTCTGCGCAGCTGCAAGGTCCAAGTCCTTCTTCTCCAGAGCCAACCTCATTTCTCTGCAAAATAAGCATTTAGATTAAACAAAAGATCGAAGGGATAATTTAAAGGATGATCGACATGAGCAGTCGACAGGCAGTTACCTTCCATACCGGCAACTTCATCTTGAGCCTTCTTGAAGTTTTGTTGGGCCAACTCCAGGTCAAGGTTGAGTTGCCTCTGCTTCTCCTCAAATTCGGCGAACTTGGAAATGAGAGTACAAGATTTCTGCAGAGAGTAAAAGACATATGAATCGACAAGATCAAAGATTATTTACTTCCGAGTGAATAAAACTTCAAAGTTTACTCAGACCCTAACCGACTGCTAGCAGTTGACTGCGGTCTCGGGGACTAAACCCAGTGGGTGCACTTGGCGTGCCCCCACTGGTTCAGATTCCACTTGTCCGGTCCGCAAAGGTCGAGTAAAAAAAGAAGAAGAAGTGCTCAGACCCCGGCCAACTACCAACAGCCAACCGTGGTCTCGGGGACTACACCCAGTGGGTGCACTTGGTGTGCCCCCACTGGTTCAGATCCCACTCGGCATGTCCCGCCCAAACTGAGTGGAAGAAAGGAAAGAGAAAGAAGTGCTCAGACCCCAGCCGATTGCCTGCAGTCGACTGCGGTCTCGGGGACTACACCCAGTGGGTGCACTTAGCGTGCCCCCACTGGTTCAAATCCCATTCGACCAGACCGAGTGGAAGAGTGCAAATACTAAAGACAACAAAACACCTAGTGGGTGTACAGATTCGAAGTAGACAATAAGAGATTGTACGAAGGATAATATTCAGGTAGCATATCCTAATATAACAAGTTCAGTTGGAAGTCAACTTACCTGGACATTGGCTCGAAGAGCCGCGCTGGCGTCGTACGCAGCCTGGCTATTGTCGTGCACTGCCTTCATCCGCTCCATCATTACGCCAGCCTGACGGATAGCCTCCGCAGCGGCGTCCGACTAGCTTTCCGGAACATGATAGGTGGGGAAGAAGGGGACAAACGGTCCAGATGCAGCAGCTTGGAGCTCCGAGGCATGAGGTTGGATGACTGAAGAAAACACTGGTATAGTCGACGGTGTGAGGCGTTCACTCGACACTGGTGTCAAGACCCCGATTCCAAGTCACATCGATCTAGCCGGTAACACCTCATATCACTTTGCGGCCTCACGCACGGTATCCCACGGGTGTCGCCTTACCATGGCCCGGGACCGTTTGCGCCTTTTGGCTCACGTATATGATAGTGTCACTAGCATCCATATGACAGAGAACCCGGGCCGACATGGCTAGTCGTGAACCCAAAGCGGCACAGACCTATGGAGACATGCATACATGAATCACATCGAGCATGTCGGTCATCAACGAGTGATTCCGGGCTGTAGCACTGGGCTAACAGGACTCCGGGGAACCCGGGCTGTAGCAGGCTAGGCAGGACTCCGGAAGTCACCGCGTTACATTTCCCCGAAGGGACAGACATAGGAACAAAGTGAAACACATGCCGGCCAGTCAAGTGTCTTGAACAGTAGTGCTGGGCTAGTAGGACTCCGGTGAACCGGGCTGTAGCGGACTACTATGGCTCGAGGAACACTAGACCACATTTCCCCATAAGAAAGGCTGCCAAGAATAAACAACTAGATTGTCGGATCCCACTCATACCGAGCATTTCAGTCATACACACAATATGCCCGATATGAGTACATACAACATGGCATCACAACAAAACTCTACAACTCATGTACTTTATTTAAAGGCTGCAGAGAGCCATACATAACATGTTCATACAGATAGGGGTCACATGACCCGACACTCAAGTCATACAATCATACAAGCACATGCGGAAGCAACTAGTCTGGGTACAGACTCTAGAAAGAAAGAAGGCTTCTCGAAGCCTGACTATCTACATAGGGCCCTCCATGGCCAGGATCACCACCTGGGTAGCTAGTCACTCGTCGACGTCAAGGTCTACGTAGAACCCATCGGAGGGGGCGGTGTTGTCGTCTGAAAACAGTAATTAAGCAAACATGAGTACAAAGGTACTCAGCAAGTCTTACATCAGAACCTACTATACATGCTTATTCTCAAGAAGGTGGTGAGGTTAATGCAGCAAGCCAACTTTGACTCTTGGCTAAACTATCCTACGGAACTTCACTAGTAAAATAGTTTTCGCACACGAGTCCACTACTCACTAACACAATACTCCACCGTGGATCCTCCCTCGTCTTCCTACGAGAGGTCCATCCTCGGTACTCACACTTATCTTGAGTCTTTTAGTAGCATCCATTAACTTGTCTATGAACTATATAGGCAACCAAGTAGTCCTTTACCGCGGACACGGCTATTCGAATAGTTTTATACCCTGCAGGGGTGTACTTCGTCACACATGTTTCCACCACTTAGCGTCTGCACACGACATGTGCTCGACAGACTTCAAGCAAAAACCGACGTGGGTGTAGACCACGACCTGACTAACCTCTCAAGTCTCTAGTCCAGGTATATCGCCTATTCAGGTTCCATCCGCAAGGAAATCCGGCCGGGGTGTCCTCAACGGCCCCAAACGATGTGTACAGGGTCCCGAGACGCCAAACGGGTGCCCGGCATACCCGGCCACAGTGTATCTACCGCATCATAGCCCACCCCTAGGGTCAGCGCTACGCACGGCCACCAACACATGTCCTACAAACACCAGAAACTAGTTGCAACTCCTGGACAGAGGCGAGAGGGGTCAGTAAGTTGAGCGGGGTCATATTTTAGGGCCCAATGTGTGGTAGTAGCTGAATCTTAAATCACGCATACAGATCTCAGTTCTTAGGGACGGCCTCAATGAAACAACCCACCATGTACTCCTACATGGCCTCTCATCGATACCTTTACCAAAACATGTTCAACACATCCCTCATATTACCGACATAAGCATTTCACTCTAGCCCATCACCCAGATGAACCAGACCTGACACAACTCTAAGCATATAAGGCATAGCAAGGTAGGAATCACATACATGGCTCAATCAACTCCTACACATGCTAGTGGGTTTCATCTAGTTACTGTGGCAATGACAGGTCATGCAGAGGATAAGGGTTCAACTACCGTAGCACACAGTAGTTTGAATCGCGTTGTCTTAATGCAGTAAAAAAGAGCAGAAGCGAGAACATGGGTTTGTATCAGAATGATCAATGGTTGCTTGCCTGATGGAGTGGTAGCGGGATACTGCCCTTCAATTGGATACTCGTGAATATCCTCGGAGGCAGAACCTACCACGAAGAACACATCGGAACACAATCAACACATGACGATATGCAACAATATGATGCATGCTATGACATGGCAATATGAATGTCTCTTGGCCTAATGCAAGCTAAAATAGAAAGGGATGAACTCATTTGAATCAAAGATTCAAATATTAGCTCATTAAACATGGCCTTAATAGTGCATTTCCTTATTCTGCTTAAACAGCAAGGTAAACTTGTTTTTTCATGCATGAAACCATTACAGATGGATAGATTGAATTTTTGTGATAATTTTTCATATATAAATTATTTCATTTGGAGTTACGGTTGAATTTCTATGATTTTTAGAAGTTTTAAACATTTTCTGGAATTTCCTGAATAAAAATAAATCCAGAAAATGCATTACTGAGTCAGCATTACGTCAGGGTGACGTCAGTGGTCAACGGGGACGTCCAGGTCAAACCTGACTGGTGGGTCCCGTGTGTCAGTAGTTAATTAAGCTAATTATCTTTAGTTAAAACTAATCTGATTTAGTTAACAGAGGGGGCCCACTTGTCATTGACTCAGGGGAGTCAAACTGGGCCCACCCAGGGGTCAAACTGGGTCAACTCACCGGCGACTCGATGCCGGCGAGGCCCGAGACGGCGGTGGTCTTCGGATTTGGTCCTCCGGTGACCAAATCGACGGCGGAGAAGTGCTACGCGTAGCTGGGGAGCTGCCGCATCCAGTGGTGCAAGTTGTTGGACACGGGGACACCGGAAACGACGTCGGCGAGCTCGACAGCGGCGGCCGGAGTTCGGCCAACGGTGGGTTAGGCAATGCAGGGTGCTAGGGGAGGCGCTGGTGTGTGCTACGTGCTCCTGGTGAGGTGTGGAGCATGGTGATGTGCCCGGCTTCAAGCCACTGTGGCTCTGGCCACGACGGCGACGAGGCACGGCGCCGGCGAGCTTCGGCCGTGGTGGAAGATGGAGCTAGGGGACGGAAACGGAGGGGGCGAGCACGGGGAAAGAATCAGGATCTCACAAGGAGTCGTGTGGCGGTCTCAGCGGGCTCGGGGACGGGCTGGAGAAGAGGTGCGGTCACCGGCGATCTCGGATGCCCGAGGTAGAAGACGACGGCGATGGCGGTGCTGCAGGGCCTCCGGCGAAGCGTGGCTCAGTGGGGAGGGCGAGGGAGTCGAGGCGGAGCTAATGGGCTCGTCGGAGGGGCGAGGGGATGTCTCTGGCGGCGACTACGGTGATCGGTGGCGAGGGACGCGCTCGGCCATCGCGGGAGAGAGTGAGGGAGACGAGGGGGAGAGTGAGAGAGGATGAGAGGGGGACGTGGGGGTCGCGTGGCATCCCTAGGCGTCTCCCGGGCGTCGGCAGAAGCAGGAGGTGGCTGGCGCGTGGCCGGCGCGCGGCGAGCACGCGCCCCTGCCTCCTGGCGCGAGGAGGACGAAGACTGACAGAGCCAGTCGACCTGGGCCGAGCCAGGTGGCTGGGCCAGCCAGGTAAGGCCCAGGTAAACTTCCCTCTCTCTCTCTTTTTGTTTCTGTTTTCCTAATTATCTGCAACTGTTGGGCTTTAAATAAAATACTAAAATGTTTCCAAAAATCCTGAAAATAATTGTAGGCTCTGTTTAGAATATATCCAACAGCAAACATTTATTTCCAAAATTATTTGAGCATTAAAATTATTTTATAGCATTAAAATTCCCAAATTCAAATACTTATGATTTAATTCAATGACCTTCTGTTGACCTAGAAAATTGTGCACCACTTTTGCCAGAGGTTCTAACCTAAGACAAAGAGGGTGAACTTTTTAGAAGGGCATTTTAGGTTCATTGAAAATAATTTTAGTAAACCCTAGTTGTTTCCAGGGGGTGTTGGGGGTTTCTGCTTTCCCCATTTCAAATTTAAGAGAAATTTAAACATTATGCACACTCTAATGCTTGAACTAGCTAGGGTGTGACAACTCACCCCCACTCAAAAGAATCTCGTCCCGAGATTTAGGATCCTCTGGTAAGAAGGTGGAGTACTCAAGTCGAAGACGATCCTCCCTTTCCCAAGTGGCTTCTTCCTCGGAATGGTGTGACCATTGAACCTTGAGAAACTTGATATTATGACGTCGAGTGGTACGCTCGGCTTGATCAAGGATACGAACGGGATATTCCCGATAAGAGAGGTTATCTTGTAGATCAAGCGTTTCGTGGTCCACTCCACGGATAGGATCCGCGAAGCAACGCCTGAGTTGTGAAACGTGGAAGACATCATGAGCTCTGGAAAGATGCGGAGGTAGATCCAATTGGTAGGCAACTTCTCCTCATTTGGCCAGAATGCGAAAGGGTCCAATGTAACGAGGAGCCAATTTGCCCTTGATACCGAAACGATGGGTTCCCTTTAACGGGGTAACCCGAAGGTAAGCCTTCTCGTCAACTTCATAAGTCATAGGCTTATGTTTACGATCATATTGACTCTTTTGACGAGATTGGGCTGTTTTCAATTTCTCACGTATAACAGGAACCTGCTCTTCCGCTTCCTGAATCATATCCGGGCCAAAGAGTTGTCTTTCCCCGGTTTCTGACCAGTTAATAGGCGTTCGACATTTTCGTCCATAGAGAACTTCGAAAGGAGCTTTGCCCAAGCTAGCTTGATAACTATTGTTATAAGCAAACTCCGCGAATGGGAGGCATTTCTCCCAACTCATTCCGAACAAGATAACAGAAGCTCGGAGCATATCTTCCAGAATTTGATTGACTCGCTCTACTTGACCACTTGATTGAGGATGGAAGGCGGTGCTAAAGGAGAGATGAGTTCCCATAGCATTTTGGGAACTTTCCCAAAATCGAGAGGTGAAGAGACTCCCACGGTCTGAGTTAATTTCCAATGGGACACCATGAAGGGACACTATTCGGGAGATGTATAATTTGGCTAGCTGGCTAGCGGTGATACTCTCACGAACAGGTAGGAAATGGGCTACTTTGGAAAGTCGATCGATCACGACGAAGATGGCATTATTCCCTCTCTTGGTCCTGGGAAACCCAGTAATGAAATCCATACTGATTTTATCCCATTTCCATTCAGGAATATCCAAAGGTTGAAGGGTGCCAGCAGGCCGCTGATGCTCTGCTTTAACACGACGACAAACGTCGCAATTAGCAATGTATTGAGCGATTTCTCTATTCATCCTAGTCCACCAAAACCTCTGGCGTAGGTCTTGATACATTTTAGTACTACCGGGATGAATGGTGAGAGGGGATTCATGAGCTTCCTTAAGGATCAACTGGCGTAGATGTTGTTTCTTGGGAACCACCAAACGGTTCTCAAAGAAGACAGCACCCCGCTTATCCATGGAAAAACATTTAGCAACTCCGCTAGCAATGTTTTCCTTAATCCGGGATATGCCTTTATCACGCTTCTGGGCAGCTATGATTTGATCCATAAGGGTAGGTTTCGCCACCAGGGTGGATAGGAATCCTCGAGGAACAATGTGAAGATTAAGCTTACGAAATTCCTCATGGAGAAGTGGTTGACTTTGTTGTAACATCAAGTTGTTACAATAGGACTTACAACTTAGTGCATCAGCCATGACATTGGCTTTGCCCGGGGTGTAAGTTATTCCTAAGTCGTAATCCGAGATCAACTCGACCCAACGTCTTTGCCTGAGATTCAAATCTGGTTGGGTGAAGATATATTTCAAACTTTGGTGATCGGTGAAGATCTCGCAACGATTACCGAGAAGGTAATGTCGCCAGGTTTTAAGTGCATGGACTACAGCTGCGAGCTCTAGATCATGTGTGGGATAATTTTCCTCATGTGGGTGTAATTGCCGTGAAGCATAGGCAATTACCTTACGATCTTGCATGAGTATGCAACCTAATCCTTGTCACGAGGCGTCGCAATAGATAATAAAGTCCTTGGAGAAATTTGGTGGTACTAGTACGGGAGCAGATGTCAGGCGTCTTTTCAGTTCCTGAAAGCTGAACTCGCACTGTGGAGTCCACTCGAACTTTTTATCTTTCTTGAGGAGTTCAGTTAGAGGTTTAGCAACCTTGGAGAAATTTTCGACGAAGTGGCGGCAATAGCTCACTAAGCCAAGGAAACTCCGAACTTGCTTGACCGTCTCAGGTGGAGTCCAGTCAAGGACGGCTTGAACTCGCTCGGGATTGACAGAAATACCCTTACCAGAAATTACATGGCCTAGATAGGTCACTTCTGGCAACCAAAATTCACACTTGGAGAATTTGGCATAAAGGCGATGCTCTCGAAGTTTCATCAATACCACCCTTAGATGTTCGGCATGTTCCTCTTCATTCTTGGAGTAGATGAGTATGTCATCGAGGTATACTACGACAAATTTGTCCAAGTACTCCATGAAAACCGAGTTCATTAACCGGGAGAAGGTGGCTGGGGCATTGGTTAAACCGAAGGACATAACGGTGTACTCGTATTGGCCATAACGAGTAACAAAGGCCATTTTGGGAATGTCCCCGTTTCTAATTTTGATTTGATGGTAACCCAACCTCAAATCCATCTTGGAGAAGACTAAGGATCCAGCGAGCTGATCATATAGATCGTTGATCCTGGGAAGCGGGTATTTATTCTTGATGGTGACCAAGTTGACAGGTCGGTAATCCACAACCATTCGATCCGTTCCATCCTTCTTCTTGACGAAGAGGACGGGGCAAGCCCAAGGAGAGGAACTAGGACGGATGAAACCCTTTTTCAAGGACTCATCGAGTTGGTTCTTAAGCTCGGCTAGTTCTAAGGGTGCCGTCTTGTAGGGTCTTCAACGGTTCCTGGAACAAGGTCTATCACAAACTCAACATCCTTGTCAGGTGGAACACCTGGCAGTTCTTTTGGAAAGACATCCGGAAAGTCTCGGACTACCGGAACATCCTCAAGGTCTGGAAGAGGGTTGGCATTTAAGGAGTAAAGCTGGCGCTTGGCCACTCGAGTTAAGACATTGACTGTCTTGCCCGATGGGTGAGTAAGTTGAACGGTTCTAGTGGCACAATCAATCTTAGCATAATGAGCTGACATCCAGTCCATACCCAAGATGATGTTTATGTCCGAGGACTTGAGAGCTATTAAGGATGCAAGGAAGACAAGTCTATCGACAAGAATTTCGTTCCCATGGCTTACTCTAGAAGTTTGCCATCTAGAGCCAGGGGTTTGAATTTCCATGGTAGAGGGCATGTCACAGAATGTCGTGTTGTGCAATCGAGCATAGTTCTCGGATATGAATGAATGAGATGCTCCAGTATCGAAAAGAACAGATGCCGGATGGCAGTTAACAAGGAGCATACCAAGGACAACGTTAGGATCCTCATGAGCCTCCTCGGCTGAAACATAGTTGACATGGCCACGGGCAGTAGTGACCGGCTTGGCATAGAATGTTTTTCCCGCAGGCTTACCACGGCCAACAGACTTTCTAGTTTGATTGGGGTTGTTGTTCTGGGGACACTCTCGACTATAGTGACCCGGCTCTCTACACTTAAAGCATGTCACCACATTGGGGCGTGGAGCAGCATTAGCAGCGGGGCCTCCATAGGGCATGGGCGGTGCAAATTGCTGGTTGGGACGAGGCGCCTCAAAGGATGGCCTCGGGATGAACCTGGGTGGCAATGCCGTGCTTGGGATCCACACCCGACGCTTCTGAGCTCCAGAGCCAGATGAAGAGCCAAAATCACGGGAGTGCTTGCGTGAAGCATCATAATCAGTCTAGCCTGTCTCAGCACTGATGGCTTTATTGACCAACTTCTGAAAGGATGTGCACTCGTGCAGACAGAGATCACGGCGAAGCTCAGGGCTAAGTCCCTTGCGGAACCTTGCCTGCTTCTTGGCGTCAGTAGATACCTCTTCGGGAGCATAGCGTGCCAGATTCCCAAATTCACGACTATAAGCATCCACGGTCAGTCTTCCTTGGGTGAAGTTGCAGAACTCCTCCCTCTTGCGATCCATGAGACCTTCCAGAATGTGATTCTCACGGAAAGCCTCACTGAATTCAGCCCAAGTGGTGATTTGGCCAACCGGGCGCATAGCTTCGAAGTTTTCCCACCAAAGGCTAGCAGGGCCTTCAAGGTGATAGGCAGCATAAGTAACCTTGTCGGCTTCGGCTACGTTGGCAGAACGTAGCTTGTGGGTGATACTGCGAAGCCAGTCATCCGCGTCGAGGGGTTCGACGGAATGGTTGAACTTTGGTGGGTACAGCTTGATAAAGTCATTGGTTGACACCAAGTCATTTCGTGGGTGGCGTGCAGTGTTCTGCTCAATCCGCTCCAGCAGGCGGTTAGTCTCACGCTTGTTTCTTTCCGCCTCCAGCATCACTTCGGCCAGAGAAGGCGGGTCATGCAGATTTTCACCTCTAGCTACACTGGCTTCCCCCTGCTCCGAGACAGCAGGGTTGCTGCGGGTGTTGACCATCCTAGGAGAAAACAAGACAACGGTTTAGACAAGGATGGCTCAAACTTAGCAAGGAAGTGCAGAATGTAATGGATAACACGGAATGCAGAGATGTTCATCCGTATGTCATGGTAATATAAAACTGCCATATATATACCAACGGTCATACACATCATACATAGTTTAGTACAAGCCCAGGCTACAGTACAACTATGATGAAAGACGTTACATCTCATCGGAGGCATTCCAAGCTCTTATACATTATTTGTCTACACCTCCAGAATCGATTACACGCAAAGTCATATTCCACAAGTCACGCAGGACAGTGGAGATACAACTACTACAATACTAGTGGTACTACTACTAACTCAGACAGCTCCGTAGTAGTCCTCATAGAAGTCACCTCCATAGCCTGGAAGTTCAACGTGACCATCCGGGAACAGACGGTCCTGAGGAGCCTGTGGACCGTAGGGGCTAGGATGAGGTCTTGGACCAACAAACGGTGGCCTGCGGGGACCATGGGGTGGGGTGATGCCTCCCACATCACGCCAATCCACCATGTCTGGCAGAGCTGATCTCACAGGATACAGATCCCTTGTATCCATACATCCAGCTTGCACCGCAGGTGCAAACCGAGTCAATGTGGCCCAATGATCAGCACGGGTATTGAAAAGCTCCAGCCTCAAGGCCCGATTCTCTCGGTCCTTATCTTCGAGCATCTCAGCAGTGGTACGAGTTAATGAATCCTCCTGAGTGGAGTCAGCATAGATAGCCTGAAGATACCCTTGCGCTCCCGGAAGTGAAGCTGGCATGTAACGGAAATCAGTGTTCCGAAGCAGGCCAGTCCGGACTCGCATGATGGTCATCATGGAATAGGCAGCATCCTGCATAGCCATCTCAACGGTAACCCCGAGTCCATAGGAACAGTGAAGGGGCTCGGTAGATCCAGGATAAGAAGGAAATATCTTGACGGTGCAGAAATACTGGCTTTGATTAAAGTCGCGGAACTGCTCTTCGACAGTGTATTCGGGATACCAACGGTAACCTGTCTCGATCATTACCCGGACTAACATAGCAGTATGACCGGGCACGTCGAGGCACCTGGTCAGGCGAACCACTTGGTTTTGAACACGGTTGGCCATCTGAAAGCACAACCACAATGCAAAAACATCAGAATTTCTAGGGAAAATTGGACAGCATAACAGCTGTAAATGCTCAGAAAAAGATTTGAGACATCCACAACAGTTTGCAATACCACTCAACAACATCATATGAAGGTTCTGATTCAATTAGCAACATACTAAGAATAATAGAAACTGAACTGGGACTTGTAATAACAATCCTATAAGCTACTACGGAATAGTAACACGTGAACCTGATAGAAGAAGAGAGCCTAGTCCTTAACCCACGTTGAATGAGAAGAGAATAACTCAGATCAGAGGCATATGGTAAAGGAGTAAAAGAGACTTACGTTCCCTCGCACAATCAATTCCCCTACATATAACTAAAGCATTTCTAAACTCGACATCGACCAGTTTGGCTCAACGAACCTACAGGCAGTCCGGCTCTGATGCCAACGCTGTCAGGACCCCGATTCCAAGTCACATCGATCTAGCCGGTAACACCTCATATCACTTTGCGGCCTCACGCACGGTATCCCACGGGTGTCGCCTTACCATGGCCCGGGACCGTTTGCACCTTTTGGCTCATGTATATGATAGTGTCGCTAGCATCCATATGACAGAGAACCCGGGCCGACATGGCTAGTCGTGAACCCAAAGCGGCACAGACCTATGGAGACAGGCATGCATGAATCACATCGAGCATGTCGGTCATCAATGAGTGATTCCGGGCTATAGCACTGGGCTAACAGGACTCCGGGGAACCCGGGCTATAGCAGGCTAGGCAGGACTCCGGAAGTCAACGCATTACATTTCCCCGAAGGGACAGACATAGGAACGAAGTGAAACACATGCCGGCCAGTCAAGTGTCCTGAACAGTAGTGCTGGGTTGCAGGACTCCGGTGAACCGGGCTGTAGCGGACTACTATGGCTCGAGGAACACTAGACCACATTTCCCCATAAGAAAGGCTGCCAAGAATAAACAACTAGATTGTCGGATCCCACTCATACCAAGCATTTCAGTCATACACACAATATGCCCGATATGAGTACATACAACATGGCATCACAACAAAACTCTACAACTCAAGTACTTTATTTAAAGGCTCCAAAGGCCATACATAACATGTTCATACAGATAGGGGTCACATGACCCGACACTCAAGTCATACAATCATACAAGCACATGCGGAAGCAACTAGTCTGAGTATAGACTCTAGAAAGAAAGAAGGCTTCTCGAAGCCTGACTATCTACATAGGGCCCTCCATCGGAGGGGGCGGTGTTGTCATTTGAAAACAGTAATTAAGCAAACATGAGTACAAAGGTACTCAGCAAGTCTTACATCAGAACCTACTATACATGCTTATTCTCAAGAAGGTGGTGAGGTTAATGCAGCAAGCCAGCTTTGACTCTTGGCTAAACTATCCTACGGAACTTCACTAGTAAAATAGTTTTCGCACATGAGTCCACTACTCACTAACACAATACTCCACCGTGGATCCTCCCTCGTCTTCCTACGAGAGGGCCATCCTCGGTACTCACACTTATCTTGAGTCTTTTAGTAGCATCCATTAACTTGTCTATGAACTGTATAGGCAACCAAGTAGTCCTTTACCGTGGACGCGGCTATTCGGGTAGTTTTATACCCTGCAGGGGTGTACTTCGTCACACATGTTTCCACCATTTACCGTGTGCACACGACATGTGCTTAGCAGACTTCAAGTGAAAACCGACATGGGTGTAGACCACGACCTGACTAACCTCTCAAGTCTCTAGTCCAGGTATATCGCCTATTCAGGTTCCATCCGCAAGGAAATCTGGCCGGGGTGTCCTCAACGGCCCCAAACGATGTGTACAAGGTCCCGAGACGCCAAACGGGCGCCCGGCATACCCGGCCACAGTGTATCTACCGCATCATAGCCCACCCCTAGGGTCAGCGCTACGCACGGCCGCCAACACATGTCCTACAAACACCAGAAACTAGTTGCAACTCCTGGACTGAGGTGAGAGGGGTCAGTAAGTCGAGCGGGGTCATATTTCAGGGCCCAATGTGTGGTAGTAGCTGAATCTTAAATCACGCATACAGATCTTAGTTCTTAGGGACGACCTCAATGAAACAACCCACCATGTACTCCTACATTGCCTCTCATCGATACCTTTACCAAAACATGTTCAACACATCCCTCATATTACCGACATAAGCATTTCACTCTAGCCCATCACCCAGATGAACCAGACCTGACACAACTCTAAGCATATCAGGCATAGCAAGGTAGGAATCACATACATGGCTCAATCAACTCCTACACATGCTAGTGGGTTTCATCTAGTTACTGTGGCAATGACAGGTCATGCAGAGGATAAGGGTTCAACTACCGTAGCACACAGCAGTTTGAATCGCGTTGTCTTAATGCAGTAAAGAAGAGCAGAAGCGAGAATATGGGTTTGTATCGAAATGATCAATGGTTGCTTCCCTGATGGAGTGGTAGCGGGATACTGCCCTTCAATTGGATACTCGTGAATATCCTCGGAGGCAGAACCTACCACGAAGAACACATCGGAACACAATCAACACATGACGATATGCAACAATATGATGCATGCTATGACATGGCAATATGAATGTGTCTTGGCCTAATGCAAGCTAAAATAGAAAGGGATGAACTCATTTGAATCAAAGATTCAAATATTAGCTCATTAAACATGGCCTTAATAGTGCATTTCCTTATTCTGCTTAAACAGCAAGGTAAACTTGTTTTTTCATGCATGAAACCATTACAGATGGATAGATTGAATTTTTCTAATAATTTTTCATATATAAATTATTTCATTTGGAGTTACGGTTGAATTTCTATGATTTTTAGAAGTTTTAAACATTTTCTGGAATTTCCTGAACAAAAATAAATCTAGAAAATGCATTACTGCGTCAGTATTACGTCAGGGTGACGTCAGTGGTCAACGGGGACGTCCAGGTTAAACCTGACTGGTGGGTCCCGTGTGTCAGTAGTTAATTAAGCTAATTATCTTTAGTTAAAACTAATCTGATTTAGTTAATAGAGGGGGCTCACTTGTCATTGACTCAGGGGAGTCAAACTGGGCCCACCCAGGGGTCAAACTGGGTGAACTCGCCGGTGACTCGATGCCGGCGAGGCCCGAGACGGCGTAGGTCTTCGGATTTGGTCCTCCGATGACCAAATCGACGGCGGAGAAGTGCTACGCGTAGCTGGGGAGCTGCCGCATCCAGTGGTGCAAGTTGTTGGACACGGGGACACCGGAAACGACGTCGGCGAGCTCGACAGCGGCGGCCGGTGTTCGGCCAACGGCGGGTTAGGCGATCCAGGGTGCTAGGGGAGGCGCTGGTGTGTGCTACGTGCTCCTGGTGAGGTGTGGAGCATGGTGGTGTGCCTGGCTTCAAGCCACTATGGCTCTGGCCACGACGGCGACGAGGCACGGCGCCGGCGAGCTTCGGCCGTGGTGTAAGATGGAGCTAGGGGATGGAAACGGAGGGGGCGAGCACGGGGAAAGAATCAGGAGCTCACAGGGAGTCGTGTGGCGGTCTCAGCGGGCTCGGGGACGGGCTGGAGAAGAGGTGCGGTCGCCGGCGATCTCGGATGCCCGAGGTAGAAGACGACGGTGATGGCGGTGCTGCAGGGCCTCCGGTGAAGCGTGGCTCAGTGGGGAGGGCGAGGGAGTCGAGGCGGAGCTAATGGGCTCGTCGGAGGGGCAATGGGATGTCTCTGGCGGTGACTACGGTGATCGGCGGCGAGGGACGCGCTCGGCCATCGCGGGAGAGAGTGAGGGAGACGAGGGGGAGAGTGAGAGAGAATGAGAGGGGGACGTGGGGGTCGCATGGCGTCCTTGGGCGTCTCCCGGGCGTCGGCAGAAGCAGGAGGCGGCCGGCGCGTGGCCGGCGCGCGGCGAGCACGCGCCCCTGCCTCCTGGCGCGAGGAGGACGAAGACTGGCAGAGCCAGTCGACCTGGGCCGAGCTAGGTGGCTGGGCCAGCCAGGTAAGGCCCAGGTAAACTTCCCTCTCTTTCTTTTTTTTGTTTCTATTTTTCTAATTATCTGCAACTGTTGGGCTTTAAATAAAATACTAAAACGTTTCCAAAAATCCTGAAAATAATTGTAGGCTCTGTTTAGAATATATCCAACAGCAAACATTTATTTCCAGAATTATTTGAGCATTAAAATTATTTTATAGCATTTAAATGCCCAAATTCAAATACTTATGATTTAATTCAATGACCTTCTGCTGACCTAGAAAATTATGCACCACTTTTGCCAGGGGTTCTAACCTAAGACAAAGAGGGTGAACTTTTTAGAAGGGCATTTCAAGTTCATTGAAAATAATTTTAGTAAGCCCTAGTTGTTTCCAGGGGGGTGTTGGGGGTTTCTGCTTTCCCCATTTCAAATTTAAGAGAAATTTAAACATGATGCACACTCTAATGCTTGAACTAGCTAGGGTGTAACAACTGGGACAACAAAAGTTACAGAGGCTCTACCTGCATCTTCGGGCTGTTGGACTGTTGGTTCTGTCGCCAGTTCCGACTGAGATATCTTGCCAGCTGCTGGTTTCTTGCTCCTTCTGGGCCTCGGTATCACGTCTTCATCGTCATCCGGAAGCTCGATAACATTGAGTGGGGCTGCAAAGAAATCAGTCGACCCCAAGTGAATCACCAGAATTTAATCGACCAAATAATGAAGAACAAGATAACGAGAATTGTACCTGGGTTGGACGTAACCGCATCTTCCATCTCCTCATATCGGTACTTGTGGGTGGAAGTTCCAGAGGTGGCAGCACTTCAAATATCAACATTCAGTCGGTTATGTTCTGTTACCCAAGTCAACCAAAGGATCAGGTCAGATTGTTACCCAGAGATAGTGGGAATGACCACTTTGATTTTGGGCAAATCCTTCAGTGGTTTGGAAGATGTGGCCTTCGGTGGTTTCGGGACTGGAGGCGGCGCAGTCTTGGGCTGCTTCGGTGCCTTTTCGGTCGGCAGTAGAGAATACATCCGAGGGCGCTCTGAAGACTGCCCAGTTGGTGCGGCCACCAAGTCGGGGGTGCTTGCCTGGTCGTGAGCGTGCTTGGACCTTCTTTCTCTGCGAGAAGGCGAGTCGACCTCTTCTTCATCACTCTGGTCGTCGCTCTCCTCATCCTCCTATGCATCCGAGTGCCACTCGCCACTCTCGCCTCCGCTTGCCTCTCCCTCGAGATCTTTCTCCTGCACTCTGTTGGGCATTGAGTACATATCAACAAGAGCCTGAAAGACAATGAACAAAAGAAAGACATTCGGCCGTCAACAAGATGTTGCATGGTAAATCAAGAAAACACTCGACAATGCAGAATTGTACCTGTTCCGACTGGCGCAAACGGTTGAATGGAACCACCCTCCTGGACCCCCGGGGGTTATCCTTGTTGCCAGTAATGCCTCTCAGCCACTGCCCCACCGTGTCCTCACTGACATCTTCCGGGTGGATCCGAGTGGAATCCTCGATCCCCGAGTACATCCACATCGGATGGTCATGAGCTTGGAGTGGCTGGATACGTCGACTGAGGGAGACCTCCAGCAGGTCCATACCGGTCACTCCGTCGCAGACGAGTTGGACCACCCGCTCGACCAACACCTTCACCTGCACCTTCTCCTCTGGGATCACTCTCAAGGTGGAGGGCTTCTCCACTCGGGCCATGGAAAAGGGGAGAAGTCCAGTCGACTGACCCAGAGTCGGCTGGTCCTTGCAGTAGAACCAGGTCGACTGCCAACCCCAGACCAACTCGGGAAGGATCATGGTTGGGAAAGTGCTTTCGCTCCTCATCTGAATTCCAAGACCCCCGCACATCTGTATCACATGCGTCCTCTCGTCACTCGGGTTGGCCTTCTTGACCGTCTAAGAACGACATGTGAATATGTGCTTGAAGAGACCCTAGTGTGGTCGACAACCCAAGAAGTTCTCGCACATGGACACGAAAGTGGCAAGGTACATGATGGTGTTTGGAGAAAAGTGGTGGAGTTGAGCCCCAAAGAAGTTCAAGAAACCGCGAAAGAAAGTATGGGGAGGCAAAGAAAACCCGCAGTCGACATGAGTGGCGAGGAGAATGCACTCACCCTCCTACGGCTGCGGCTCGGTCTCATTCCCTGGGAGCCGCGCTGATTCATGGGGGATCAGTCCCCCCCTCGATGAGGTCGTCGATGTCGTCTTGGCTGATTGTCGAGCGAATCTAGTCGCCCTGGATCCAGCCAGGCGGCAGGCCGGACCTCGGCGAAGACCCGCCCCGGCTAGTCCTCTTCCCTTTCGCCTTCGTCGTCGCCTTCTTCGCACGCTCTAACACCACCGTCTTCTCCTTCCCCATGGCAGCGGATCGATCTCAAACGGGGCGACGACGCTGAGAGCAGAGGCAGACGCGGTGGAGAAAATAGAGGAGGAAGGGGAAGAGTGAGAACGCACTGTGCGTAAACCCCCGTCCAACACCTTATGTGAGGGCATTTCCGAGTGGCTGACTCGTGGGCCCAGGCGATCTGATCAAATCCCGCAACAGTCGTGCACGCGATACGTGGCAAAAAAGGTGGCGCGGAGATCGAGGCGGCCTGCCTAATCTATCCCGATTACTGTGGCCTCCCCCACCCGGCGCGCTTCCCAAAATTTGAATCCCGTGAAATCCGTAGACAGCAGAACAACCCGTCAGACGGAAGATTTTTCCCATATCAACACTCGAAGCTTAACAATGAAAGTTCACTCGATAAAACCAAGAATGGATCAAGGTGATTGAACAAGCAGCTGAAGTCATCATGAATGTTCATTCGACCTCTGGACAAAACATTTCCGAAGTGCAAAAGTTGAATCAGAGGGGTTATCAACTCCTTCTCCACTCGAACCCTGAACCATTCGGGGGCTAATGATGAAGATATGTACCTAGGGTAGGGTCATAGGCCTGACCTAGGCACCCTCCCCTAGGACGTCACCCTCAAACCAGAAGCATTCGAAGAAGAGTCATCATCCACTCGACTACAAGTCGTTCCACTCAGAAGATTCAAGGTCACTCGACCGCAACAATTATCACTCGACAGACAGAAGACCTAAAGTCACTCTGCACGACAACAGTCGGACGTTTACTTCATAGACTTAATAGGCATTTATGTCATTTAATTACTAGTGTTACCAGTAGCGCCCCCATCTTAATGTACCTTAAACCCCTTGTAATGTGGGCTGGCTGGGGTCCTGGCGCACTCTATATAAGCCACCCCTCCACTGGCACAAGGGTTCGCATCTTTTGTAAACTCACACACACATATAATCCAGTCGATCGCCTCAGGGCACTGAGACATAGGGCTGTTATTTCTTCCGAGAAGGGCCTGAACTCGTAAAACTTGTGTGTACAACTGCTCCATAGCTAGGATCTTGCCTCCTCATACCTACCCCCATCCTACTGTCAGTCTTAGATCCACGACAGGTGGCTCAAGCCCCACTGCAATGATATAGGGGAGCTAATGGCGGCTCTAATTAAATATGCCGACTCTGATAGTACCAAGGACCCCGAGTCTGATGATGAATAGCCGGGAAAGGGAAAGAAGAGCGGCAACACTAAGGGCCTGTGTCATAACCCGGCGAGTCAGGGGAGCAACGGTAAATGCAAGGCTGATAATAATTTAGATTTCGTTGCAATACCAACAGGCAGAACAGTAGTCAGGGTCGTCAAGGAAAGCCACCTCCTCGGGGAGGAGGATCAGGTATAAATCTGGAATATATGATGAATCAGCCTTGCCCAAAGCATGGTACGTGGGACAAGCCATCCACGCACCTTTGGAAGGACTGCCACATTATGAAGGCGTTCAAAAATTCCGACTTGTTCCATAAAAATCATGGGCCAGGCGATGACTCAGGTTCCGACTCTTATGGTCCGGGTCACGATGGCGACGGTCCTCATTCCGGCTTCCAAGGCAATCAAGGAAATCAAGGCAACCAGGGAGGTTTTCATCAATAGTCTGGTCAAGGGAATCAGCAGCAACAATCTGGGTATCAGAGTAACCCGAAACAGTTGAATAGTGGGCAGTACCACGTCTTCACCATAAGTTTATGCAAGCGGGATCAGAAGCTCCATAAAAGGGCTGTGAACACCGTTGAGCCGGCAGTTCCCCGTTACTTGCGCTGGTCAGAGCAACCTATTGTGTGGAGCCATGAGGATCACCCGCCCCGGGTTGATAATCCGGGTCACTTAGCTTTGGTGGTGGCACCTCAGGTTGGAGGATATAAATTCACTAAGGTACTCATGGACGGAGGCAACATCATCAATATCCTTTATTATGAAACTTTCCATAGCATGGGATTGACTGATAAAAATCTTAAGCCGTCGAACACCGTCTTTCACGGTGTGGTGCCTCGTAAGTCGGCATACCCAGTTGGTAAGATAGCACTGGAGGTTGCTTCTGAAGATGATTACGATTCCAGGTCTGAGACGTTGACCTTTGAGGTAGTTAAGATCAAGAGCCCTTATCATGCCCTATTTGGGTGACCGGCTTATGCCAAGTTCATGGGACGGCCTTGTTATGTTTATCTGCAGCTCAAAATGATGGGTCGCAAGTTCGCATGGCGCACTCATGTGCTGGCTCAGGAATTGAGAATGATTCCAATTACTTGGCTGTTTGCAGTCTGGGGGGCTGGATATGGTGGGACCTTTCAAAAGGTCCAAAGACAAAAAGACACATCTCCTGGTGGCGGTTGATAAGTTTATGAAGTGAGTTGAAGCAGAGCCGGTCAGTAAATGTGACACGACGATGGCGGTTCAATTCATGAAAAAGGTGATTTTCCGTTTTGGTTTTGCCCACAGTATTATAACTGATAATGGCACTAATCTATCCAAGGGTGCCATGGAGGAATTTTGTCAACGTGAGCATATCCGGTTTGATGTATCATCAGTGGCTCACCCCCAGTCTAATGGTCAAGCCGAGAGAGCTAATCAAGAGATCCTGAAAGGCATCAAGCCCCGACTTATGGTTCCCTTATAGAGGACGCCGAGTTGTTGAGTGGAAGAGTTACCTTCGGTGTTATGGAGCATTAATACCACCCCAACAGATCTACGGGTTACACACATTTTTTCATCGTCTATGGAGCAGAGGCGGTTCTCCCCAGTGACATCCGTCACAATTCACCTCGTGTGGCGGCTTACGTTGAAGCTGATAATGAAAAGCCACGTCAAGATGCACTTGACCTATTGGATGAGGAGCGTGACCTCGCGGCAGCTCCATCAGCGATTTATCAGCAAGATTTGCATCGTTATCACAGCCGCCGGGTTAAAACAAAAACTTTTCAAGAAGGCAACCTGGTGCTCCGGCTTATCCAGGATCAAACTGATATGCACAAGTTGTTCCCACCTTGGGAAGGACCCTTTGTGGTCAGTAAAAATCTAAACAATGGATCATACTACCTTATCGACATTCGAGAGCACAAGGATTCACGTAAGTCGGAGGAGGAGACCCACCGGCCGTGGAATATTGCTCATCTTCGGCCTTACTATACTTGAGTCACCGGCTCTTACAATGTACATATTTCGACGATGTATATATTATGATGATTATAATAAAGCCGGCATCCCCAATAAAGCAGGGCCTCTCCGTTTTCATTTCCAAGAATAATGAAGTCTTTTCCATTACAGAAAGGTCACTTGGGGGCTTCCTGTTCAAACATAGGTGTATTCACCAAAGAGAACATAGCGTTACTACCCTCTTGACCGAATATGTCACTTGGGGGCTTCCTGTTCAAACATAGGTGTATTCACCAAAGAGAACATAGTGTTACTACCCTCTTGACCGAATATGTCACTTGGGGTTTCCTGTTCAAACATAGGTGTATTCACCAAAGAGAACATAGTGTTACTACCCTCGTGATTGGGCTATCAAGCCAGTGTGATGATTTCATAATAGCATAGCTCTAGTTACCTTGGTAATTCAGCTATCAGGCCAAATGATAATATCATAAGAGCATAGCTCTGATTACCTTGGTAATTCAACTATCAAGCCAAAATTATAATTTCATAAGAGCACAGCTTTGGTTACCTTGGCAATTCGGCTATCGAGCCAATATGATAATTTCATAAGAGCACAGCTCTGATTGCCTTGGTGATTCGGCTATCAAGACAATATGATAATTTCATAAGAGCATAGCTCTGATTGCCTTGGTAATTTGGCTATCAAGCCAATATGATAACTTCATAAGAGCATAGCTCTGATTACCTTGGGATTTCGGCTATCAAGCTAACATTATAACTTCATCTGAGTATAGCTCTGGCCTACTTGGAGGATTAATGCCCAAGTTACAAAGACCGAAAAGACTCTATTGCACAGCCCAGCTCAAACATAGTATACAATGAACCGGTGGCATATGATGATATTATAAGTACTTGGAAGTATTGTCTTCTAAATTTTGGGTTATCACCTTTACTCCAATGGCATCGTAAGCCGGCCGTTTTCAATTACAGGTATGATATTCTTTTTATCATGTTTATATCGGCCCTGGTTATAAATTATTTTCATCGCTAATGGTTTTATATGGGGTATTATGACCCGCCCATGGTAAACCGCAAGGGAAATTGTGATTTACTTGTCTGCAGGGTCATGATAAAATCTCATCTGCAAAAATTTACGTTATCATAAGCATAAAGTAATACACTCTTTAAATGGCGGATCAAACAGTGTGGCACAAAGCAAAAACGTGCATGATGGCACGACAGATCAAAGTTTTTCTAGCCTATTACATGACTCAGTGAGCCAAAAAGATCAAGTGTTTTCCAAAGTTCAAATATTTGAACCGCCCAGCGGATCAATATTCTTGGTCTTGGCGACTTGAAGCTTCTGGATCATCCTTTTCCGGTTCTTCGTCCTCCTCTGCTATCTGGAAGTTTGGTGATGACTAATCAATGCCACGTAAGGCATGGAATTCAGCTTCATCATCAATAAGATTCGACGGGTCAACTTCAGGGGCGAAAGTATGCTTATGAATTGGAGGAATCAGATCCATCACTTTATAAGCCGGCGTGGGTTTCTTTTGATTCTCTTCATCGTAAGCCGGTTGATATTTGGATAGATTTATCTCATCAGCAATCAGAGTTGCCACAGGACGTATTTCTTTCATGCAGGCATCGAAGTCCTTCTGATCTAAAGCAGTACCATCTTCCTTCAAACTTGGATACCCAGTAGCTACCTCATCCGGGTCTAGCTCTGGTACCCATGCCTTAGCACGGCTCAAGGCCGTCACGACACCAACTCTTGCACATGGCCGTTTGATCTCTTGAATTCTTGCAGGCGGAATTGACAATTTTTCAAGCCGTCGCTCATCAGATTGGGTCCTTGGTTTGTTGGTGAAATTGTGGCTAGCATGCGCTGAGCTCCAGTATACAGCTGTTCAACAAGTGTATATAAGGATTTCAGCTTCACCAGCGTATCTTCACAAAGATTGCTGCTCCTTGGACCTATATAACAACTGTCGAATCATCAGTGGCGGTTTATAATATCAAACGAAGAGATTCAAGTTGAATGTTGGTAAGGTGACTGAAAGCACAAGTGCTCCCTAGGTGGTTTTGGTAATTAATGTCGACATATCTCTTGTTGGACTAATGTTTTTATCTAGTATATTTCAGATAAGTTCAACAGATGGAGTGGCGTGCACAAGAAGATGTGGAACCCCTTCAAAATGCTAAGGACAAAAGATTGGCTCACGCCCTAAAGCTCAAGACTCTACATTCTACCTTTTAGTGATCCAAGATCACATCGAGTCCATAGGAAAAGCTAATACTATTAAAAGGGGATGAGGTGTTGCTTAATGGCTTGCTTGCTCAAAATGCTGAGTGATATGCTCCAAAACCCTCAACCACTTTCCCATATCCACATATGTCCCAAACCAAAAGTCAAACTCGGCCCCACTGAAATTTTCCATCCGGCGCCACCGAGTTCTCTTGACATAGGCATTGCCACAAACCCTAATCAATTCGATCACACTGATGGGATCTTGGTCTCATCGAGATGGGCTTGCAAACTCTCTGTTGCCTATTGCAATAATCTTGGTATCACCGAGATATGCAATCGGTCCCATCGAGCTTGCTTGACCAACTCTCTATTTCGCTTATTACCCAAATCGGTCCCACCGAGTTTGTGTAATCGGTCAAACCGAGATGAGGTTTTACCCTAACCCTAGCACATCGGTCCACCGAGTTGATCATGTCGGTCCCACCGAAAAGCCTAACGGTCACATTATGAACTAAGTCGGTCTGACCGAGTTTTCCAATTCGGTCCCACCGAGTTTGGTCAATTGTGTGTAACGGTTAGTTTTTGTGTGGAGGCTATATATACCCCTCCACCCACTCTTCATTCATGGAGAGAGCCATCAGAACATGCCTACACTTCCAACTTACATTTTCTGAGAGAGAACCACCTACACTTGTGTTGAGGTCAAGATATTCCACTCCAACCACATAAATCTTGATCTCTAGCCAGCCCCAAGTTGTTTTCCACTCAAATCATCTTTCCACCAAATCCAAATATGTGAGAGAGAGTTGAGTGTTGGGGAGACTATCATTTGAAGCACAAGAGCAAGGAGTTCATCATTATACACACCATCTATTACCTTTTGGAGAGTGGTGTCTCCTAGATTGGTTAGGTGTCACTTGGGAGCCTCCATCAAGATTGTGGAGTTGAACCAAGGAGTTTGTACGGGCAAGGAGATCGCCTACTTCGTGAAGATCTACCCTAGTGAGGCAAGTCCTTCGTGGGCGATGGCCATGGTGGGATAGACAAGGTTGCTTCTTCATGAACCCTTCGTGGGTGGAGTCGTGGACTCGCGCAACCATTACCCTTTGTGGGTTGAAGTCTCCATCAACGTGGATGTACGATAGCACCACCTATTGGAACCACGCCAAAAATCTCCATGTCTCCAACTGCGTTTGCACACTCTAATCCCATCCCTTTACATTCTTGCAAATTGCATACTTTACTTTCCGTTGCTCATATACTCTTGTCATGCTTGCTTGATATGTATTCACTACAAAAAAATACACTTCCGTGATGATACGTGTTTGTCACAGTAGGTCGGGTTTTTTGTCATGCATGTACATCCATGACGATTTTATGAAAGAATCAAGATAGTCATACCTGTGCTGTCGTAGAAGTGTTCCATGACATTACCAAAATTATCATCACAGAAGTGTCCACTTCCATGACGATAAATCGCGCGTCACAGAAGTGCTTTCGTCAAGGGTGACCGACACGTGGCATCCACCGTAACGGAACACCATTAAGCTATCGGGTCGGGTTTTGGATCCGATAACCCGTTAACAGCCCCGACCAATGGGGATTTTCCACATGTAAAATCATCATTGGCTGGAGGAAACACGTGTCGGCTCATCGTTGCGATAGATGTCATCCACTCATTGGAAGGAAGGCGCCTATGATACGTCGGCACGTGGCACGGCCCAACAGAGGCCCATTCCTGTGAAAAGGCCGGCCCGTTTGACATGGTCAAAAGGTGGCGGGCCGGCCCATGGAAAGCCTATTAACGGCCTGTTCACATATAGCCCATTTACAGCCCGCTAACCCAAGGCCCGTTACACCCTATCCGAATTAGGCCCAGTAGCATCATCTGGGCCATCCAATATGATTCCAGCCCGTTTTCACTTCTGGCGCATGTATGGCCCATGACATTTTTCGGCCCATATGAGGCCCTATGTAACTCTTGGCCTATTAATGGCCCATGGTGAAACTGGCCTATAATGAATAGTGTATCACTTTACACCCATTAACGGCCCGTGGTGAAACTGGCCCGTAATGAACAGTGTATCACTTTATACCCATTAACGGCCCGTTATTCCATTGGGCCGTTTCCAGCCCATGTTATCTTTCGGCCTTCTCAGAGCCCATTTATTCTTGGGCTCATTTCCAGCATTCATTTACTTACGGCCCGTTACTGTCATTTTCTACTTGTGGGCCAAATTCAGCCCGTGGTTACAGTCGGCCTATTTGTGGTCCGTTAATACGTTGGGCCGTTTTCATAGCGTCATCAAATACGGCCTATTAACGATGGCCCGTTATGGTCGGCCCATGAACGGACGATTCCAACTCTAGCCCGTTTACGGCCATAATGCGGTCTGTTTGGCCCATGTTTGGCCAATCGATCATACGGCTCGTATATGGCCGATTGATGATACGGCCTGCAGAAGGCCCATTGTTTCTATGACCCGTAGAAGGCCCATTGTTTCTACGTCCCGTAGAAGGCCCACTGTTTCTATGGCCAGTAGGAGGCCCGGTGTCACTACAGTAAATATTAGCCCATGGTTATTGTGGCCTAGTTTTAAAAAATAGGTTATTGCAGCCACTAGCTAACCGCGGAAAAAGAATTGCAATGACTACAAGCAAACAAATAAACAAGACAAGAAGGAAATAAATAAGCAAGCAACTAACGTTAGGCTATCACGGCTATTACACATATTACATCCACTGGGCATCAAAGTTCGCCACCAGTGCAAATATAGGGAACAAAGCAGCATATCATATACACTGGTTGTCAAAGTTGGTGACCAGCGCAAATAAACGCCGCAGCAAAACAAATCCAGAACTGAAACCACTTCAGAAGATCTCAAGAAACAATATCCTGGGTACCCATAATGCTGGCAAGATGCTTAGCAAGCTTATTAACTTTCTCTTGTTTGGAGCTTAAATCCTCCAGCGCTTGCTGTTGCACCAGAAAATATGCATCTGAATTCTGCAGGGACTTCCTCAGTCCTTCAGCTTCCTATCGCAGCACATCTGATCGATGTCTTTCAACTTGAAGTTGAGACTCAAGAAGACGAACCGATTCAGGCAGCGAGTTCGAAGAGCTTGTGCCAGCAGTAGTGGCCAGTAACTCGAACACTACATCAAGACAGGACTTTTGGGTTCCCTCACTGTCGTCAAGATAGTTTTTATCAGCTTTCTTGGAGACCAACATGGATGTCTCACTATCTTGAACCTTATCTGCATTACTTCCTTTACCATTGGATAACGCGGTACTGTTCTCCAATATTTTGTCTGCATTCTAAAAGAGAAACAAGCAGACGCATCACATGTTTACCATGTTGTATATGAAACTCATTTTGGTAAATGAGTTCAGTAGTAAAGTGGACAGGATAACAGCATGAAACAAACATATATCTATGTACCATGGTCACATTATGGTCTATATCATTCTAGTTTTTGTTGCCAAATCAAGATAGAGACGCAGTTCAAATAATATTTGTTCAAGACAAAGCGGAATAGACAGAATATAAGTGTGGGTAACTATAGAGCAATAACAACACTTGTAATGTGCATGACATGAGAACATAACTGTTTATTCAATTGAAACTGAAATCAACATAGAGCAGGTTACAACAGCAAACCAGTTAAAGAAACAGGTTTAAAACATACCTGTTGCGCCATTGGAGTTTCAATTCCATCCTTCAAATTTGAAAAGAGTTGGTATGAGTAAATACAGTAATGCAAGAGCAAAGGAGTATGAACCATAGCTACAGAACCTGACCTGAGAACAAATCTTCTTCTCCTTTAAGCGTTGAGTTGGGATTCAGAGTGGTGGTCCTCGTGCTTTGGGCACTGCAGTTCCCTTACTAACTGCTCGTGTTTGGGTGCTCTGTGGTGGAGACCGTGCTGTCTCAACTAAAACTGGATTACTATCTGCCGGGGTTGGGGTTAGAAGGGGTGTAGCTGGTTCTCTGTCCAATTGGGTAGGGGTACAATCTGCGAGAGTCTGGGTTATGTGTGGTGGATTTGGTCCTTGGGCAAGTACAACCATGGTTCTATCTGCATCAACTGGTAGCACTATCTTTTCTGAAGACCGTGTTGTTACTCCCTTAGGTACTGCCATCACGCTCTCCAATTCAAATGGCTGATAAACAAGAAAAGTAATTGAAAGTATAGATATTGTATGATAGAAAGGTGCAATGGATAGTGGGGAATAAAAGAGGGCATGAAATAATTCATATTTATGTTGTCTAACCAAACAGGATAGCACGACACAATTTCACATATATGATGGCTAACTAAACAGGATAGCATGACACAATTTCACATTATGATGGCTAACTAAAAAAGATGCAAAGACATATTTCAAAATATGAGACTATGTAAACATGATGACATGACATAACTATATAATGTGTTTATTAAATAGGTTGGCATGCCATAATTCACATACATTCACGGATATAATGTCATAATTCAAAATATGATGACTGTAAACACTAAACAAGATGAGATGATATTACTATATGATGTCTTTATTAAATGGGTTGCCATGCCATAATTCAGATAAATGATGTATATGTACTATGTAAACATGATGGCATGAGATAATTCAAATATATGATTTATATAGTAAGCAAATGGCAATCCATATATGATGTAAAAACTAAGCAATGCAAGACAACATGCATGACATGGGTAATATAACCCTGCCAAGTTTGAGCATAGACCTCAGGGGGGAAATAGGACTGGTCATCAGTCTCTGAATCCTCCTCTGAGGAGCTCTCTGTAACCAGCAAGATGTCTGCTTCAACAGGTAGCATTGTCTGCTCTGAATACCTTTTTTCACTCTAGATACTTCCATCACCGCTTCAAATGGCTGATGCACAGGAAGAGTAGTTGAATATACAAATGTTGTCGACAAATGGAACACGTAATACAAAAAAAAATGATAGCATGATATAATTCACATACATGATGATTGGCTAAACGGCATGGCATTGCATAATTCACATATATAGTGCCTTTGCAACAAGATAGCATTGTATAATTCACATATATAATGTCTTGCAACAAGATGTCAATGCATAATTCACATATATGGTAATTAGACACTGAACAGGTGGCATTCACACAAAGCATGTCTAAACTAATCAAATGACATAGCAATGCGAGACACCATACACACGATATGAGCAACATAACCCTGCCAAGTTAGAGCATACACCTCAGGGGGGGGGATAGGACTGGTCATCTGTCTCTGAATCCTCCTCTAAGGAGCTATCCGTAACTAGCGAGATATGCGCTTCGTCAGATAGCATAGTCTGCTCTGAAGACCTTGTTTTCACTCCAGAATTTGCCATCACCGTGTCAAATGGCTGATGCACATGAAGAGCAGTTGAATGTACTAACATTGTTGACAAATGTAATATGTAATGAAAAAAGGATGGCCTGGTATAATTTACATATAAGATGACTGGCTAAGCAGGATGGCATTGCAAAATTCACATATATGATGCCTGGCTAAACAAGATGGCGTTGCATAATTCACGTAAACGATGAATAAACTAAACAGATGGCATTCGCACAAAGGATGTCTAAACTAAGCAGATGACATATTTGATGTATAAAGTAAGCAATGCAAGACACCATATGCATGATATAACCAACATCAGCATGCCAAGTTAGAGCGAAGACCTCAGGGGGTAAATAGGAGTTGTCTTCTCCTTCTGAATCCCCCTCAGAATAGATATCTTCCTCTCGATTACAATCCAAAATGCATGGAGGGGGGCTGCCTTTGCGCCTACCATGGAGTGATGTCCGCATGAAAATTTATTGCCACGCAAGGCTCGTCTCTTTTGCTCTACATGTTCAGTTCCATTGTTTACAATAACTGTAATGCATAGGAATAAAACATAGTGAGATTATGTAAGGAGTGCATGCAGAAATCCAGAGTGATGGTAGCAACCTGGGGATAGACCCAAAACCAATAATAGCAGGCAGATAATGGCTTCAGTTAAAAAATACAGATAATGGCTTCTTTATTGTTTGTTTCCCACCCAACATGAAACTCATAGTAGACACCGGAGGTTAACCAGATAGTAGATAGATACTATTGATAGCGGACCCGATATGTACCCCACAACCATTTAAAAACTCAAGTTTAACCATTAGTTTGGAGCTGACTCAGAGTCTAATCGGCGAACATGATGATAAAGTAGCATGTAATATTAAGCGATGCATAACGTAAGCAGACACGAAAGAGTGCGACCTCTCTTGCGGACCCGTGTAGTCCTCGAGGTCATCTGCTTGGTTGATGATGGTAATGCAATTTTCATGGCTACCAGCAGCGGGGAAGAAGATCTAAGGCGGCGAAAGACAGTCTGGAGGCCGGATCCCTGCTGTGCTGGACCCTTCTGTCGTTGGAGCAGCTGAGCTGGGGTGGACGACATCACAGCAGGAGCGGGACAAACCACGCAAGGTTTTCTTTGACAACTATCTGTAAGAGAAGTAATTTTGTAAGGGCTCGTTTGAATTGGAGGATTCCAACAATGCAGGGATAGGAAATAGACAGGAATAGGATAGGAATGCACGTGCAAAACAGAGAATTTAAAAACACAAGATTTCTACCAATCTGGGTGTTTGATTCACAACAATTGGAAGATCACATGATGCAAAGAAGCATGGTGAGATTAAGTCAAACCACAAGAAAATGTACGGTTATAATGCTATTATGCTACTATCTCTTAGTCTTGTGCTTCATGAATAGGAATTTGAAAAGGAGGACAAGTGAAAATTAAAATTCCTACGTTTTTTCTTTCAAGGAGACACTAAAGGAACAAATCCGTGTGCTCAGTAGACAATATATATAACATGTAGAGTAAAAAGTGATGCAACAAGTGTACAACTTATTTGGCAAAGCCATGTCGATCTCAGCGTGATTGAGTTGGCTGGTGAGGATGCTCTGGCTGACTTTTCTGTTGGAGGAGGGGAAGAAGATCTTAGGCGTCCGGAGATGGATCCCGAGGTACTACTCCGCTGTGATGGAGGGTTTCGTCGTTGGAGCAGCTTCGGTGAGTTGTGCGACGCCGAGGTTGAAGCAGGACAAGAGAGACAATGAACAACATTAACCTGAGTGGAATTCTAATAGCTTCTCCAATACATGACGTAAAATACATAACCACAAAGTGCTAGATGTAAAATACATCAGCCGATCATCGCTGAACTTAACTGTCGAAACTGAACTTAACTGTAGAAACTAAATTTTGCTGTCGAAACTGAATTTTGCTGTCGAAACTAAACGCACTAGCAAGGTGAGGCTACACGTAGGTCGACTGACTTTTTCATCTCTGGTCAGTTGATTTTGCAGCCATTGGATACGAAATCAAGGCCATGCGGTTCATCTTCAACCTCCACCCCCTGAGCCGCCAGCCACCACCGGCCAAACAACAGCCCCCCGCCGCCCGCGGCCGGCTGTGCGCCGCCCTACCCACCCCAAAAACACTCCCCACTGCCGATCCGCCGCCGCCCCGGCCATCCCTCTAGGCCACCACGTGCGGAGCTTTTTCTCCCGCGATCCCCACGCCACCGCCCCGCCAACGCCCCGCCACCGCCGGCGACCACCGCCCCCATCTTGAACCGTAAGATGGATAGTGGGGTACCTCTCCGGCGAGCCCCCCTCCCCGCCGCGGCTGGTTCTTCCTTCACCCCGGCGATCCCCCACCCCCTGAAAATCGACTGACGCAAAAGTCGATTCAGTCGACTAAAGTGTAGCTAAATTGGAGCAGCATCGCAAGCAAGAGCAAGAGCGAGAGCAGCAGCGCGAGCAAGAGCAATAGCAAGAGTAGACCAGGCAGGGGACCAAGAGCAAGAGCAGAGCAGCAGCGCGAGCGAGAGCTAAAGCAGCAGCAGCTCCTACTGATGTGGACATCACCGCCGAGGGAGCGACGCCGTGGAGGAAGTGGTCGATGATGCCGCCGTGGATGGAGCCACGCCGTATCGGCTCAGGACCGAGCGCTGGCAGCACTGTGAGGCCGAATCAAGAAGAAAATGCGGCAATTAGTGTACAACCTCTTTGGTGGCGCCGATTAGGCTACAACTTCATCTGAGGAAACGGTGGTGATGATGCTCTTCTGGTGGTGCAGGTGAAGATGGCGATGTGGGAAGAGGTGGCACGAAAGACGAGGGGAACATCGGGGCAGCTCCTTGGAGGTGGAGGACGGGGTGGCTGAACCGGCGGGACGAGATCGACGACGGATCCTCATCCGGTACGGTGGATGAGGGACGTCGAGGTGTTGCTGTGGACGACGTCATTGGGGAAGAGGCTCCGGCTGGGTGGCGGATTGAGCAGGGTGTGGGGTTTCGTCACAGGTTTTCGCGGCCTCAGTGTATGAATGGGTGGGCGGATGGGATGGCAGTGGGGAACCATGGCTTAGAGATGCGCTTGTCCGAAATGTGGGGTAAGTTACAAAAGTACCCCACCGATTTGAGGCGGTTCTTTCGGTTCAGGGGTACCACGGGCATTTCACATGTCAGGATTTCACAGGAGGTGGCAGTTTTCGTGCGTGTTGTAATTTCGGAATAGCAAGGCGCGGGGTGAGATGGAGGGAGTTGTCGGAGCACAACGAGACAAAGATATATCTTAAATATTTCGGGCTAACAAGGCGCGGGTTGAAATTTCCGGACAAGCCTAACATGTACTGTAGCAAATCAATGCGCACTACAAATGTCATTCAAAACTTTGAATTCATGTTATGTTCAATTAAAATATTTTGCTACGTGTATAATGCATGCAACCAACTACTCAAATGAACGTTTTAGTGCATTCCAAACATATATACTACCGCTTCAATATGAACTAAATTTGAATTCATTTCTCTATTTGAATAAGATCTACAGTAATGATTGTTGTGAACTCAAAGCATTTGAATCCGTTTCTCCGTTTTAATAAGATCTACAATCATCATTATTGTCAAGTTAAACCATCGTTTGTGTATTATCTTCACATCACACCACATGATTAGTCTCGAGTTACATATGAACTATGTGTACTATATGAACTCGAACTAGATTTTTTGAATCCACTTTATTTTGATTTCAAATCACATTACATTTCTAGTTCTAGCTAGATCTTCATAATCTAAACCATGTCTCATATGTATAATGTGTTTATCACATTATGTATGGTGCCCCGCCCCCTACGCCTACAAGTATTTAGATGTGAGTTGCAAACACAACACATTACCACAAATTCAAATAAAATGTGAGAATGTTTGATATATAGTATTGTTTAGATTGTTTGATATTTAGTTGTAAGCTGCAAACACCACACATTATCACAAATTCAAATAAAATGTGAGATTGTTTGATGTATAGTATGCTTTAGATTGTTCGGCATTTAGCTGTGAGTTGCAAACGCCATGCATTATCACATTATGGTATAACATGTGCACATCACGTGTATCACCGCTATATTCATGCATGCAATGTTTAAAACACTATGATCTCCTATTCAAATATATGAATCCGCTTTCATATCAAATTATGATCTTTGTTAGTCTCTTACACCCACACAATCCTCTAACCTTTGTAGCTACCACTAACTTTCTCTCGTGCATGCACACGCCCTCCTCGCCCTCCCCCTCCCCCGGCATTCTATCCACCGGGCACATTCATTTTTTTCTTTAGGTCGTTCTCCTAGAGTCTCCACAACTCCTTTCCGAAACACACCGATCGATAAACCTCTCAAGCGATGCCTGCCTACAACATACACACACACCTTCAATCTCCTCCTTTATGTGTCCTTGCCTCGTGTCTCTCATACGGTCAGACACACGTGTAAACTCTCGCCCCTCCTTTCATCGATCTCACAACCGCACACTCCTCCCCCAATCTAGCTAGTAGCTGGGCCTCTCGCACCACCTCCTAGCTCAATTATTTCTGTTTATCCGTCTCGCTGGGCCTTATTTGCCTCTAACAAATGGACGTACACCGACCAATCTCTCGCTATACATATAGCTAGCTAGGTCCTTATAACTCGTTTTTACCCACACGTCAATCGATCTACCTCATTAGTTGTGTCTCTCCCTTCCTTCGACAAAAAACAATTGATCCACCGATCTAGTTAGGTTTGCTTACCAAACACATGGTTCCCCTTCATCATCCATGGATTCGTCCCGACAGATCTATCACGCATAGGCACACACAGAAACACATCCCCACTCTTATTGATAACATTGCAGTTCCACCCTCAGTTTGTCTAGTAGGCCTCTCCCACCATCTTTGAGAAGCAACTCCATAACCCATCCAACACTCTACCCCTCTCCCTCCCTCTCTCTCTCCTCTCTCTCTCTGTCCCATCATATTTCCCGTCCTTCAGTTATGTATGGATGTCGACTGATCTCCCTCAAGACATAGCTGAGTCTCTCCTTCTCAACACATATACGAGTCGTTCTACCTATATAGTTAGGCCTCTGCCTACCCCTCCCCCACCCCTCCCACCCCCCACACACTGATACATCGAGCGCTCTAGTCATGTCTCCCTGCCACACACAAACTTGAAATGTGCCCTCTAACGTTCCGGTAGGCCAGTCGCCCTATATCTTTGACTTGCACACACACACACACACAGACACACACACACACACACAATTTCGATGGCTCTCTTCATCGATCTCGCACCCACCCACTTTATCCTCTCTTTGACTCCGTCGATAGCTATGACCCCTCCCTCTCTTCTCGTGGATTGCCCGACCCTCTATGTATGATATGGATAGGCCTCCATTTCACACACATTGCATGCAAAATTTTGTTTGAGATGTCATCGACACATATTCCCATAAATAATTCACGAAATCAACCCCACCCCAAAACAAAAAACACTCACGAACGCGGTTTGTATCTCTCACACACACCCACGTAGGTGGGGGGCGTGCACGAAGAGAAGAGGTGCATGCACGGCGCACATACTCCCATCTCTTTCCCAACCACACCCGCGTGGGTACATGGTGGAGCTCATTTCTGTACAAAAAAGGCAGCCCACATGGTAATTTGGCACGTGTACTGGTTGTCCACTTGGTGGAGGGAGGATCGTCTCCCATGGGTGAACAAACAAATTGCGACTTGACGTGTTATGTTAAAAAAGAGGCAAACCATGTGGGGCCTACCTTAGAGGCAAGGCTCTATACACTGGAGTACTTTTGATGTGTCCCGTCAACTTGCAGAACGAGGAGAAGCTTGCTTAGTACGCCGTCTCCCCCATTCCTAAATATAAGTCTTTGTAGAGATTTCACCATGAACCACATGCGGATGTATATAGATGCATTTTAAGTGTAGATTCATTCATTTTGTTCCGTATGTAGTGGAATCTCTACAAAGACTTATCTACTCGTAATAGCTAGCCCCCACTACTAGGAATTCTCTATCCTCTCCTTGAGCCACATCATCAAAATTGATGTAGCCGTTAGATGAAGTAAATCAGTCCATAATAGCCGTCTGATCTAGACGTTGAGAGGCTCCGCACTAAGCCACATGCAAGCATGCAGAAATACCGTGGCACATGCATGTGAGTGGGTTTTAAATCAAATCAACATGTCTGCATGCAAGCATGCACCGGTAGCATGCATGTAAGTGAGCTTTTAAGTCCCATTAACATGTCAAAAAGAAAAATATAATCCCATTATGCAGTAGGAGTTGGCTGATCTTTTTTCCTTACGTGGGATGATCTAAATGATGATGGGAGTTTATTTAGTTTGGCTACCACATTTGTCATGCGGTTATAGAGTTTTTTTAGTTCTATGAAATCGATAATTTTGCGCAGAGAGATATACCGCTGTTCAGCGGCAACGCGCGGGGACTCATCTAGTAATATTTAGGAATGGAGGGAGTACTATGTAAAGAGTTAGGTGTCGCACGGTTATAGTGTGAGGTGGGCCATGTAACCAATGAGCCTGCATGTTTTCACTGCTCTTGCACGCCTCCGCTATAAGAATGGAGAAAATTGTAATCTAGTAGTAGTACCTCCTTTCGCCGAAAGCGTGGGACATCCAGCAGTCCTACCACCTCAGTAATAAAGACCAATGAGCCGTCAAATTACATAGACCTAGCAGTAAGTTGGACGGATGAAGCAACCATCACTCTTGCGCTAGTGAGAGGTCGCGTCCGCTCTGCCCGGGCATGAATGCGGCACCGATTCTTTGGAGCGGCGTTGACCATTTTAGGCGGGAAGCGCGCGCGGGCGATGGAGGGGCTTTGGGTGGGCCAGGCTGGTCAGGAGCGGGCGTGGCAGCTGTCCGCATGTCCCTACCGGACATGCCCGGAAATGAGAGGATGCACCGACTCTTGCGGCTAAAATCGTACACTACACAACATCTCTTTGTAGGAGTAGGTTGGTCTATCGCTCTCTGTAACACACACACATGCTGTTAAACACACACACACACACACATGCACCTTGGTCCCGTTGCACCTTCTAACGTGACTTATTACACCTAGACGGAGGGAGTAGTAAGTATACGAGATACGGTGGCACACTGACTTAAGTCGAATACAAGTGCCCAAAATTTGTGTGCATGTTATAATAAGGATTCACTTAAAATAGTACGTGAGTAAACAGATGGATCAATTGGACAGTGTTTCCGAGCAGTATCGAGATGTGTGAGGTAAGAAACACCGCTAGCGCTTTTAATTTTTCTTATTAATTTGTTTGTTTCACCCTCTGACTGGTGGGACCCAACGTACTACGTGGAGAGAGGTAAGGTGACTAAGGCTGCATTATTTCTGCACCACTGTGGATAGTCTTACCACCAAAGCCACATGACACGATTATGATTGAAATCCCAATGACTCCCAGACACAAAAAAAACATGGCATGCTTGTCACACGAATGCAGGAATGTATAAAAGGTTATTTCCCTCTCGTTGTACATAACGGGAGGGTTGTGTAGCTGGTTAGCCTGTCCGCTCATCAAACTTGAGGTCTCGGGTTCGATAACTACACTTGAGCATAATTTGTGCCAGGAGGATTCTATGATTGGTCAAAATGTTTTCTAGGGTTTTCACGCTTCACACTCTCTCTCTCCACTATATATATACACGCTGGAGCCTCAGCGCTTGTAGTTGCTCTCTTCACACTCTCTCGCCCTCTCCCGCTGGAGCCTCAGCGCTTGTAGTTGCTCTCTTCACACTCTCTCGCCCTCTCCAGATCTAAACAAGACTTCGTTGGCCTCTCTCTCCCCTCACTGCTTCTCAAAGAACCGTCAGGATCCGTCCGCTGGGAAGGGAAGGAGGCTTAACGCTGTCGCCGTCGGCAAGGGACTATCGGCGCAGCTATTCACTTTCCACCCAGCGGCGGCGCGGGAGGGCCTCCGACCCCTTCTTCTTTGCCGCCGTCCTGTTGCCCATCGAACCACGCCCCAAGAACCTTAAGGTATAATTTACTTACTCCACATGCATTACTCTAGCTGCATGTATACCATGAATCTAGGACGTGGTTCAAAGAGGAAAGGAGTGGGGGAAAGTAGTGGGAAAAGTTGTATATAGCATGAATCTAGGACGTGGTTCAAAGAGGAAATGAAGGGGGAAAGTTGTATAGCATGAATCTCGGACGTGGTTCAAAGAGGAAAGGAATGGGGGAAAGTAGTGGGGAAAGTTGTATCGCATAAATCTAGGACGTGGTTCAAAGAGGAAAGGAAGGGGCGGAAGTACTAGTTCAAAAAGGAAAGGAAGGGACAAGGCTGTAGAGTTTGAGCAGGACTAGATTTGCTGCACTCACATAGGGAAAGGTGTCTAAAGATAACAAAACTGGGACCAACACAAATATGCTCCTTGGTTGTTTGTTCTTTGTTGCAATAGACTGTGCATGACCACAGTACATCGGTAGATGCACATGGTGCTGGTGCATCCACTGTCCCGTGCAACTCATTAGCTTTTGTTAAACTAAGGCCCTGTTTGGTTAAAAACTCCCTAGTCCCTACATGCTTGGTTCCAGGGACTAAACATGGACTAGAGGTTATTAAATGACATGCTAAAAGACCTTGTTACCCCTAGTAATGAACTAATAGAGACAAGGTGCGATGCGTGGCAGGGGCAACTGTTGGAAAAAGTCCGAAAAGACTCCCTCGGGGTCTTCTTTCTTTAGTCCCAAATGCCCACTTTTAGTCCCTAAAAGTCCCTCATGTTTGGTTTAGATGGGACTGACACGGAGTTTTTTTAGTCCCTACACCAAAATGTCCCTGTAAACAAACACCCTCTAATAATGCCGCTGGAAAATTGATGCAATGCCACAGTTAAAAGCAAATGACATGTTTAACGAATTTTATTGTTAATATAATCTCTATGTTAATATTAATCAATGCCACCGTTTGAGAAATGCTACTGTCTTGCTTTCTTTCCCATTTAGATAAGGTAGATGCGTCTTTTTGTTGGTTTTTGTGACATCCACCGTTATTGACCACTAATTGTTTCCTTTGCACCTCTGTGTAAACAGGGTTATCTACTTCACCTCGTTGCCATTGTGACCTTTTGTTGCACTACACAAAACACTTTTGTTTTAAGAGTGTTTTGTGCAGTTCAACCAAAATGTCACACCAACAATGTTGCTTGATTGCTTGATCTTAGTGGAACTGCATAAGAGGAGATCTTACTTCCTATCCGTTAAGGAGAATTTGGTTCAGATCTTCTTCTTGTGAGTTGTTTGAATTCCGCATCATGAGAGGTCAGTACTAGCCTTCTTTCACATGATTCTGTAGTGTGCTTTCATATGTTGTGCTACTTGTACGATAATGTTGCTTGATTTTAGTGAACTGCACAAATGGAGACAAGACTTCCAATCTGTATGTGCACCGTAATATCCCATTGAGGTAAGATAAGGATATTTCACAACTGCTGGCCTGTATTTTGCCACTTTCATCAGAAAATTAAGTTTAGTACTATACTTGTGCTCCCTAATTGACATGCCAAATCTTACATTGAAGGCGAAGCTTGTCTGTTATTGAACCAAGTGATGAAGGGGAAGAACAAGCGGAAGAAAAACAAAAATCAACTCCCGGTGCTGTAATGAAGCACTGGAACTATGATGACACAAGTAATGATATAGTTTTGCATCTTAATTTATTGCTATGGCTGGAACGAGCAATTGTTTTGGCACTGATTTGATGCCACTCTTAATGTAATATGTAATTATCTCTACTTGTGCAAACAGGGATCTTCTTTGAAGATACCATATATTTTTGTGGAAATGCACAATAAGATGTTGGAAACATTAAACTAATCGAGGAGTATATAGTAAGCATGGCCACCACCGTAGATAGCAACAGATGGTTCCGGAGAAGTGCTTCATCTGTATGCTCTACACAATAAGCCTCCTGACAAAGGTTGGTACTCGCCCACTGATTTCATCCATATGATTGAGCGTTGTCATCTCTATTGGTGTTGTGCTACTGTTTAGATACTGTCATGAAAAAGTGGTATTGTCCTTGAGAAATGCTTCATCTGTGTTGTTTTAAATATTTCCTTTCCTTTTTTTCGAGCAAACAGGGATGCTACCATTTAGTAGTCCTCTTGTCTTTGCACAACAGGATCATCTTCCTCTGAAGAAGAATATGGAGTACATGAAGTGACTAGTTCCAATTATGCCAGGATGAAGAAGACCTGTCTATCTTCTCATCAGAAGGAGCAGTTGAAGGATGGTTACATTACTCCCCACAAGACCAAACTAACTTCAGCTCAGAAGGACTGACAAATATCCATTTTTTTGTTGTGATGCGCGAGTACAATGTTGTTCTAGGATTCTTTCTGGTGAGTTCCATTTTTCTAAAAGTGTGATCTACATAGACCATGTATGTGCCTGTTGAAACTGTCAATTCATAGTACAGTTTGCTTTATACTAATCACTTTTTTGTATTTGTGCAAACAGGGGTGCTCAGCTTGATTTCAATGGGAACTGCACAAAATGTTCATGAATACATCGAATCATTCATTTCCACCACAAGAAAGGAGGTGTAGATAAGTTCAAGGTGTTGCAACATATAAGGGCGAAATCATACAAGCTACGCGTGAATTTGGTTGATTTTGGTGGAACTGCACAAAAAGAACAGCTGGTTTATTTAGCACGAGGTGCCATGTCAATGTCCGAACTGATGGCAAACCCTACCCATTCCACAATCGTAGGCATTTGATATTTTGGAATGGGACAACCTTGTCAAATTTTGCTCATTGATTTTAGCAAGACATGCGTTTGATATTTTCTAATGGGACGCATTTTCTTTATTCCCCCGACCTCCCACCGTAACCGGGAACTCCTCGAAATTTTCCTCGCCCTCGCTTCTACCACAGTTTTTGAAGGAAATATGCCCTAGAGGCAATAATAAAGTTATTATTTATTTCCTTATATCATGATAAATGTTTATTATTCATGCTAGAAATGTATTAACCGGAAACATAATACATGTGTGAATACATAGACAAACTAAGTGTCACTAGTATGCCTCTAATTGACTAGCTCGTTAATCAAAGATGGTTATGTTTCCTAACCATAAACAAAGAGTTGTTATTTGATTAACGAGGTCACATCATTAGTTGAATGATCTGATTGACATGACCCATTCCATTAGCATTAGCACCCGATCGTTTAGTATGTTGCTATTGCTTTATTCATGACTTATACATGTTCCTATGACTATGAGATTATGCAACTCCCGTTTACCGGAGGAACACATTGTGTGCTACCAAACATCACAACATAACTGGGTGATTATAAAGGAGCTCTACAGGTGTCTCCAATGGTAGATGTTGGGTTGGCGTATTTCGAGAATAGGATTTGTCACTCCGATTGTCGGAGAGGTATCTCTGGGACCTCTCGGTAATGCACATCACATAAGCCTTGCAAGCATTGCAACTAATGAGTTAGTTGCGAGATGATGTATTACAGAACGAGTAAAGAGACTTGCCGGTAACGAGATTGAACTAGGTATTGGATACCGACGATCGAATCTCGGGCAAGTAACATACCAATGACAAAGGGAACAACGTATGTTGTTATGCGGTCTGACCGATAAAGATCTTCGTAGAATATGTAGGAGCCAATATGGGCATCTAGGTCCCGCTGTTGGTTATTGACCGGAGACGTGTCTCGGTCATGTCTACATTGTTCTCGAACCATAGGGTCCGCACGTTTAACGTTACGATGACAGTTATTATGAGTTTATGCATTTTGATGTACCGAAGTTAGTTCGGAGTCCCGGATGTGATCACGGACATGACGAGGAGTCTCGAAATGGTCGAGACATAAAGATTGATATATTGGATGACTATATTCGGACACCGGAAGGGTTCCGGAAGAGTATCGGATAAAACCGGAGCACCGGTGGGTTACCGGAACCCCCCCGGGGGGTTAATGGGCCTGATGGGCCTAATGTGGAGAAGAGGAAGGGGCTGCCAGAGCAGGCCGCGCGCCCCCTCTCCCCCTAGTCCGAATTGGACAAGGAGGGAGGGGCGGCGCCCCCCCTTTCCTATTCTCCCTCCACCTCTCCTAGTTGGACAAGGATTGGGGGGGGGGGGAGTCCTACTCCCCGTAGGAGTAGGACTCCTCCTGCGCGCCTCCTATGGACGGCCGCACCCCCTCCCTTGGATCCTTTATATACGAGGGCAGGGGGGCACCTCTAGACACACAAGTTGATCCACGTGATCGTTCCTTAGCCGTGTGCGGTGCCCCCTGCCACCATATTCCACCTCGATCATATCGTTGTAGTGCTTAGGCGAAGCCCTGCGTCGGTAGAACATCATCATTGTCACCACGCCGTTGTGCTGAAGGAACTCATCCCCGAAGCTTTGCTGGATCGGAGCCCGGGGAGCGTCATCGAGCTATACGTGTGCTAAGAACTCGGAGGTGCCGGAGTAACGGTGCTTGGATCGGTCGGATCAGGAAGAAGACGTACGACTACTTCCCCTACGTTGTGTCAACGCTTCCGTTGCGATCTACAAGGGTACGTAGATCATACTCTCCCCTCTCGTTGCTATGCATCACCATTATCTTGCGTGTGCGTAGGAATTTTTTTGAAATTACCGCGTTCCCCAACAGTGGCATCCGAGCCTGGTTTTATGGTTTGATGTTATATGCACGAGTAGAACACAAGTGAGTTGTGGGCTATATAAGTCATACTGCCTACCAGCATGTCATACTTTGGTTCGGCGGTATTGTTGGATGAAGCGGCCTGGACCGACATTACGCGTACGCTTACGCGAGACCGGTTTCCCCGACGTGCTTTGCACAAAGGTGACTTGCGGGTGACTGTTTCTCCAACTTTAGTTGAACCGAGTGTGACTACGCCCGGTCCTTGCGAAGGTTAAAACGGAGTCAAATTGACAAACTATCGTTGTGGTTTTGATGCGTAGGTGAGATTGGTTCTTGCTTAAGCCCGTAGCAGCCACGTAAAACTTGCAACAACAAAGTAGAGGACGTCTAACTTGTTTTTGCAGGGCATGTTGTGATGTGATATGGTCAAAACATGATGCTAAATTTTATTGTATGAGATGATCATGTTTTGTAACCGAGTTATCGGCAACTGGCAGGAGCCATATGGTTGTCGCTTTATTGTATGCAATGCAATCGCGATGTAATGCTTTACTTTATCACTAAGCGGTAGCGATAGTCGTGGAAGCATAAGATTGGCGAGACGACAACGATACTCCGATGGAGATCAAGGTGTCGCGCCGGTGACGATGGTGATCACGACGGTGCTTCGGGGATGGAGATCACAAGCACAAGATGATGATGGCCATATCATATCACTTATAATGATTGCATGTGATGTTTATCCTTTATGCATCTTATCTTGCTTTGATTGACGGTAGCATTATAAGATGATCTCTCACTAAATTATCAAGAAGTGTTGTCCCTGAGTATGCACCGTTGCGAAAGTTCTTTTGCTGAGACACCACGTGATGAGCGGGTGTGATAGGCTCTACGTTCAAATACAACGGGTGCAAAACAGTTGCACACGCGGAATACTTAGGTTATACTTGACGAGCCAAGCATATACAGATATGGCCTCGGAACACGGAGACCGAAAGGTCGAGCGTGAATCATATAGTAGATATGATCAACATAGTGATGTTCACCAATGAAACTACTCCATCTCACGTGATGATCGGACATGGTTTAGTTGATTTGGATCACGTGATCACTTAGAAGATTAGAGGGATGTCTATCTAAGTGGGAGTTCTTAAGTAATTTGATTAATTGAACTTAAATTTATCATGAACTTAGTACCTGATAGTATCTTGCTTGTTTATGTTTGATTGTAGATAGATGGCTCGTGCTGTTGTTCCGTTGAATTTTAATGCGTTCCTTGAGAAAGCAAAGTTGAAAGATGATGGTAGCAATTACACGGACTGGGTCCGTAACTTGAGGATTATCCTCATTGTTGCACAGAAGAATTACGTCCTGGAAGCACCGCTGGGTGCCAGGCCTGCTGCTGGAGCAACACTAGATGTTATGAACGTCTGGCAAAGCAAAGCTGATGACTACTCGATAGTTCAGTGTGCCATGCTTTACGGCTTAGAATCGGGACTTCAACGACGTTTTGAACGTCATGGAGCATATGAGATGTTCCAGGAGTTGAAGTTAATATTTCAAGCAAATGCCCGGATTGAGAGATATGAAATCTCCAATAAGTTCTATAGCTGCAAGATGGAGGAGAACAGTTCTGTCAGTGAGCATATACTCAAAATGTCTGGGTATAATAATCACTTGATTCAATTGGGAGTTAATCTTCCAGATGATTGCGTCATTGACAGAATTCTCCAATCACTGCCACCAAGCTACAAGAGCTTTGTGATGAACTATAATATGCAAGGGATGAACAAGACTATTCCCGAGCTCTTCGCGATGCTGAAAGCTGCGGAGGTAGAAATCAAAAAGGAGCATCAAGTGTTGATGGTCAATAAGACCACTAGTTTCAAGAAAAAAGGCAAAGGGAAGAAGAAGGGGAACTTCAAGTAGAACGGCAAGCAAGTTCCTGCTCAAGAGAAGAAACCCAAGTCTGGACCTAAGCCTGAAACTGAGTGCTTCTACTGCAATCAGACTGGTCATTGGAAGCAGAACTGCCCCAAGTATTTGGCGGATAAGAAGGATGGCAAGGTGAACAAAGGTATATGTGATATACATGTTATTGATGTGTACCTTACTAATGCTCGAGTAGCACCTGGGTATTTGATACTGGTTCTGTTGCTAATATTTGCAACTCGAAACAAGGACTATGGATTAAGCGAAGATTGGCTAAGGACGAGGTGACGATGCGCGTGGGAAACGTTCCAAAGTCGATGTGATCGCGGTCGGCACGCTACCTCTACATCTACCTTCGGGATTAGTATTAGACCTAAATAATTGTTATTTGGTGCCAGCGTTGAGCATGAACATTATATCTGGATCTTGTTTAATGCGAGACGGTTATTCATTTAAATCAGAGAATAATGGTTGTTCTATTTATATGAGTAATATCTTTTATGGTCATGCACCCTTGAAGAGTGGTCTATTCTTATTGAATCTCGATAGTAGTGATACACATATTCATAATGTAGAAGCCAAAAGATGCAGAGTTGATAATGATAGTGCAACTTATTTGTGGCACTGCCGTTTAGGTCATATCGGTGTAAAGCGCATAAAGAAACTCCATACTGATGGACTTTTGGAACCACTTGATTATGAATCACTTGGTACTTGCGAACCGTGCCTCATGGGCAAGATGACTAAAACACCGTTCTCCGGTACTATGGAGAGAGCAACAGATTTGTTGGAAATCATACATACAGATGTATGTGGTCCGATGAATATTGAAGCTCGTGGTGGATATCGTTATTTTCTCACCTTCACAGATGACTTAAGCAGATATGGGTATATCTACTTAATGAAACCTAAGTCTGAAACACTTGAAAAGTTCAAAGAATTTTAGAGTGAAGTTGAAAATCATCGTAACAAGAAAATAAAGTTTCTACAATCTGATCGTGGAGGAGAATATTTGAGTTATGAGTTTGGTGTACATTTGAAAAATTGTGGAATAGTTTCGCAACTCACGCCACCCGGAACACCACAGCGTAATGGTGTGTTCGAACGTCGTAATCGTACTTTACTAGATATGGTGCGATCTATGATGTCTCTTACTGATTTACCGCTATCGTTTTGGGGATACGCTCTAGAGACGGCCGCATTCACGTTAAATAGGGCACCATCAAAATCCGTTGAGACGACGCCTTATGAACTGTGGTTTGGCAAGAAACCAAAGTTGTCATTTCTAAAAGTTTGGGGCTGCGATGCTTATGTGAAAAAGTTTCAACCTGATAAGCTCGAACCCAAATCGGAGAAATGTTTCTTCATAGGATATCCAAAGGAAACTATTGGATACACCTTCTATCACAGATCCGAAGGCAAGACTTTTGTTGCTAAATTCGGAAACTTTCTGGAGAAGGAGTTTCTCTCGAAAGAAGTGAGTGGGAGGAAAGTAGAACTTGACGAGGTAACTGTACCTGCTCCTTTATTGGAAAGTAGTACATCACAGAAAACTGTTTCTGTAACACCTACACCAATAAGTGAGGAAGTTAATGATAATGATCATGAAACTTCAGAACAAGATACTACTGAACCTCGTAGATCAAACAGAGTGAGATCCGCGCCAGAGTGGTATGGTAATCCAGTTCTGGAAGTCATGCTACTAGATCATGATGAACCTACGAACTATGAAGAAGCGATGGTGAGCCCAGATTCCGCAAAGTGGCTTGAAGCCATGAAATCTGAGATGGGATCCATGTATGAGAACAAAGTATGGACTTGGTTGACTTGCCCGATGATCGGCAAGCAATTGAGAATAAATGGATCTTCAAGAACAAGACCAACGCAGACGGTAATATTACTGTCTACAAAGCTCGACTTGTCGCAAAAGGTTTTCGACAAGTTCAAGGGGTTGACTACGATGAGACCTTCTCACCCGTAGCGATGCTTAAGTCTGTCCGAATCATGTTAGCAATTGCCGCATTTTATGATTATGAAATTTGACAAATGGATGTCAAAACTGCATTCCTGAATGGATTTCTGGAAGAAGAGTTGTATATGATGCAACCGGAAGGTTTTGTCGATCCAAAGGGAGCTAACAAAGTGTGCAAGCTCTAGCGATCCATTTATGGACTGGTGCAAGCCTCTCGAAGTTGGAATAAACGTTTTGATAGTGTGATCAAAGCATTTGGTTTTATACAGACTTTCGGAGAAGCCTGTATTTACAAGAAAGTGAGTGGGAGCTCTGTAGCATTTCTGATATTATATGTGGATGACATATTACTGATTGGAAATGATATAGAATTTCTGGATAGCATAAAGGGATACTTGAATAAAAGTTTTTCAATGAAAGACCTTGGTGAAGCTGCTTACATACTAGGCATAAAGATCTATAGAGATAGATCAAGACGCCTAATTGTACTTTCACAAAGCACATACCTTGACAAGATTTTGAAAAAGTTCAAAATGGATCAAGGAAAGAAAGGGTTCTTGCCTGTGTTACAAGGTGTGAAGTTGAGTCAGACTCAATGCCCGACCACTGCAGAAGATAGAGAGAAAATGAAAGATGTTCCCTATGCTTCAGCCATAGGCTCTATCATGTATGCAATGCTGTGTACCAGACCTGATGTGTGCCTTGCTATAAGCTTAGCAGGGAGATACCAAAGTAATCCAGGAGTGGATCACTGGACAGCGGTCAAGAACATCCTGAAATACCTGAAAAGGACTAAGGATATGTTTCTCGTATATGGAGGTGAAAAAGAGCTCATTGTAAACGATTACGTTGATGCAAGCTTTGACACTGATCCGGACGATTCTAAATCGCAAACTGGATACGTGTTTACATTAAATGGTGGAGCTATCAGTTGGTGCAGTTCTAAACAAAGCGTCATAGAGGGATCTACATGTGAAGCGGAGTACATAGCTACTTCGGAAGCAGCGAATGAAGGAGTCTGGATGAAGGAGTTCATATCCGATCTAGGTGTAATACCTAGTGCATCGGGTCCAATGAAAATCTTTTGTGACAATACTGGTGCAATTGCCTTGGCAAAGGAATCCAGATTTCACAAGAGAACCAAGCACATCAAGAGACGCTTCAATTCCATCCGGGATCTAGTCCAGGTGGGAGACATAGAGATTTGCAAGATACATACGGATCTGAATGTTGCAGACCCATTAACTAAGCCTCTTCCACGAGCAAAACATGATCAGCACCAAAGCTCCATGGGTGTTAGAATCATTACTGTGTAATCTAGATTATTGACTCTAGTGCAAGTGGGAGACTTGTAAGTGCATCTAGTGCCACCCCTAGTTGGTTTTGGAGTATTGACGACAAACCTAGTTGAGGGACTAATGTGTTTGTGAGAATTGCAGGATAACACAGGTAGAAGTCCCTCATTGATTCGGTTTTACTACCAGAGATGACCCCTAAAAATGTATGAAGACATTGAAGACAATGGTGGTACATGAAGATATTCACATCGAAGTGTTGGGGAACGTAGCAAAAATTCAAAATTTTCCTACGTGTCACCAAGATCTATCTATGGAGTCATCTAGCAACGAGGGAGGAGTGGATCTACATACCCTTGTAGATCGCGCGCGGAAGCGTTCAAGAGAACGGGGTTGATGGAGTCGTACTCGTCGTGATTCAAATCACCGATGATCCTAGCGCCGAACGGACGGCACCTCCGCGTTCAACACACGTACGGAGCAGCGACGTCTCCTCCTTCTTGATCCAGCAAGGGGGGAGGAGAGGTTAATGGAGATCCAGCAGCACGACGGCGTGGTGGTGGAAGTAGCGGGATTCCAACAGGGCTTCGCTAAGCGCTGTGGGAGGAGGGAGATGTGTCACGGGAGGGAGAGGGAGGTGCCAGGCCTTAGATTGGTTTGCCCTCCCTTCCCCCCCACTATATATAGGGCCAAGGGAGAGGGGGGGGCGCAGCCTTGGCCCTTCCTCCAAGGAAGGGTGCGGCTAGGGAGGAGTCCCTCCTCCCCAAGGCACCTCGGAGGTGCCTTCCCCCTTTAGGACTCTTCCTTTTCCCTCTTCTCTTGGCGCATGGCCTCTTGGGGCTGGTGCCCTTGGCCCATATGGGCCAAGGCGCACCCCCTACAGCCCATGTGGCCCCCGGGGCAGGTGGCCCCACCCGGTGGACCCCCGGGACCCTTCTGGTGGTCCCGGTACAATACCGGTGACCCCGAAACTTGTCCCGATGGCCGAAATAGCAGTTCCTATATATAATTCTTTACCTCCGGACCATTCCAGAACTCCTCGTGACGTCCAGGATCTCATCCGGGACTCCGAACAACATTCGGGTTACCACATACTAATATCTCTATAACCCTAGCGTCACCGAACCTTAAGTGTGTAGACCCTACGGGTTCGGGAAGCATGCAGACATGACCGAGACGTTCTCCGGTTAATAACCAACAGCGGGATCTGGATACCCATGTTGGTTCCCACATGTTCCACGATGATCTCATCGGATGAACCATGATGTCGAGGATTCAATCAATCCCGCATACAATTCCCTTTGTCTATCGGTACGATACTTGCCCGAGATTCAATCGTCGGTATCCTGATACCTTGTTCAATCTCGTTACCGGCAAGTCTCTTTACTCGTTCCGTAACACATCATCCCTTGATCAACTCCTTGATCACATTGTGCACATTATGATGATGTCCTACCGAGTGGGCCCAGAGATACCTCTCCACCACACGGAGTGACAAATCCCAGTCTCGATTCGTGCCAACCCAACAGACACTTTCGGAGATACCCGTAGTGCACCTTTATAGTCACCCAGTTACGTTATGACGTTTGGCACACCCAAAGCACTCCTACGGTATCCGGGAGTTGCACAATCTCATGGTCTAAGGAAATGGTACTTGACATTAGAAAAGCTTTAGCATACGAACTACACGATCTAGTGCTATGCTTAGGATTGGGTCTTGTCCATCACATCATTCTCCTAATGATGTGATCCCGTTATCAACGACATCCAATGTCCATGGTCAGGAAACCGTAACCATCTATTAATCAACGAGCTAGTCAACTAGAGGCTTACTAGGGACATGGTGTTGTCTATGTATCCACACATGTATCTGAGTTTCCTATCAATACAATTCTAGCATGGATAATAAACGATTATCATGAACAAGGAAATATAATAATAATCAATTTATTATTGCCTCTAGGGCATATTTCCAACATGAAGACTATGACAAAAGAAGACACCACATGAAGCCTATGGCACTCGAAGACTTAGATCCTTCGTAGTTTATTTCATTTGTGTTGAGTCATAGGAACCACTGTACTGTTAAGTGGGGTCCAAGAGAACCAGTCAGAATGACTGAAGTGATGCCTAATTCAAATCCTATGTCTTCGAGCGAAGACTATGAGAGCAAATCTTGTCCAGAGTCGGACAAGTCAGCTTTACTTGCAGCCCAGTAAAGTTGCCATGTGAGTTCGAAATCTGACCGTTGGAACACGTGTCAGTTCCTTAGTGACCCAGGGTCATTTCGGACAAATTAGGTCGGGTTGCCCAGTGGCTATAAATAGTCCATCCCTACAACCATAAACGGTTGGCTGCTCAGATTTCAGTGCACGGCTTTTGTCGTTTGAGAGCAACCCACCTCGAAGCCTTTGAGAGAACATTCCCAGCGAGGAGAAAAGCCCTAACCACCCAGAGCCAGAGCAAATTGGGCATCACTTAAGTCTTCGTGTCTGAGTGATCTGAAGACTTATTACACTTGAGGACTGTGCATCCTCCAGACGGTTAGGCGTCGCGTTCTGAGCATCCAAGAGAAATTGTGGATTGCCGGTGAACGAAGTCTGTGAAGGTTTGGGAGTCTACCTTGAAGACTTACCAGAGTGATTGGGCGAGGTCTGTGTGACCTTAGCTCAAGGAGAAAACGGTGAGGACTGGGTGTCCTGAGCTGCGTGTTCAGGACTGGGTGTCCGGGACTGTGTGTCCTTTTGGTTTAAATACCTAGCCGCTCCAACCAGACGTACAGTTGTCACAGCAACTGGAACTGGTCCAACAAATCATTGTCTTCAACGTATCACTGGTCTCATCTTCACTTCCCTTCAACTTACTGTTATTCATTGTGAAGCCATTGCATGCTTGCTCTATCTTTTGTCTTCACAACATAACTGTATGATTTGATTGGCTTCATAACTTCTTCCTACCTGATCCTTATTACACTAAAGCTGCTTGTCATTGTGCTTTCACTCTATTGAATACTTGATTATGACTTGCCTAGTGTAATCTAACTTCCGCTGCTTAAGTGATAGGCATATCTGTACTGTTTGTCTTCAGAACTCTCACGTTTTGAAGACTTTCATAAAAATCGCCTATTCACCCCCCCTCTAGTCGATATAACGCACTTTCAATTGGTATCAGAGCAAGGTGCTCCCTTGTTCTGTGTGATTCGGTTTAACCACCTGGAGTTTTAGCTATGTCGACTGTAGGGATAATCAAAGTCTCCGCTGCGTGCCTCGTCTTCGATGGGACTGAATATCCCTACTGGAAGAATAAGATGCGCATGCATCTTGAAGCCATTGACGTCGACCTATGGTATGTCGTCGAAAACGGCGTTCCCAAGGCTGGAGAAGGTGTCACTACTGCTGATGTCAAGAAGTTCACTCAACTGGACTCTACTGCCAAGAATATCATCTGTGGTCATCTGACCAAAGGACAGTATGGCCGCGTGAGTGCTTTGAAGACATCCAAGCTGGTCTGGGACTGGCTCTCCAAGGTCAATGAAGGCATCTCAACCCAGAGAGATCAGAGAATCAGTGTTCTTCGCAACCTCTTCAACCACTTCAAGCGAAATGACAATGAAAATGTCCAACACACATTTGACCGGCTCACTGACATCACAAATGAGCTTCAAGCCCTCGGCGCCACTGAGATCACCAAACATGAAATCGTCAAGACGCTACTGAGATCACTTGATAGTTCGTTTGACATCCTAGCCCTGATGATTCAAGAACGTCCTGATTTCAAGACACTCGATCCGTCTGACATACTTGAGAGGCTCAACACACATGAGTTTCAGCTTTCTGGAAAAAGAGATATCTACGGTCCAAACTATGGGCGAACTCGTGCCCTGAATGCAAAATCTGTGTCCTCATCTGAAGAAGAATCAGACAACAGTTCTGATGATCCTGAAGACATTGGAAGAGAACTTGCAATGCTAGTGAAGAAGTTCCAGAAATTCACCAAGAAGAAAGGCTTCAGAAAGTCTTCACGATCAAGCTCAAGGAATGATGAAGCTTCTGCTCATGACTACAAGAAGAAACATGCCACAAGTGCAAGAAAACTGGACACTTTATCTCTGAGTGTCCACAGTGGGACAATGAGAACAGAAGGAAGAAGAAGAGCAAGGAATATGACTCTGACGACAAGAAGAAAACGAAATACTCAAAGTCTTCTTCCAAGTCTTCCCAAAGTCTTCATCACACAAGAAGAGCTCATCTGGCAAGGCACGTGCGTTTGTTGGCAAGGAAATGGATTCTGAGGAGGAGTCCGCATCTGAGGAGGCAGAGGTGGAGTCTGAGGAGGAATCTGATTCTGGCATTGCGAGTCTGGCTACAGCATACGTTGCCAAGTCCATCTTCAACACTGAAGACAATGACTTCATCACCAACACCAATGCGAATGACAAGGACGACTCCACTCCTACCTACTGCTTCATGGCCCGTGGTGCCAAGGTAACCAAACGCACTACTCACTATCAAACATCCAGTGACGATGACTCTGATTGTGATTCAAAACCCAGCTACAAAACACTTGCTAAAATTGCAACTGAACAACAAAAGGCCATGGAACATATTCAAAAACTGTTAGACAGAAGCGATGATCTGTTGGGTGCTGAAATGACTCGATCTGAATCCTTAATTGAAGACATAAAAAATCTTCACGTTAAGTATCAGGAACTTGAAGATCGTCTTGAGACTCTCTCAACTACTCATGAAAAGCTTTCCTATGATTATCTTCAAAGGAAGCAAGAACTTGAGAAGTTGAGAGCGGATCATGAAGATCTTCAAAAGGAAAACGAGTCACTTCGAGCCGAACAGATCAGTTCCGCTCAGGAAGGATTTGAACCACCATGCCTTAAATGCATTGAGTGTGATAATGCTACTTCTGTTGCTGAATGTTCCACTGCTACTGCTGTTGCAATATCTTCAACTGTTGAAATGGTAACTAACCCCTCTGCTGAGGATACCACTGCTATTGCTGATGAGAATGCTAGGTTGAAGACATTGCTTGAAATAGAGATGTACAAAAGTCTTAAAGGGCATCAGACATTATGTGATGTCCTTAAGAAGCAGATTCTGAACCGAAACCCTAGGAAAGAGGGTGTTGGGTTCGTGAGGAAAATTAATGCAGATGGCTCTTACTGGAAACCTGAGCAGTACCCCAAAACCACATGGGTTGCTGCAAAGGAATCCTCAGCAGATCCATCCAATCTGTCTGGCTTCACCTGTGCTAACCCCATTATCATTGATGAATCCTTTGATGCAAACTATAAACTGTTTAAGAATCAGAATGGTGAAGTGTTTGCCAGGTACATTGGTACTAACTGCAGGAATGGACCGCCTATGAAGAAGATCTGGGTTCCGAAAACATGTCTGGAAAATCTTCCTATGAATGTCTTCATGACACCTCACATGAAGAAGACAAACCTCATCCCAAAGGCTTCATACAGACAGAGGACTCACCTGAGTCGCACTAACGCAAATGTTTTGCAGGGAAACCATACTCAGGCATATGAATATGAGAGCGGTTCATCAAACCGTCATGTTCATATGACCAAGAACTATTCTGCCTATTCTTATGAGTACTATTGTCCTCCTGCTAGACTGTTTGCTAGGGCTCCAAGGCCAAAATTCTCAGATGCTGCACTTAGACTTATTGCTTCTAAGCCACCCTTGAAGATGTGGGTGGTTAAGAAAGCTTAACTCTCTTTTGCAGGGAAAGGTCTCCAGCAGAAAACCAAAATCCTCTGACGCTATTGCTGGGGACCTTAAAAATCTTGCAGGGCGCAAGATAAAATGCCCTAATGGCATCACTATGTATTTCATTCCTGAATCGCATGCTACTCTTCCTATCAGTCCTAACCTGAATCTAAGTTTTCATAACCCACTGGTTCGTCAAATGTTTTTGCTTCACAATTCTCTTCATGAAGCCTATCCCCCTAACTGCACTGTAGGGTACGACACAAGCGTCTTCAGAGTCTTCAGAATGGATTATTGACAGTGGGTGTACAAATCACATGACTGGCAAAAGAAGCCTCTTTATGGACTCAACCTTACGTCCATCCGACAAGAGCCACATCACATTTGCTGACACTGGTAAAAGTAAGGTATTGGGTCTAGGTAGAGTTGCAATCTCAAAGGATCAACACATGGACAAAGTCATGCTTGTTGAATCCCTTGGCTTCAACTTAATGTCTGTCTTAATGCTTTGCGATTTGAACATGATCGTAATATTTGGAAAATATCGTTGCCTGGTACTAATGGAATCTGACAAGTCTCTAGTGTTTGAAGGGTATTGGAAAGATGATTTGTATGTGGTAGATTTTTCAGCAGGGCCACAGCTTGCAGTATGTCTTCTTGCAAAAGCTTCAGAATGTTGGCTTTGGCATCGGAGGCTTGGGCATGCTGGGATGAGGAACCTCCACACCCTTGCGAAGAAGAAGCATGTCATAGGCATCGAGGGCGTCAAGTTTAAGAAAGATCACTTATGCGGTGCCTGTGAAGCAGGGAAGATGACAAGGGCAAAACATCCTTCGAAGACAATCATGACCACTACTCGACCCTTCGAACTACTTCATATGGATCTTTTTGGTCCCACTCACTACTCAACCTTTTCCACTACTGCTTGCCTCTATGGCTTCGTAATTGTTGATGATTATTCTAGATATACTTGGGTGCACATAATCCTTTTCAAGACTGAAGTGCAGGATGTCTTCAGACGCTTCGCCAATCGAGCCATGAACAATTATGGCGCCAAGATAAAGCACATCAGAAGTGACAATGGCACTGAATTCAAGAACACTGGCCTTGACACATATCTTGATACATTGGGCATCACTCATGAATTCTCAGCTCCGTATACGCCACAGCAAAATGGCATCATTGAACGCAAGAACAGAACACTCATTGAGATGGCCAGAACAATGCTAGATGAATACAAGACTCCAAGAAAATTCTGGACTGAAGCTATTGACACTGCATGCCATACAATCAATCATGTTTGTCTTCACAAGCTTCTGAACAAGACATCTTATGAACTCCTAATTGGCAAGAAGCCAAACATCAGTTACTTCAGAGTATTTGGCGCAAGATGCTGGATCAAGGACCGACACCACACCTCAAAGTTTGCACCAAAAGCACATGAGGGATTCATGCTTGGATATGGAAAGGATTCGCACTCCTGCAGAGTCTTCAATCTCTTCCACTACAAAGTGGTTGAAACAGTGGATGTGCGGTTCGATGAAACCAATGGATCACAAATAGAGCAACTGCCAAATGTGCTAGATGAAGTTCCAGCTAGTGAATCAATCAAGCTTATGGGAACTGGAGAAATTGCACCTTCTGAAGCTCATCCTGAAGAAGAACTTATCATCTCAGCACCTGATCCACATGAAGACAATGCTCAGCCTGAAGATATTCCTCCCAATGACAACACAGATCAGCAAGAGCAAAGTCTTCGCCCTATACATCCTCGTGTTGCCAATGAAGTGCAGATTGACAGAATAATTGATAGCATCAATGCACCTGGCCCACTCACTCGTTCAAGGGCAACTCAACTGGCAAATTTCTGTGGGCACTTCGCATTCGTCTCAATTTCAGAACCCAAGAAAGTCGAAGAAGCCTTTATGGAACCTGAATGGATTCAAGCAATGCAAGAAGAGCTTCAACAGTTTGAACTGAACAATGTATGGGAATTGGTTAAGCGTCCTGATCCACAGAAGCATAACATAATAGGCACAAAATGGATATACCGCAACAAGCAAGATGAGCATGGTCAGATCATCAGAAACAAAGCTCGCCTCGTTGCTCAAGGATATACTCAAGTGGAAGGCATTGACTTCGATGAAACCTTTGCTCCTGTGGCCAGACTTGAAGCCATACGTATTCTGCTGGCCTATGCAAATCATCACAACATAATTCTGTATCAAATGGATGTGAAGAGTGCCTTTCTCAATGGCAAGATTGAAGAAGAAGTGTATGTTGCACAACCACCAGGATTTGAAGATCCAAAACATCTTGACATGGTATACAAGCTCAATAAGGCACTGTATGGCCTCAAACAAGCCCCTCGGGCCTGGTATGATACACTCAAATACTTCCTGAAGAGCAAAGGCTTCATACCTGGTTCCTTAGATCCCACTCTCTTCACGAAGACATATGATGGTGAACTGTTCGTGTGCCAAATATATGTGGATGACATTATCTTCGGCTGCACCAATCAGAAGTACAGTGAAGAGTTTGGCTATATGATGCAAGAGCAATATCAGATGTCCATGATGGGGGAGCTGAAGTTCTTCCTCGGTCTTCAAATACGGCAACAACGCAACGGCATTTTCATATCTCAAGAGAAATATCTTAAAGAGTGCCTGAAGAAGTTCGGTATGCAAGACTGCAAAGGCTTCACAACACCAATGCCAGCCAAACATCATCTGGGTCCCGACGACAATGGTAAAGAGTTCGATCAAAAGGTATACCGCTCCATGATTGGTTCTTTGCTTTATTTATGTGCATCTAGGCCAGATATTATGCTTAGTGTTTGCATGTGTGCTTGATTCCAAGCGGCACCAAAGGAGTCGCATCACTTAGCTGTGAAGCGAATTCTTTGATATTTGGCTCACACACCAACTCTAGGATTATGGTATCCAAAGGGCTCAGAGTTTGATCTGGTTGGATTCTCAGATGCTGATTATGCTGGTGACAAGGTTGATCGGAAGTCTACGTCAGGCACATGTCACTTTCTGGGCCGATCACTTGTATGTTGGTCTTCAAAGAAGCAAAACTATGTATCCCTCTCCACTGCTGAATCTGAATACATTGCTGCTGGATCTTGCTGCGCTCAGCTTCTGTGGATGAAGCAAACTCTCAAGGATTAGGGCATTCATCTGAAGCAAGTGCCATTTTACTGCGACAACGGAAGCGCCATCAAGATCGCCAACAACCCAGTTCAGCACTCGAAGACAAAGCACATTGAAATTTGCCATCACTTGCTCAGAGATCATGTTGCAAAGGAAGATATTGATATCATACACGTCAACACTGAAGAGCAATTGGCAGATATTTTCACCAAGCCCTTGGATGAGAAAAGATTTTGCAAGTTGCGGTGTGAGCTAAATATCTTGGAATCCTCAAATGTCCTGTGATCAGGCACACATCCAAACACTTATGCATATTGATGACTTAGATGTGCAACACACGAAGTAACGTATATTCAATCAATGAAGACATACATTCTAAGTGTGAATACATTAATGTGGAATTTGACTTCGGAGCGCCACGACAATTGTGCGCCGTGTCTGGGTATAATACTTCCAATACGGTGGTAACGCCACCACCAAACGTTCTATTTTGAAGTGTTTCACTCATGGCGTTACCTCACAATGTCTTTACATTTGGTTTGGCTTCAATCTCAACATGTCTTCATGATTATCTTCACTATGTTGATTACATAGATATATATATGTACTAGTGTTCTGTCCTCTACAGCATTCACTTATAGCTATGTCTTCTTGTTTGAATCTTTTGAACTAAGTGAATGTGATCGGACCCTAACCTCTCTATGCTTTCTACTTCAAACTCTATCTCTCCAAGTCATATGCATTCTATTGAAACTGTCGAATGTCTTCTCTGCATCCTTGTCAGCAGAAGACACAGAGACAAACTTTAAAACCGTTTTCAATGCTCATTCATCCACAAGAAATCCGGAGAAGTAGGAACGACATCCGACAATCAAGGCATGCATGGGATGGGGAACTGCCCCCAAAATACCGCATGATGGCCACGTGCTATTCAGATGCGAATCGCCAGGGGCACCTAAGTAATAGCGCAGTGCCGCCTCTATCCCTATAAATACACGATTCACTGCGGTCATTATCTCTTCTTCCACCCTCGCACAAACCCTAGCGCCACCGCTAGGTCTCGACGACGCCGGCGACGAAGCGCTTCGCTGCCGCAACCTCTCCGACGCCGTTTTCACGCCGACAGCGGACATCGTTCTCTCCGCCGTCGCCGTAGGTGTCTTCAATTGCCAAGTTAGGGCACGGAGGATCAAACTGCTCGGCCTCAACTCCCACTTCGTCTAGCAGTTCCAAGTGTGGTAAATAAAACCTCTTTTTACAGCCTCTCTTGATCCTATAGTTCAGTCACTTTCTGCCATAAGAAGTTTCTGCTCTCACAAGTTAAATCTCTCTCAGTCTGCATCTCATAACCTACCTAGAATATTCACTTATGCTTCATGAAGTAGTTAGATTCCTCACTTGTACTGATCTGTGGGTTCGTACAAATCTGGAACCAACTTCTTTTCTATGAGTGAATGTCTTCGCAAGCTGAGGTCAATGTCTTCTAAACTGATTTATCTTCAAAATCTTCTAAGAATGCATATGACCTCTTCCGCTTCCCTCGCACCTTAATGCTGTCACAGGTACATGTCCGTGGGAGAATCCTTTGGTTCTCATAGTCTGCATTCATTTGCAGAATTCTTACAGCATCACATCAACTCTCCTGAAGCCAGTTCTTGTTGGTCAAGCAAAAGAAAACCTTTGAAGCCTTTGAATATCTTGAAGCCTTCCAAGTTAAGATTTATGGCTTCAGAAACAGCAGCAAGGAAGGGAGGCAGACAGTGACGTGGTGGAACGTCCAAAGATCTGCTTGATGAATTGGCAGAGATGTACAAAACTGATCCTGAAGAAAACTATGGTCAGCGCAAGACACGAATCCAATGGATTCGAAGATATTGGGCAGAGCAATGGTTCCTCTACCGCTTCGTCACTCAGGAGTATGCAGAAAAATGCGCCATCAAGAGACCATGGGGAGATGTGCTATATAAAAATCTAGTACCCAGGTCCAGAGACGAAGCCATTGCTCAAGGCTTCTATCCATGCATGGTCCGAGGACCGCAGCCAGCTGAGGCCCATCCTTCATCACTCCTCTGGTGTCGCGATGACAATCTATTCAAGTGCAACTTTCAGTTTGCTCAGAACTCTATGAAGCAAAACAAGAAGAAGATGTGGTTAGCCCTGATCCATCTGCGCCAAGGGCGGATGGCACACGCGATGCCGAACCCAATATCATCGGTCTGTATGCCAATCTAGCAGGCCTCATCACCCGCATCCTAGTCCAAGGGACTGCCGTGAATAACCCTCCAGCAGACACTGAGTCTGATGACGCTCCTGCTGCGCCGAAGCCAAAGCAGATGAAGAAGCCAAGAGCTTCAAAGCCGTCCGCTTCTCCCAAAATCTCCAGAGCGAAGCCATTGGCAACTGCACCTCCTGAAGCCAGCGTGCAGTCTGAAGACTTATCACGAGTCTCCAAGCCCCAAGAAGCCAAGAAGCCTCAGTCACACACAGGCAAAGAGCTCACAGCTGCTGCCATTCTGTGCAGCGAAACCATTGATCTGTCAAGTGATGAAGATCTTGGAGATGATGCTCTTGAGCAGCTCATCAAGAGCAAGGAAGAGGCTGAAATCTTCAACAATCTGCCTCTGTTTGATGTCGCCATCATCCACAACTTCATCGATGAATGGTTTGCCTCACCAAGCATCAGCTTCGAAGACCTTCAGCTGCCCATTGGCCTCAGCGTCGCTTTCCAAGGCGCTATTGCTTCAGAACTTGCAATTGCCCAGCGCATTGTTGAACTGAAGCAGAAAATTGATTTTGAAAAAGCTCAGTTCAAGAAGCACATGGCCAAGCTCAGCGTGCAAGAAGTGAAAAACTTCAAGATCATGTTGCACGAGCTAAAGGAGAACTTTTTGAAGAAGCGTGCTGAAGCTCAAGGTTCCCATGAGCGGATGAAGACTCTGGCTGATCGCTGTGTGCAGGCCTACAATGAGGCCGAGAAGCGCAAGGCACTTGGGCGTCCCGGCATCGACCCCAGGATGGCCGCTAAGAAAAAGAAGAAGACTGCCACCACTGAACCAGAGGCACCAAGGTCAGAAGCTGTTCTGATTGTCTTCCCCACTGCTACGACTGGCTCGAAGCCAAAGAGCCGGTCCACTGCGTCAGAGCTCAAGAAGACAAGGACAGCTGAAGCTGAAGCGAAGAAGAGAAAACACTCTGAAGCCTCTCCTTCTGACCCCACCAAGAAGAAGCGCAAGACCAAGAGAGCTCGGGCTGCTCCCACAGAGCCCTTAATAGTTGAACCCCTCTCAGTCATCTACCCTGACGCAGATCGTCAGTTGACAGTTCATGAGCCTGCTCCCACAGAGGCTCCTGACGCTGAAGATATTCCAGCAGCCAACCCCAACACTGCTGGAGACATTGGTCACCAAGACAATGTACAAGGTGATGCAGCCCTTCCTCAGCTTGAGACAAGCGAACTGATAAGCATTGGTCGTCCATTGACGCCAACTACACAAGATGCATCGTGGGCAGATCGCCCACAAGAGGAAGACAATGAGGCCCAGCCCACTCCAACTCCAACAGCGTCGTCTGCATTCCGCAGGCTTCGCAAAGGACCAAGGCCTCAAGATCCTGCTGAAGACATTCCGGCTGCATCAGCCAAAGAGAATGAAGAAGAACCCTAAGCTCCATCTCCCCCGCTCCAACAGGAGGCAGTTCTCCAGGAGAACGTGCCTGAGTCTGTCCCTCTCACTACACGTGTTGAGGCTGCCACAAACAACACTGAAGCAAATGTGGAGCCCTCCCAAACAACAGCTTCAGAAGACACTGAAGCTACTGCTCCTGACACTTCTGTGTCTGCGTCTGCTACCGGTCCCCAATTCAACTATCATGTTACGCACCGGCCCCAGGTCCAGAAGCCGATCCCACGACTGCCAAGGTTCCCAGGTCCTGCATCAGCTCCTGGCTCCATCAACATCAACAGCTTCAGGGCAGACAACACGTTTTTCAATAGCTCCAAGAACCCTTATTCAAGGGAACGGATTGTATCAGATAGGTTCTGGAGCTATCAACAGCACAGCTATTATTCATGCATCCTATACAACCAAGGCCGCATCTTTCCTCACAAGCGCCTTGAGGTTGAAGCTGTTGCTGGCCTGCCTGGCCTGGAAGACGCACTAGATTGCTTCAAGCAAGTGGGTCTGCTGCCGTTTATCACCGATGAAGAGCACTGGAATGAAGAGCTTCTGCTTCAGTTCTATGCCACCCTTCATATCAAAGGCTACAACAGAGATCCGAAGACTTGGGTCCTAGAGTGGATGACCGGCAATGTCCATCATGAAGCCAATGCTTTCGATATCATTGAGCTTACCGGCCTTCCCACTCCTGGCGAATTCTTTGAAGAAGGCTGCCAACTCCATGCTGAAGCAATTGAGAGCATATTTCAGCATCCTGAGCCAAATATGAGTCAGATGCTCTCAATGATGAAGCCATTGCCTCATAATACACCCTATCCAACTGAGATCTTCGTTGAAGACTTAGAGTACCTGCCCAGCACCATATATCACATCATAAGGCGGACTCTCTGGCCCATTAAGGGACACTCTCGATATGCCAAGATTGAAGGTGCAATGAAGACTCTCATATTCTGTATTCTTCATGGAAAATGCTTCAACGCACAGGATTTCTTCATTCGTCAACTTGCAGCATCTGGCTCAGATCTCTTTGGCTTGAAGCTTTATGCTCCTTGGGTTATGAGGCTGATCAAGCTTCACTCTGCGATCTCCTATCAGCCCTCAGCCCGCAACCATCGGATCTTTTTGCCAGATGTGGACACATCTGCTGAAGCAATATATCCTGAGCCTGCCAAGCAACCATTAAGTCTTTAGAATGCAGAACACTAGAGCTTCACTCAGAATGTTGAAGGTGTTGAAGCCATCTCCAGAGTGTATCCGCTGGCTAGTACCACACGTGCACCTACATCCACTGAAGCCACTGACAGCATAGCTGCTCAAAGACCCAAGAAGCGTGCTCGTGCCCTCAATGACCGAGAGCTTCTTGTGTCTCTTCACCAAAAGCAAGATAGGCATCACGACTGGCTCAAGAGGCAAATGAGAAGCATCATGGAAGACGTCAATCGCATCAGAAATCTGGCAACCAAGAATGCATTCGTCGCACACGAAACCTATCGCCGCACTCGGAAAGGCCTCACAATGATGTGCCCTGAAGCTGAACTTCAAGAGGATGGCTTCAAAGAGCGATTCAAGTTTGACTCCACACCTCCTAGAAGAGCTGTGATGCGAAGCACACCATCACTTGAAGATTCGGAGTTCTCTTCCTCTGCTGCCACGGTGTCTGCCCGGATTATTGAAGAAGAAGACGAAGCTACATCACCTCCACCTACTTCAGCGTGCGTCGAATCTGCACCAAGCTCGTCTGCACCACCATCCACCCCCACCGACCCTGCTGCACCTGGGAACGCGTAGAAAACTCTATGTCTTCAAACCTTTTTGGTCATCACTGACAAAAGGGGGAGAAGCATATGATGTTTATAGTCTTCAAGCGGGTCACTATGGGCGGGTGCCTTCATATTTTGCTACATTTTGCTTCGTGCTTACAACTCCCGTTTTTGCTACATTTGCTTCTTTGAGTTGTAACACTTAGACTTGATGGTCGTCTGCTACCTATTTGTCACTCTGTTTTCGTGAAGATAAATTCCGCATGTGCGACGATAAATTCCACACTTAGATCATTCTGCAGACGTCCATTTTCCATTATGCATGTCATTATCTTCATATACTCTTACATGCATAGTGGATTGTCATCATAAGTTGAAGTGGATCTCCACAAGTACAACCTGCCATGTGCATTTGCATTCAAGAAGCAAATTACTTATATGCACATCTTCAGGGGTAGCCCTTGCAGCTTATGAAGACAATTCCTTTACAATTTCACAAATTATGTTCCCCGTTGAAAACTTCAACTAGTTTGTCATCAATCACCAAAAAGGGGGAGATTGTAAGTGCATCTAGTGCCACCCCTAGTTGGTTTTGGAGTATTGATGACAAACCTAGTTGAGGGACTAATGTGTTTGTGAGAATTGCAGGATAACACAGGTAGAAGTCCCTCATTGATTCGGTTTTACTACCAGAGATGAGCCCTAAAAATGTATGAAGACATTGAAGACAATGGTGGTACATGAAGATATTCACATTGAAGACTATGACAAAAGAAGACACCACGCGAAGCCTATGGAACTCGAAGACTTAGATCCTTCGTAGTTTATTTCATTTGTGTTGAGTCATAGGAACCACCGTACTGTTAAGTGGGGTCCAAGAGAACCAGTCAGAATGACTGAAGTGATGCCTAATTCAAATCCTATGTCTTTGAGCGAAGACTATGAGAGCAAATCTTGTCCAGAGTCGGACAAGTCGGCTTTACTTGCAGCCCAAGTAAAGTTTCCATGTGAGTTCAAAATCTGACCGTTGGAACACGTGTCAGTTCCTTAGTGACCCAGGGTCATTTCGGACAAATCAGGTCGGGTTGCCCAGTGGCTATAAATAGTCCATCCCTACAACCATAAACGATTGGCTGCTCAGATTTCAGTGCACGGCTTTTGTCGTTTGAGAGCAACCCACCTCGAAGCCTTTGATAGAACATTCCCAGTGAGGAGAAAAGCCCTAACCACCCAGAGCCAGGGCAAATTGGGCATCACTTAAGTCTTCGTGTCTGAGTGATCTGAAGACTTATTACACTTGAGGACTGTGCATCCTCCAGACGGTTAGGCGTCGCGTTCTGAGCATCCAAGAGAAATTGTGGATTGCCGGTGAACGAAGTCTGTGAAGGTTTGGGAGTCTACCTTGAAGACTTACCAGAGTGATTGGGCGAGGTCTGTGCGACCTTAGCTCAAGGAGAAAACGGTGAGGACTGGGTGTCCTGAGCTGCGTGTTCAGGACTGGGTGTCCGGGACTGTGTGTCTTTTTGGTTTAAATACCTAGCCGCTCCAACCAGACGTACAGTTGTCACAGCAACTGGAACTGGTCCAACAAATCATTGTCTTCAACGTATCACTGGTTTCATCTTCACTTCCCTTCAACTTACTGTTATTCATTGTGAAGCCATTGCATGCTTGCTCTATCTTTTGTCTTCACAACATAACTGTATGATTTGATTGGCTTCATAACTTCTTCCTACCTGATCCTTATTACATTGAAGCTGCTTGTCATTGTGCTTTCACTCTACTGAATACTTGATTATGACTTGCCTAGTGTAATCTAACTTCCGCTGCTTAAGTGATAGGCATATCTGTACTGTTTGTCTTCAGAACTCTCACGTTTTGAAGACTTTCATAAAAATCGCCTATTCACCCCCCCTCTAGTCGATATAACGCACTTTCAAGACTGAAGGAAATATGCCCTAGAGGCAATAATAAAGTTATTATTTATTTCCTTATATCATGATAAATGTTTATTATTCGTGCTAGAATTGTATTAACCGGAAACATAATACATGTGTGAATACATAGACAAACTAAGTGTCACTAGTATGCCTCTAATTGACTAGCTCATTAATCAAAGATGGTTATGTTTCCTAACCATAAACAAAGAGTTGTTATTTGATTAACAAGGTCACATCATTAGTTGAATGATCTGATTGACATGACCCATTCCATTAGCATTAGCACTCGATCGTTTAGTATGTTGCTATTGCTTTCTTCATGACTTATACATGTTCCTATGACTATGAGATTATGCAACTCCCGTTTACCGGAAGAACACTTTGTGTGCTACCAAACATCACAACGTAACTAGGTGATTATAAAGGAGCTCTACAGGTGTCTCCAATGGTAGATGTTGGGTTGGTGTATTTCGAGAATAGGATTTGTCACTCCGATTGTCGAAGAGGTATCTCTGGGCCCTCTCGGTAATGCACATCACATAAGCCTTGCAAGCATTGCAACTAATGAGTTAGTTGCGAGATGATGTATTACGGAACGAGTAAAGAGACTTGCCGGTAACGAGATTGAACTAGGTATTGGATACCAACGATCGAATCTCGGGCAAGTAACATACCGATGACAAAGGGAACAACGTATGTTGTTATGCGGTCTGACCAATAAAGATCTTCGTAGAATATGTAGGAGCCAATATGGGCATCCAGGTCCCGCTGTTGGTTATTGACCGAAGACGTGTCTCGGTCATGTCTACATTGTTCTCGAACCGTAGGGTCCGCACACTTGATGTTACGATGACAATTATTATGAGTTTATGCATTTTGATGTACCGAAGTTAGTTCGGAGTCCTGGATGTGATCACAGACATGACGAGGAGTCTCGAAATGGTCGAGACATAAAGATTGATATATTGGATGACTATATTCGGACACCGGAAGGGTTCCGGAAGAGTATCAGATAAAACCAGAGCACCGGGGGTTACCGGAACCCCCCGGGGGGTTAATGGGCCTCATGGGTCTAATGTGGAGAAGAGGAAGGGGCTGCCAGGGCAGGCCACGCGCCCCCTCTCCCCCTAGTCCGAATTGGACAAGGAGGGAGGGGCGGCGCCCCCCCTTTCCTATTCTCCCTCCACCTCTCCTAGTAGGACAAGGATTGGGGGGGAGTCCTACTCCCGGTAGGAGTAGGACTCCTCTTGCGCGCCTCCTATGTCCGGCCGCACCCCCCTTGGATCCTTTATATACGGGGGCAGGGGGCACCTCTAGACACACAAGTTGATCCACGTGATCGTTCCTTAGCCGTGTGCGGTGCCCCCTGCCACCATATTCCACCTCGATCATATTGTTGTAGTGCTTAGGCGAAGCCCTGCGTCGGTAGAACATCATCATCGTCACCACGCCGTTGTGTTGACGGAACTCATCCCCAAAGCTTTGCTAGATCGGAGCCCGGGGAGCGTCATCGAGCTGTACATGTGCTAAGAACTCGGAGGTGCCGGAGTAACGGTGCTTGGATCGGTCGGATCAGGAAGAAGACGTACGACTACTTCCTCTACGTTGTGTCAACGCTTCCGTTGCGATCTACAAGGGTATGTAGATCATACTCTCCCCTCTCGTTGCTATGCATCACCATGATCTTGCATGTGCGTAGGAATTTTTTTGAAATTACTGCGTTCCCCAACAGTTTTTTCCGTCATGGACGGCCCAAAGAATGTCATGCAGCTGCGTCTCCGGCCCGCCCAGGACGAAAAGCCCATTTTCTGTCATGATTTTTTGTCATAGAAGTAGGAGCCCACCACATCTATGATGATACCGGGTTTTGTCACAATTATCATCATAGAAGTGTCATATTTTTGTAGTGATTGTGAATGTTTAAACTTGTGCTAAAACTCTACCTTAACATGAAGAAAATATAAACTGCAACTTTTTCTTGTTAAGAGTCTATTCACCCCCCCTCTAGACACATCTTCTCGATCCTTTCAATTGGTATCAGAGCATTGGTCTCCATTGCTTTGGTTTAAACACCTTTGGAGGAAGATGGATGAGTCTACATTGGGGAGTCTTAGACGTAGAGTGCCTATTCTTGATGGAGAGTACTTTCATGAGTGGAAAATTGAGATGCTTGAGATTTTCAATGAATATCATTTGAACAAGTACATTACTAGCCCTTGTGCACCTCATGTCGATCCTTTACATCCTACCCTTGATGAGTCTATTGACATGATCCGTAATCTTAGAACTGTCAATTTCATCACTAGAGGTTTGCCTAGATACTTGCTTGCTAGCTTGCCTGCTCTTGATTGTGCCTACACCATATGGAGATTCCTTGAGGAACAATTTGCAAACTATTCCTTGAAAAACTTAGATGAGATCCTTCATAAGTCTATTACCTTGAGTAAGATGAGTTCCAATGATCCCAAATTTGGTGATTGTCTATTTGAGCTTACTAATCTTACGAGTGCCAAAGGAGATGTTGGAATCATTAGCAATATCATCTCCGAAGGCATTAAAGATGACTATTGTGATGACCATTTATCTAATGAATTGCCCTCTCTAGGAATTGATCCATCACAAGACGATGTTGAACATGCATACTATGACCAGGATGATGATAGTGACCTTGATCTCGACGAGTCTATGAGACACTTTGATCTTATGGCAAATCTTCGCGGCTACATGGTTGGAGGAAAGGAATGGGTTCTTGATAGTGGGTGTACTGATCATATGACCGGAGACAAAGATATGTTTTGTGAGCTTGCTAAAAACGACGGCCCTCGAAAGTATGTCACTTTTGGTGACAACTCAAAGGGTAAGGCGGTTGGCCTTGGTAAGGTGGCCATCTCACATGATAGCTATATACAAAATGTTATGCTCGTTGAATCTCTTGGCTACAATTTACTTTCCGTATCTAGACTTGCTGACTTTGGTTTCAATGTCCCATTTACTGAAGTAGATTGCCAAGTGTTTCGTAGAGATAATCATAAAATGGTCTTTACCGGTACACGTAGAGGTGATCTATATATTGTTGATTTCACTAGAAAGGCTCAACCTAGAAGTTGCCTAATTGCTAAATCCTCGAAAGGCTGGTTGTGGCATAGAAGGTTAGGTCATGTGGGCATGCGAAATCTTGATAAGCTTATTAAAGGTGATCATATCCTTGGAGTAAAAGATGTTATATTTAACTAGGATAGACATTGTAGTGCTTGTCAAGCAGGAAAACAAGTTGGAGGAAGCCACCCCATGAAGAACATCATGACCACGAGAAGACCGCTCGAGCTACTTCACATGGATCTCTTTAGTCCCAATGCCTACACGAGTCTCAGTGGTAACTCATTTGGTCTAGTCATAGTCGATGATTTTTCAAGATTTACATGGGTGTTATTTCTTGATGATAAATCGCAGGTCCAAAAGATCTTCAAAACCTTCGCTAGGAACGCCCAAAATCAATTTGAAGTGAAGATCAAGAAGGCTCGGAGTGACAATGGAACGGAGTTCAAGAACGCAAATGTGGATACCTTTCTTGACGAAGAAGGGATTTCACAGGAGTTCTCGGCTACGTACACGCCTCAACAAAATGGAGTTCTTGAGAGGAAGAACCAAACTCTTATTGAGATGGCAAGAACGATGCTTGATGAGTACAAGACTCCAAAACACTTTTGGGCGGAAGCGGTTGAGAGAGCTTGTCATGCAACAAATCGCCTGTATCTTCACAAGCTACTCGGCAGGATGGCATAAGAGCTCCTCACTGGTAACAAACCCCAAGTTGGATACTTTCGAGTATTCGGCTCAAAGTGCTACATTCTTGATAAGCATCATCGTTCCAAATTTGCCTCTAAATCTCATGAAGGTTTCCTACTTGGTTATGGCTCAAACTCTCACACATACCGTGTCTACAACAATTTCACCCAAAAGGTTGAAGAGACGATAGATGTGAAGTTTGATGAATCTAATGGCTCGCAAGTAGAGCAATTGCCAAATTATGTAGGAGATAAAGATCCTTCGGAAGCAATCCAAGACTTGTCTATTGGCAAGATCCATCCAATGGAGGTGAAGGAGAGTACCTCATCCGTCCAAGTGGAAGCTTCTACCTCACGATGATACATCTCCAACATATATATAATTTTTGATTGTTCCATGCTATTATATATTCTGTTTTGGATGTTTAATGGGCTTATTTATACACTTTTATATTATTTTTGGGACTAACATATTAACCGGAGGCCCAGCCCAAATTGATGTTTTTTTGCCTATTTCAGTGTTTCACAGAAAAATAATATCAAACGGAGTCCAAACAGAATGAAACCTTCAGGAGCGTGATTTTTGGAACAAACGTGATCCATAGGACTTGGAGTGGATGTCAAGCAATCAACGAGGAGGCCACGAGACAGGAGGCGCGCCTCCACCCTCCTGGGCCCCTAGTGGGTCCACCGACCTACTTCCTCCTATATATACCTATGTACCCTGAAAACATCAGAGAGCACCACGAAAACCTAATTCCACCGCCGCAACCTTTTGTACCCGTGAGATCCCATATTGGGGCCTTTTTCGGCGCTCCTCCAGAGGGGGCATTGATCACAGAGGGCTTCTACATCAACACCATAGCCTCTCCGATGATGTGTGAGTAGTTTACCTCAGTCCTTAGGGTCCATATTTATTAGCTAGACGGCTCCTTCTCTCTCTTTGGATCTCAATACAAAGTTCTCCTCGATTCTCTTGGAGATCTATTCGATGTAATCTTCTTTTGCGGTGTGTTTGTCGAGATCCGATGAATTGTGGGTTTATGATCAAGATTATCTATGAACAATTTTTGAATATTATCTGAGTTATTTTATGTATGATTGGTTATCTTTGCAAGTCTCTTCGAATTATCAGTTTGGTTTGGCCTACTAGATTGATCTTTCTTGCAATGGGAGAAGTGCTTAGCTTTGGGTTCAAATCTGCGGTTCTCGATCCCAGTGACAGTAGGGGAAACGACACGTATTGTATTGTTGCCATCGAGGATAAAAAGACGGGCTTTATATCATATTGCATGAGTTTATCCCTCTACATCATGTCATCTTGCTTAAAGCGTTACTCTGTTCTTATGAACTTAATACTCTAGATGCATGCTGGATAGCGGTCGATGTGTGGAGTAATAGCAGTAGATGCAGGTAGGAGTCGGTCTACTTGTCACGGACGTGATGCCTATATACATGATCATGCCTAGATATTCTCATAATTATTCGCTTTTCTATCAATTGCTCGACAGTAATTTGTTCACCCACCGTAATACTTATGCTATCTTGAGACAAGCCACTAGTGAAACCTATCGCCCCGGGTCTATTATCCATCATATAAGTTTCCAATCTATTTTATTTTGCAATCTTTACTTTCAATCTATATCACAAAAATACCAAAAATATTTATCTTATTATTATTATCTCTATCAGATCTCACTCTTGCAAGTGGCCGTGAAGGGATTGACAACCACTTTATCGCGTTGGTTGTGAGGTTCATATTTGTTTGTGTAGGTACGAGGTGACTCGCGCGTGGTCTCCTACTGGATTGATACCTTGGTTCTCAAAAACTGAGGGAAATACTTATGCTACTTTGCTGCATCACCCTTTCCTCTTCAAGGGAAAACCAACGCATGCTCAAGAGGTAGCAAGAAGGATTTCTGGCGCCGTTACCGGGGAGATCTACGCACAAAACAAGACATACCAAGTACCCATCACAAACTCTTATCCCTCTCATTACATTATTTTCCATTTGCCTCTCGTTTTCCTTCTCCCCCACTTCACCCTTGCCGTTTTATTCACCCTTCTTTTGTTCGTCTTTTCGTTTGCTTTGATGTCTTACTTGGCTCGTTTGCTCATTTGGTTGGAATAGTTGTTTATTTATTGCTAAACAAAGAACCTAAGATCTATGGATCCTCATCCACTTGCTAATATTTTTAAGAGATCCAATT
>NC_041382.1:551171576-551213266 GCF_002162155.2 Triticum dicoccoides
TATTAATATCAATTGTGCTTATAATATGCAAAACTCTAAGTTTGGGGATGCTAGTTTTGCTATGTCTACTACTTGTTGCAATGATCGTGATTGGGGTGATTCTTCTTTTGATCTTGAAAATTTATTTAAGCCCCATGATGAATATGAGATTGATAATAGTGTTTGCAATATTATTGAAAGTGGGTTTGGAAGAGTGTCAACTTTAGATCCCACATATTTGGAGAATGTTCAATCTTATGAAATTTTTGATAAAAGTGGGTTTGGAGAGGTCATGACATTAGTTAATGTTAATCCCACTGTTTTGGAAGAGTGTCAACTTTGCATGCATGTGGATCGTGTTCAAAATATTTTATGTGACAGCTATTTTGTTGAATTTTCCTATGATCCCAAGTGTAATTATTATGAGAGAGGAAAATATGATTGTAGAAATTTTCATGTTACTAAATTACCTCTCGTTATGTTGAGATTGCTATTGTTTCTTTCTTCTCCCTTGCATATGCTTGTTTTTGTTCGCCTTGATAATTTGTTTGCTTATAAAATACCTATGCATAGGAATTATGTTAGACTTAAGTGTGTTTGTCACATGTTTTATGATGCTCTCTTTGTGCTTCAATTCTTGTCTTTCATGTGAGCATCATTAAAATTATCAATGCCTAGCTAAAAGGCTTTAAAGAAAAACGCTTGTTGGGAGACAACCCAATATTTTTCCTTGCTGTTATTCAATAAACAATTTATCTAGCCTCTGTTTTGTTTGTGTTTTTTGTGTTTAATTAGTGTTTGTGCCAAGTAGAACAGTTGGGAAGACTTGGGGAAAGTCTTTTTGATCTTGCTGTAAAAAACAGAAACTTTAGCGCTCTCGAGAATTGCTGCCATTGTTTATTGGAGAGTGATATTTAGTTAATTCGTTTTGAATATGATTAATAGATAAATTACTCACGTCCAGAAATTTATTTTAGAATTTTTGGGGTTCAATAAGTAGTCGAAACCTACATATTACTACAGACTGTTCTGTTTTTGACAGATTCTGTTTTTCGTGTGTTGTTTGCCTATTTTGACAAATCTATGGCTAGTAATGGAGTTTATAAACCATAAGTAGTCGAAACCTAAGCTTGGGGATGCCCCGGAAGGCATCCCCTCTTTTGTCTTTGTTCATCGGTTTACTTGGAGCTATATTTTTATTCACCACATGATATGTGTTTTGCTTGGAGCGTATTGTATGATTTGAGTTATTTATTTTTAGTTTACCACAATAAGCCTTGCAGTGCACACCTTTTGAGAGAGACACACATGAATCGGAATTTATTAGAATACTCTATGTGCTTCACTTATATCTTTTGAGCTATATAGTTTTTTGCTCTAGTGCTTCACTTATATCTTTTAGAGAACGGTGGTGGTTTTATTGTATAGAAATAATTGATATCTCATGCTTCACTTATGTTATTTTGAGAGTCCTTTAGAACAACATGGTAATTTTCTTTTAGGAATAATAAAAACTTCCATATAAGTGCATTGAATACTATGAGAAGTTTGATACTTGATAATTGTTTTGAGATAAGGAGATGGTGATATTAGAGTCATGCTTGTTGAGTAGTTGTGAATTTGAGAAACACTTGTGTTGAAGTTTGTGATTCCCGTAGCATGCATGTATGGTGAACCGTTATGTAATGAAGTCAGAGAATGATTTATTTATTGATTGTCTTCCTTATGAGTGGCGGCCGGAGACGAGCGATGGTCTTTTACTACCAATCTATCCCCCTAGGAGCATGCGCGTAGTACTTTGTTTCGATAACTAATACATTTTTGCAATAAGTGTGTGAGTTCTTTATGACTAATGTTGAGTCCATGTAATATACGCACCCTCACCCTTCCACATTTGCTAGCCTCTCTATTACCGCGCACTTTTCGCCGGTATCATACACCCACCATATACCTTCCTCAAAACAGCCACCATACCTACCTATTATGGCATTTCCATAGCCATTCCGAGATATATTGCCATGCCACTTTCCACCGTTCCGTTTGTTATGACACGCTTCATCCTTGTCATATTGCCATGCATGATCATGTAGTTGACGTCGTATTTGTGGAAAAGCCACCATTCATAATTTTTTCATACATGTCACTCTTGATTCATTGCATATCCTGGTACACCGCCGGAGGCATTCACATAGAGTCATATTTTGTTCTAAGTATTGAGTTCTAATTCTTGAGTTGTAAGTAAAAAGAAGTGTGATGATCATCATTATTAGAGCATTGTCCCAGTGAGGAAAGGATGATGGAGACTATGATTCCCCCACAAGTCGGCATGAGACTCCGGACGAAAAAAGAGAAAAGAGGCCAAAAAAAGGAAGGCCCAAATAAAAAATGAGAGAAAAGAGAGAAGAGACAATGTTACAATCTTTTTTCCACACTTGTGCTTCAAAGTAGCACCATGATCTTCATGATAGAGAGTCTCCTATGTTGTCACTTTCATAAACTAGTGGGCATTTTACATTATTGAACTTGTCTTGTATATTCGAATGATGGATTTCCTCAAATTTCCCTAGGTCTTCTTGAGCAAGCAAGTTGGATGCACACCCACTTAGTTTCTTTTGTTGAGCTTTCATACACTTATAGCTCTAGTGCATCCGTTGCATGGCAATCCCTACTCACTCACATTGATATCTATTGATGGGTATCTCCATAGCCCGTTGATACGCCTAGTTGATGTGAGACTATCTTCTCCTTTTTGTCTTCTCCACAACCACCATTCTATTCCACCTATAGTGCTATGTCCATGGCTCACCCTCATGTATTGCCTGAAAGTTGAAAAAGTTTGAGAACATCAAAAGTATGAAACAATTGCTTGGCTTGTCATCGGGGTTGTGCATGATTTAATATTTTGTGTGATGAAGATAGAGCATAGCCAGACTATATGATTTTGTAGGGATAACGTTCTCTGGCCATGTTATTTTGAGAAGACATGATTGCTTAGTTAGTATGCTTGAAGTATTATAAATTTTATGTCAATATTAAACATTTATCTTGAATCTTTCGGATCAGAACATTCATGCCACAATAAAGAAAATTACATTGAGAATTATGTTAGGAAGCATTCCACATCAAAAATTCTGTTTTATCATTTACCTACTCGAGGATGAGTAGGAATTAAGCTTGGGGATGCTTGATACGTCTCCAACGTATCTATAATCTTTGATTGTTCCATGCTATTATATATTCTGTTTTGGATGTTTAATGGGCTTATTTATACACTTTTATATTATTTTTGGGACTAACCTATTAACCGGAGGCCCAGCCCAAATTGCTTTTTTTTGCCTATTTCAGTGTTTCGCAGAAAAAGAATATCAAACGGAGTCCAAACGGAATGAAACCTTTGGGAGCGTGATTTCTGGAACAAACGTGATCCAGACGACTTGGAGTGGACGTCAAGCAATCAACGAGGAGGCCACGAGGCAAGGGGGCGCGCCTACCCCCCTGGGCGTGCCCTCCACCCTCGTGGGTCCCTCATGGGTCCACCTACCTACTTCCTCCTATATATACCTACATACCCTGAAAACATCAGAGAGCACCATGAAAACCTAATTCCACCGCCGCAACATTTTGTACCCGTGAGATCCCATCTTGGGGCCTTTTCCGGCACTCCGCCGGAGGGGGCATTGATCACGGAGGGCTTCTACATCAACACCATAGCCTCTCCGATGATGTGTGAGTAGTCTACCTCAGTCCTTCGGGTCCATATTTATTAGCTAGACGGCTTCTTCTCTCTGTTTGGATCTCAATACAAAGTTCTCCTCGATTCTCTTGGAGATCTATTCGATGTAATCTTCTTTTGCGGTGTGTTTGTCGAGATCCGATGAATTGTGGGTTTATGATCAAGATTATCTATGAACAATTTTTGAATATTATCTGAATTATTTTATGTATGATTGGTTATCTTTGCAAGTCTCTTCGAATTATCAGTTTGGTTTGGCCTACTAGATTGATCTTTCTTGCAATGGGAGAAGTGCTTAGCTTTGGGTTCAATTCTGCGGTTCTCGATCGCAGTGACAGTAGGGGAAATGACACGTATTGTATTGTTGCCATCGAGGATAAAAAGATGGGGTTTATATCATATTGCATGAGTTTATCCCTCTACATCATGTCATCTTGCTTAAAGCGTTACTCTGTTCTTATGAACTTAATACTCTAGATGCATGCTGGATAGCGGTCGATGTGTGGAGTAATAACAGTAGATGCAGGTAGGAGTCGGTCTACTTGTCACGGACGTGATGCCTATATACATGATCATGCCTAGATATTCTCATAATTATTCGCTTTTCTATCAATTGCTCGACAGTAATTTGTTCACCCACCGTAATACTTATGCTATCTTGAGACAAGCCACTAGTGAAACCTATCGCCCCGGGTCTATTATCCATCATATAAGTTTCCAATCTATTTTATTTTGCAATCTTTACTTTCAATCTATATCACAAAAATACCAAAAATATTTATCTTATTATTATTATCTCTATCAGATCTCACTCTTGCAAGTGGCCGTGAAGGGATTGACAACCACTTTATCGCGTTGGTTGTGAGGTTCATATTTGTTTGTGTAGGTACGAGGTGACTCGCGCGTGGTCTCCTACTGGATTGATACCTTGGTTCTCAAAAACTGAGGGAAATACTTATGCTACTTTGCTGCATCACCCTTTCCTCTTCAAGGGAAAACCAACGCATGCTCAAGAGGTAGCAAGAAGGATTTCTGGCGCCGTTACCGGGGAGATCTACGCACAAAACAAGACATACCAAGTACCCATCACAAACTCTTATCCCTCTCATTACATTATTTTCCATTTGCCTCTCGTTTTCCTTCTCCCCCACTTCACCCTTGCCGTTTTATTCACCCTTCTTTTGTTCGTCTTTTCGTTTGCTTTGATGTCTTACTTGGCTCGTTTGCTCATTTGGTTGGAATAGTTGTTTATTTATTGCTAAACAAAGAACCTAAGATCTATGGATCCTCATCCACTTGCTAATATTTTTAAGAGATCCAATTATGATGAACCAATTGCTAGTGAGTTTTGTGCACTAGATTATCTTTATGAAGTTTTGCTTGAAATTCATGAATCTGAAAATTGTGATGAAGTACTTTATGGAGTGATTCACGATGAATCTTTTAATAAAAAGCATGATTGCAATGATGATAGTATAAATTCTATTAATATCAATTGTGCTTATAATATGCAAAACTCTAAGTTTGGGGATGCTAGTTTTGCTATGTCTACTACTTGTTGCAATGATCGTGATTGGGGTGATTCTTCTTTTGATCTTGAAAATTTATTTAAGCCCCATGATGAATATGAGATTGATAATAGTGTTTGCAATATTATTGAAAGTGGGTTTGGAAGAGTGTCAACTTTAGATCCCACATATTTGGAGAATGTTCAATCTTATGAAATTTTTGATAAAAGTGGGTTTGGAGAGGTCATGACATTAGTTAATGTTAATCCCACTGTTTTGGAAGAGTGTCAACTTTGCATGCATGTGGATCGTGTTCAAAATATTTTATGTGACAGCTATTTTGTTGAATTTTCCTATGATCCCAAGTGTAATTATTATGAGAGAGGAAAATATGATTGTAGAAATTTTCATGTTACTAAATTACCTCTCGTTATGTTGAGATTGCTATTGTTTCTTTCTTCTCCCTTGCATATGCTTGTTTTTGTTCGCCTTGATAATTTGTTTGCTTATAAAATACCTATGCATAGGAATTATGTTAGACTTAAGTGTGTTTGTCACATGTTTTATGATGCTCTCTTTGTGCTTCAATTCTTGTCTTTCATGTGAGCATCATTAAAATTATCAATGCCTAGCTAAAAGGCTTTAAAGAAAAACGCTTGTTGGGAGACAACCCAATATTTTTCCTTGCTTTTATTCAATAAACAATTTATCTAGCCTCTGTTTTGTTTGTGTTTTTTGTGTTTAATTAGTGTTTGTGCCAAGTAGAACCGTTGGGAAGACTTGGGGAAAGTCTTTTTGATCTTGCTGTAAAAAACAGAAACTTTAGCGCTCTCGAGAATTGCTGCCATTGTTTATTGGAGAGTGATATTTAGTTAATTCGTTTTGAATATGACTAATAGATAAATTACTCACGTCCAGAAATTTATTTTAGAATTTTTGGGGTTCCATAAGTAGTCGAAACCTACATATTACTACAGACTGTTCTGTTTTTGACAGATTCTGTTTTTCGTGTGTTGTTTGCCTATTTTGACAAATCTATGGCTAGTAATGGAGTTTATAAACCATATAAAAGTTGGAATACAGTAGGTTTAACACGAATATAAATAAAGAATGAGTTCATTACAGTACCTTGAAGTGGTGTTTTGTTTTCTTTCGCTAACGGAGCTCACGAGATTTTCTGTTAAGTTTTGTGTTGTGAAGTTTTCAAGTTTTGGGTAAAGATTTGATGGATTATGGAACAAGGAGTGGCAAAAGCCTAAGCTTGGGGATGCCCAAGGAACCCCAAGGTAAAATCCAAGGACACCAAAAAGCCTAAGCTTGGGGATGCACCGGAAGGCATCCCCTCTTTTGTCTTCGTTCATCGGTAACTTTACTTGGAGCTATATTTTTATTCACCACATGATATGTGTTTTGCTTGGAGCGTATTGTATGATTTGAGTTATTTATTTTTAGTTTACCACAATCAGCCTTGCTGTGCACACCTTTTGAGAGAGACACACATGAATCAGAATTTATTAGAATACTCTATGTGCTTCACTTATATCTTTTGAGCTATATAGTTTTTTGCTCTAGTGCTTCACTTATATCTTTTAGAGAATGGTGGTGGTTTTATTGTATAGAAATAATTGATCTCTCATGCTTCACTTATGTTATTTTGAGAGTCCTTTAGAACAACATGGTAATTTTCTTTTAGGAATAATAAAAACTTCCATATAAGTGCATTGAATACTATGAGAAGTTTGATACTTGATAATTGTTTTGAGATAAGGAGATGGTGATATTAGAGTCATGCTTGTTGAGTAGTTGTGAATTTGAGAAATACTTGTGTTGAAGTTTGTGATTCCCGTAGCATGCATGTATGGTGAACCGTTATGTAATGAAGTCAGAGCATGATTTATTTATTGATTGTCTTCCTTATGAGTGGCAGCCAGAGATGAGCGATGGTCTTTTCCTACCAATATATCCCCCTAGGTGCATGTGCGTAGTACTTTGTTTCGATAACTAATACATTTTTGCAATAAGTGTGTGAGTTCTTTATGACTAATGTTGAGTCCATGTAATATACGCACCCTCACCCTTCCACATTTGCTAGCCTCTCCATTACCGCGCACTTTTCGCCGGTATCATACACCCACCATATACCTTCCTCAAAACAGCCACCATACCTACCTATTATGGCATTTCCATAGCCATTCCGAGATATATTGCCATGCCACTTTCCACCGTTCCGTTTGTTATGCCACGCTTCATCCTTGTCATATTGCCATGCATGATCAGGTAGTTGACGTCGTATTTGTGGCAAAGCCACCATTCATAATTTTTTCATACATGTCACTCTTGATTCATTGCATATCCTGGTACACCGCCGGAGGCATTCACATAGAGTCATATTTTGTTCTAAGTATTGAGTTCTAATTCTTGAGTTGTAAGTAAAAAGAAGTGTGATGATCATCATTATTAGAGCATTGTCCCACTGAGGAAAGGATGATGGAGACTATGATTCCCCCACAAGTCGGCATGAGACTCCGGACGAAAAAAGAGAAAAGAGGCCAAAAAAAGGAAGGCCCAAATAAAAAATGAGAGAAAAAGAGAGAAGAGACAATGTTACTATCTTTTTTCCACACTTGTTCTTCAAAGTAGCACCATGATCTTCATGATACAGAGTCTCCTATGTTGTCACTTTCATAAACTAGTGGGCATTTTACATTATTGAACTTGTCTTGTATATTCCAATGATGGATTTCCTCAAATTTCCCTAGGTCTTCTTGAGCAAGCAAGTTGGATGCACACCCACTTAGTTTCTTTTGTTGAGCTTTCATACACTTATAGCTCTAGTGCATCCGTTGCATGGCAATCCCTACTCACTCACATTGATATCTATTGATGGGCATCTCCATAGCCCGTTGATACGCCTAGTTGATGTGAGACTACCTTCTCCTTTTTGTCTTCTCCACAACCAACATTCTATTCCACCTATAGTGCTATGTCCATGGCTCACCCTCATGTATTGCCTGAAAGTTGAAAAAGTTTGAGAACATCAAAAGTATGAAACAATTGCTTGGCTTGTCATCGGGGTTGTGCATGATTTAATATTTTGTGTGATGAAGATAGAGCATAGCCAGACTATATGATTTTGTAGGGATAACTTTCTCTGGCCATGTTATTTTGAGAAGACATGATTGCTTAGTTAGTATGCTTGAAGTATTATTATTTTATGTCAATATTAAACTTTTATCTTGAATCTTTCGGATCTGAACATTCATGCCACAATAAAGAAAATTACATTGAGAATTATGTTAGGAAGCATTCCACATCAAAAATTCTGTTTTATCATTTACCTACTCGAGGATGAGCAGGAATTAAGCTTGGGGATGCTTGATACGTCTCCAACGTATCTATAATCTTTGATTGTTCCATGCTATTATATATTCTGTTTTGGATGTTTAATGGGCTTATTTATACACTTTTATATTATTTTTGGGACTAACCTATTAACCGGAGGCCCAGCCCAAATTGCTGTTTTTTTTTTGCCTATTTCAGTGTTTCGCAGAAAAAGAATATCAAACGGAGTCCAAACGGAATGAAACCTTCGGGAGCGTGATTTCTGGAACAAACGTGATCCAGAGGACTTGGAGTGGACGTCAAGCAATCAACGAGGAGGCCACGAGGCAAGGGGGTGTGCCTACCCCCCTGGGCGCGCCCTCCACCCTCGTGGGTCCCTCGTGGGTCCACCGACCTACTTCCTCCTATATATACCTACATACCCTGAAAACATCAGAGAGCACCACGAAAACCTAATTCCACCGCCGCAACCTTTTGTACCCGTGAGATCCCATCTTGGGGCCTTTTCCGGCACTCCACCGGAGGGGGCATTGATCACGGAGGGCTTCTACATCAACACCATAGCCTCTCCGATGATGTGTGAGTAGTTTACCTCAGTCCTTCGGGTCCATATTTATTAGCTAGACGGCTTCTTCTCTCTCTTTGGATCTCAATACAAAGTTCTTCTCGATTCTCTTGGAGATCTATTCGATGTAATTTTCTTTTGCGGTGTGTTTGTCGAGATCCGATGAATTGTGGGTTTATGATCAAGATTATCTATGAACAATTTTTGAATATTATCTGAATTATTTTATGTATGATTGGTTATCTTTGCAAGTCTCTTTGAATTATCAGTTTGGTTTGGCCTACTAGATTGATCTTTCTTGCAATGGGAGAAGTGCTTAGCTTTGGGTTCAATTCTGCGGTTCTCGATCCCAGTGACAGTAGGGGAAACGACACGTATTGTATTGTTGCCATCGAGGATAAAAAGATGGGCTTTATATCATATTGCATGAGTTTATCCCTCTACATCATGTCATCTTGCTTAAAGCGTTACTCTGTTCTTATGAACTTAATACTCTAGATGCATGCTGGATAGCGGTCGATGTGTGGAGTAATAGCAGTAGATGCAGGTAGGAGTCGGTCTACTTGTCACGGACGTGATGCCTATATACATGATCATGCCTAGATATTCTCATAATTATTCGCTTTTCTATCAATTGCTCGACAGTAATTTATTCACCCACCGTAATACTTATGCTATCTTGAGACAAGCCACTAGTGAAACCTATTGCCCCGGGTCTATTATCCATCATATAAGTTTCCAATCTATTTTATTTTGCAATCTTTACTTTCAATCTATATCACAAAAATACCAAAAATATTTATCTTATTATTATTATCTCTATCAGATCTCACTCTTGCAAGTGGCCGTGAAGGGATTGACAACCACTTTATCGTGTTGGTTGCGAGGTTCTTATTTGTTTGTGTAGGTACAAGGTGACTCGCGCGTGGTCTCCTACTGGATTGATACCTTGGTTCTCAAAAACTGAGGGAAATACTTATGCTACTTTGCTGCATCACCCTTTCCTCTTCAAGGGAAAACCAACGCATGCTCAAGAGGTAGCAAGAAGGATTTCTGGCGCCGTTACCGGGGAGATCTATGCACAAAACAAGACATACCAAGTACCCATCACAAACTCTTATCCCTCGCATTACATTATTTGCCATTTGCCTCTCGTTTTCCTTCTCCCCCACTTCACCCTTGCCGTTTTATTAACCCTTCTTTTGTTCGTCTTTTCGTTTGCTTTGATGTCTTACTTGGCTCGTTTGCTCATTTGGTTGGAATAGTTGTTTATTTATTGCTAAACAAAGAACCTATGATCTATGGATCCTCATCCGCTTGCTAATATTTTTAAGAGATCCAATTATGATGAACCAATTGCTAGTGAGTTTTGTGCACTAGATTATCTTTATGAAGTTTTGCTTGAAATTCATGAATCTGAAAATTGTGATGAAGTACTTTATGGAGTGATTCATGATGAATCTTTTAATAAAAAGCATGATTGCAATGATGATAGTATAAATTATATTAATATCAATTGTGCTTATAATATGCAAAACTCTAAGTTTGGGGATGCTAGTTTTGCTATGTCTACTACTTGTTGCAATGATCGTGATTGGGGTGATTCTTCTTTTGATCTTGAAAATTTATTTAAGCCCCATGATGAATATGAGATTGATAATAGTGTTTGCAATATTATTGAAAGTGGGTTTGGAAGAGTGTCAACTTTAGATCCCACATATTTGGAGAATGTTCAATCTTATGAAATTTTTGATAAAAGTGGGTTTGGACATGTCATGACTTTAGTTAATGTTAATCCCACTGTTTTGGAATAGTGTCAACTTTGCATGCATGTGGATCGTGTTCAAAATATTTTATGTGATAGCTATTTTGTTGAATTTTCCTATGATCCCAAGTGTAATTATTATGAGAGAGGAAAATATGATTGTAGAAATTTTCATGTTACTAAATTACCTCTCGTTATGTTGAGATTGCTATTGTTTCTTTCTTCTCCCTTGCATATGCTTGTTTTTGTTCGCCTTGATAATTTGTTTGCTTATAAAATACCTATGCATAGGAAGTATGTTAGACTTAAGTGTCTTTGTCACATGTTTTATGATGCTCTCTTTGTGCTTCAATTCTTGTCTTTCATGTGAGCATCATTAAAATTATCAATGCCTAGCTAAAAGGCTTTAAAGAAAAACGCTTGTTGGGAGACAACCCAATATTTTTCCTTGCTGTTATTCAATAAAAAATTTATCTAGCCTCTGTTTTGTTTGTGTTTTTTGTGTTTAATTAGTGTTTGTGCCAAGTAGAACCGTTGGGAAGACTTGGGGAAAGTCTTTTTGATCTTGCTGTAAAAAACAGAAACTTTAGCGCTCTCGAGAATTGCTGCCATTGTTTATTGGAGAGTGATATTTAGTTAATTCGTTTTGAATATGATTAATAGATAAATTACTCACGTCCAGAAATTTATTTTAGAATTTTTGGGGTTCCATAAGTAGTCGAAACCTACATATTACTACAGACTGTTCTGTTTTTGACAGATTCTGTTTTTCGTGTGTTGTTTGCCTATTTTGACAAATCTATGGCTAGTAATGGAGTTTATAAACCATATAAAAGTTGGAATACAGTAGGTTTAACACGAATATAAATAAAGAATGAGTTCATTACAGTACCTTGAAGTGGTGTTTTGTTTTCTTTCGCTAACGGAGCTCACGAGATTTTCTGTTAAGTTTTGTGTTGTGAAGTTTTCAAGTTTTGGGTAAAGATTTGATGGATTATGGAACAAGGAGTGGCAAGAGCCTAAGCTTGGGGATGCCCAAGGAACCCCAAGGTAAAATCCAAGGACACCAAAAAGCCTAAGCTTGCGGATGCCCCGGAAGGCATCCCCTCTTTTGTCTTCGTTCATCGGTAACTTTACTTGGAGCTATATTTTTATTCACCACATGATATGTGTTTTGCTTGGAGCGTATTGTATGATTTGAGTTATTTATTTTTAGTTTACCACAATCAGCCTTGCTGTGCACACCTTTTGAGAGAGACACACATGAATCGGAATTTATTAGAATACTCTATGTGCTTCACTTATATCTTTTGAGCTATATAGTTTTTTGCTCTAGTGCTTCACTTATATCTTTTAGAGAACGGTGGTGGTTTTATTGTATAGAAATAATTGATCTATCATGCTTCACTTATGTTATTTTGAGAGTCCTTTAGAACAACATGGTAATTTTCTTTTAGGAATAATAAAAACTTCCATATAAGTGCATTGAATACTATGGGAAGTTTGATACTTGATAATTGTTTTGAGATAAGGAGATGGTGATATTAGAGTCATGCTTGTTGAGTAGTTGTGAATTTGAGAAATACTTGTGTTGAAGTTTGTGATTCCCGTAGCATGCATGTATGGTGAACCGTTATGTAATGAAGTCAGAGCATGATTTCTTTATTGATTGTCTTCCTTATGAGTGGCGGCCAGAGACGAGCGATGGTCTTTTCCTACCAATATATCCCCCTAGGAGCATGCGCGTAGTACTTTGTTTCGATAACTAATACATTTTTGCAATAAGTGTGTGAGTTCTTTATGACTAATGTTGAGTCCATGTAATATACGCACCCTCACCCTTCCACATTTGCTAGCCTCTCCATTACCGCGCACTTTTCACCGGTATCATACACCCACCATATACCTTCCTCAAAACAGCCACCATACCTACCTATTATGGCATTTCCATAGCCATTCCGAGATATATTGCCATGCCACTTTCCATCGTTCCGTTTGTTATGACACGCTTCATCCTTGTCATATTGCCATGCATGATCATGTAGTTGACGTCGTATTTGTGGCAAAGCCAACATTCATAATTTTTTCATACATGTCACTCTTGATTCATTGCATATCCTGGTACACCGCCGGAGGCATTCACATAGAGTCATATTTTGTTCTAAGTATTGAGTTGTAATTCTTGAGTTGTAAGTAAAAAGAAGTGTGATGATCATCATTATTAGAGCATTGTCCCACTGAGGAAAGGATGATGGAGACTATGATTCCCCCACAAGTTGGCATGAGACTCCGGACGAAAAAAGAGAAAAGAGGCCAAAAAAAGGAAGGCCCAAATAAAAAATGAGAGAAAAAGAGAGAAGAGACAATGTTACTATCTTTTTCCACACTTGTGCTTCAAAGTAGCTCCATGATCTTCATGATAGAGAGTCTCCTATGTTGTCACTTTCATAAACTAGTGGGCATTTTACATTATTGAACTTGTCTTGTATATTCCAATGATGGATTTCCTCAAATTTCCCTCGGTCTTCTTGAGCAAGAAAGTTGGATGCACACCCACTTAGTTTCTTTTGTTGAGCTTTCATACACTTATAGCTCTAGTGCATCCGTTGCATGGCAATCCCTACTCACTCACATTGATATCTATTGATGGGCATCTCCATAGCCCGTTGATACGCCTAGTTGATGTGAGACTATCTTCTCCTTTTTGTCTTCTCCACAACCAACATTCTATTCCACCTATAGTGCTATGTCCATGGCTCACCCTCATGTATTGCCTGAAAGTTGAAAAAGTTTGAGAACATCAAAAGTATGAAACAATTTCTTGGCTTGTCATCGGGGTTGTGCATGATTTAATATTTTGTGTGATGAAGATAGAGCATAGCCAGACTATATGATTTTGTAGGGATAACTTTCTCTGGCCATGTTATTTTGAGAAGAATTTATTGCTTAGTTCGTATGCTTGAAGTATTATTATTTTTATGTCAATATTAAACTTTTATCTTGAATCTTTCGGATCTGAACATTCATGCCACAATAAAGAAAATTACATTGAGAATTATGTTAAGAAGCATTCCACATCAAAAATTCTGTTTTATCATTTACCTACTCGAGGATGAGCAGGAATTAAGCTTGGGGATGCTTGATACGTCTCCAACGTATCTATAATCTTTGATTGTTCCATGCTATTATATATTCTGTTTTGGATGTTTAATGGGCTTATTTATACACTTTTATATTATTTTTGGGACTAACCTATTAACCGGAGGCCCAGCCCAAATTGCTGTTTTTTTTTTGCCTATTTTAGTGTTTCGCAGAAAAAGAATATCAAACGGAGTCCAAACGGAATGAAACCTTTGGGAGCGTGATTTCTGGAACAAACGTGATCCAGAGGACTTGGAGTGGACGTCAAGCAATCAACGAGGAGGCCACGAGGCAAGGGGGTGCGCCTACCCCCCTGGGCGCGCCCTCCACCCTCGTGGGTCCCTCGTGGGTCCACCGACCTACTTCCTCCTATATATACCTACATACCCTGAAAACATCAGAGAGCACCACGAAAACCTAATTCCACCACCGCAACCTTTTGTACCCGTGAGATCCCATATTGGGGCCTTTTTCGGCGCTCCGCCGGAGGGGGCATTGATCACGGAGGGCTTCTACATCAACACCATAGCCTCTCCGATGATGTGTGAGTAGTTTACCTCAGTCCTTCGGGTCCATAGTTATTAGCTAGATGGCTTCTTCTCTCTCTTTGGATCTCAGTACAAAGTTCTCCTCGATTCTCTTGGAGATCTATTCGATGTAATCTTCTTTTGCGGTGTGTTTGTCGAGATCCGATGAATTGTGGGTTTATGATCAAGATTATCTAAGAACAATATTTGAATCTTCTCTGAATTCTTTTATGTATGATTGGTTATCTTTGCAAGTCTCTTTGAATTATCAGTTTGGTTTGGCCTACTAGATTGATCTTTCTTGCAATGGGAGAAGTGCTTAGCTTTGGGTTCGACTTGAGGTGATCGATCCCAGTGACAGTAGGGGAAACGACACGTATTGTATTGTTGCCATCGAAGATAAAAAGATGGGGTTTATATCATATTGCATGAGTTTATCCATCTACATCATGTCATCTTGCTTAAAGTGTTACTCTGTTCTTATGATGTTTTCAGGTACGCCACACCCCTCCCGATGAACAGGACCCCCGTTTCGACCGTAGGAGGTCCGTTTCGTCCGTTTTGCGGTACGCCACACCCCTCCCGATCAACAGGACCCCCGTTCCGACCATAGGAGGTCCGTTTCCTCCGTTTTGCGGTACGCCACACCCCTCTCGATCAACAGGACCCCGTTCCGAATGTAGGAGGTCCGTTTCCTCCGTTTTGCAGTACGCCAGGCCTTGTTTCCACCGCCTATTCCGTCCAAGCCCTCCCGATGAACATGACCATGCATTCCGTTCCGACCCAGCCGGTGAAGACGACGTTCCATTGCCTCCCGATGAAGACGACGCATTCCGTTGCCTCCCCGTGAACACGATGCATTCCGTTGCCTCCCCATGAACACGACGTTGATGCTGTTTCTCCGTTCCGACCCAGCCATGTACACGACCCCTGGCCGTACGTATGCGCGAGTAGGCATTCGAGACCCTGCCCATATGTACACATATGTGGCCGTATTTTCCTTCTTACACCATGGCCGTTGTACGTGCGTGTACATGCTATGTGCGCACCTCTACTATGACACGTACGCGCCTCTACTACGACACGTGAGCGCCTCTACATCCACCAGTATATATGTACGTACATGTTCACGACCAGAATGACAACGCTACGTACGCTTCGACCAGGTGGGTCCCGACTGTCAGACACTTCCTTGCGTGTGAAGATGTAGCTGGTGGGTCCCAGCAGTCAGGGGGGAGAATTGATTTTTTTGCCCGGACGCACTTTCCTTGCGTGCAAAGATTTAGATGGTGGGCCCCAGCAGTCAGGGGAACAAATCGTTTTTTTGCCCGGACGCACTTCCTTGCGTGCGAAGATGTAGCTGGTGGGTGCCAGCAGTCAGGGGGAAACATTTTTTTTCGAAATACGGTGGCCCGTCCGGTGGATCCCCGCTTTCAGGTGGAGGAATCATTATTTTGCGCGTAATAAGGAGGCACTTCCTTGCTGCGGCCGTGGACCCAGCTGTCAGCCTCTCCACGTACAGTCCACGTCCGATGGAAGTCGTTCCTTGACCACATTGACCACGTCGCGCCGAGAGCACCATGGCGGTGGATGACGGCGAGGACTAGGAAGGGGACAACTCGGAGCCGGGGAAGACGCAACAGTGGATGCCCACCCGAAGAGGAGTACGAGGGTTCACCGGTTCGGCTGCGGTGTGAGGCTGCTGTCGCCGCAGAATAACAGGGGTTGTGGGTGAGTAGAAGGATGGCCTGGCCAGCGGTGGGAGTAGTAGGGGGCGGTGAGGCCTCCGCGGCATCACAGCCGGCCACGGGAGGCAGGAGCACGCGGCACGACTGGCGCTGGTTTGGGCGGCTGGAGCAAGAAGACCAGAGGTTGAAGAAGCACTACGGCCGTTGGCTAAACATCGTACGGTAACAGGAGCTAGAATCGTTTATATTGACTAGGTTGACAAAGCCCTCCGTCCCCGTCAACTTGGTAGGCCCACAAGTCAGCCTCCCACTATGCTGGGTTCAAGTAGGCAGGGGGCATATTCATTTTTTGTGTGTAATAAGGAGGCACTTCCTTGCGTGCGAAGGTAGCTGGTGGGTCCGACATGTCAGCGGGGGCACGTTATTTTTGCGAAATACAGAGGCCCTTCCGGTGGGTCCCAGATGTCAGGTGGAGGAATCATTATTTTGCGCGTAATAAGGAGGCATTTCCTTGTGTGCGGCCATGGACCCAGCTGTTAGCCTCTCCATGCATAGTCTACTTCCGATGGTGTTGTTCGTTGACCATGTTGACCACGCCACGCCGAGCGCATCCAAGGTGGTGGACGACGGCGAGGCCCCGGACAGCAACGAGCCGGAGATGGGAAGACGCGGGAGTAGAGTCGCAGACGGAGAGGTGTATGAGGGTTAACTGGTTCTAGTGCGGTGTGGTTCGGCAGTCGGTGGAGAAGAACAGGAGGTGTGGAGGGGTGGAGGGGTGGAGGGATGGCCTGGCCAACGGTGGAGTAGCGCTTGATAGCGAAGCGTGCTAAGCAGAGCTGCTAGCAGCAGGAGGCGGGAGGTGGTCCCGGCGGCGCTGGAGGAAGAAGACGAGAGATTGAAGATGGATGTCGGTCGTTGGATGTAAATCCAACGGCCAACATGTCAGAATCATTTGTTGACTAAATTGACAACGACTTGCGTTGGCTTCGACATATTGGCCCACATTTCAGCCACCAAAAATGTGGCACGTATTCAACCCATTTTTTCCAGAATTTACAGTCTTTTTCACGCGGTAGAATTTACAGTCAATTTGATATTTTTTTGAATTACAGCCATTAGCTTGGCTGGGTGAACAAATAATGTAGTGTCCATGCGGCCCATTTATTTAATTTCCTAAAAAATCACAGGCCATTTGCACTTTCTCAAAGTACACGATTTTGCTGGGCTGATTCTAATTATAATGTTGGGTTGGGCCAGCAATGTTATCAGAAAATAAAAAGAGCCTGAGCATTTTGTAATAAATATATTTAAATAATAAGTGATATTATTACATTCGTCATTAAATCTTACCAAGCTTTTGTACACAATCACTAGGATTTTCGTGCCAAAACAATCCAGGATTTTATTTGTTAATAAATTATTTTTATAAGTTAATAAGATGTGGGATATTGTTTTCTTACATATGTAAGTATTTTTAAATATATGATGACAATAAAAATAATATATAATAACATATAAAATAATTTAAATATATATAATATAGTTAGAAGGAAACCATAAATTGGGCTGCCAAAAATAAAACCTCGGATCGGAGGTTCATAGGCCGGTCGATACATGACGGCCCTAAGAAAATACAAACAGGCCTATGGAACTCCCATCCGAGGTCGTGGGCTGCGCATGTTAAAAATGAAAGCCTAGACGGGGCAGCCCAAAACCACGTCCAACACTTGCCAAAACTTCGTCCCTCTTTTTCTCTGTGTTTCGCACACTCGACATTGTGTGGGCATTTTGACTATGCATCGTATGAAGATGTGCTATGCATGAATGTTGATCAGCATGATATAACTGGCTGGTAGTTCCATTTTCGACCATGAATAAAACTTCCAACATGATGTTAACCCTGTTTGAAAAGGCCGTGTTAATATAAATGCTCTGCCTCTGAAAGTTGCAGTTTCTTATCTGAAACTGAACTTGCAGTTTCTTATCTGAAACTGAAACTTGCAGTTTCTTTTCTGAGAATCACATTGTGTGCACTTTTATACTCCTATGAAACTACATTTTTTTAAGTGCTAAAAATAGATCTCTAGAATTCATAAAATACTTCATATGCTCACTACTGCAAATCTGAAATTCAAAAGACATTCATATCTGAAAGTACTCTCAAAATACACAACACAAAACACAATTCACAACATGCAAATACTGACAACCCTAATCTCCTCCTGACAATTCACAACCTGCCCGACTATTGGGCTCGGGAGCAGCCCCCTCCTATTCCTCGGCGGCAGACAGCCGCCCCGTGAGACGATGTGAACGGCGAGGGAGACGATGGCAGGGAAGCGTCGTCGGGCCAACTGCTTTTCTCCTCTTGTGGTTGGGTTCGGTCGATGAAGACTCCACCGGCTCGCTCTGGCAGGACACCCTCACAAATGGCACCATGTAGATGCTCGATCCTTCAATCTCTGGTGGATGCTCCATCTGGGATCGATACTCCCACCACCGCTCCCTCACGATCGGATTCGGTGAATCTGTTTGCTCCATGGCCCAGAGGAGCAGCTCTATGTACTCCGGCGCGACTCCCTCCGGGAGTGTCGTCGCCTTTTCGCTCTATTGCAGATAGTTGGCCATGGATGTCGCCGTCGCTGCTAGTTGGTCCTTGTTGTCAAACCAAGACTGTATCTCCAACATCCTAGCTAGCATCACAGGGTCTCTGTCTGCGATCCTCACGTATCAGTTGTACTCCTCCATCGATCTACTTCTCCACAGCACCTTCACTCGCCGGCGGAGGTTTTTGAATGGAAGAGGAGAGGAGCAGCGCTGGTTTTGGATTAGAATGGAAGAGCAGCGACGCTGGTTTTGGACTAGAACAGTAGAGGAGGGGCGGTGGTTTTGAAATGGAAGAGGAGAGGAGTGGCGCTGCATTTAGATTGGAACAGGAGAGGAGCAGCGGTGGTTTAAGAGGAGAAGAGCGGAAGAGCGGCGCTGGTCCTGGAAGTATTTTTTTGTTGTTTTGCGTATTTTCGGTCAAAGTTTGACCACGTACTGTATTTGACAAGCAAAATGTGAATGCATGTCATCAAAAATTGTATCGTTTGGTTCGTATCTGACTGTCCTTTCAAATTATATTATTTTTGCAACGTATAACATATATTTTATGTGCGAAAATCATGGTCAATTTTGACCCAGAATAAAAGGGGGACTAGTTAACGTGGGATCGCTTTCTTAATTGAAGGGTAAATTGATTTTGATTTTGATCTAGTCACAGCGTGCCGACCCTCTCGTCCAATCCTAAATCGCTGCCGCACGCTCCTCTCCCTCTTCTCCATTGCAAAACCACCTCCTCTCCTCTCCATCATCCCCATTCCAAAACCACCATCTCGCCTCTCCCTCTTCTGATCTTCTCCATTGCAAAACCACCGCCTCTCCTCTCCATCATCTCCATTCCAAAACCACCGTCTCGCCTCTCCCTCTTCTGATCTTCTCCATTGCAAAACCACCTCCTCATGCACGTGGCCCGGAGGCGCAGTTGTCGTCATTTTGATCTGAAGCGCCAGATTATAACATATAACATGAAAAAATGCCACATGACAAGAAATCATAACCTCACTGCCCAAAGTCGACAACATGAATCCCGACGGACAAACTAGACGAGGAACAAATCTCAAATTAAAGATAAACTCGTAGAAAAGGGGTCTGTCGATAGATGTCCTAACTAACATAGCCGGCTTGACCTAGATGGCAGCCGAGTAGTCACTATTCGTGCATGTGCCTCCAATGAATAACCAAACTCAGTTGTCACTGTTTAACCCTCACAGTGATCCGAAGCACATGACACCTAATTTTGAGAGATGACAAGAAACCTTTTTTAGATTTCTCACCACAACTACAGCCATGTACAACACAGCCTGCACGATATGTAGACGATAGCCAATCCAGGCGTGTCTGCTGGAGTCTGGTCACATGCATGGACGAACTGATCTTCCGTGTCTTGCAGGGATCGTCCAGGCACCAACGTAGTACACCACTTCTCTAGTACTATCGCTCGTCTCCCTCTTCTATTAAGTCACCCGACTTGCGGGGCCGGGGAGTGTGCATATGCTCGGTTCTCAATTGCCGTCCCACATGTGTGTGCAAACGCAATATGACGCGTGTTCCATTCGTGGAGCAGCGTGCCAGACTGACCGATCGTCTGGGGTGCGACGCGAACGTGACGGGCGTGCTGTACACTCTGTACATGTGTACCGCCGTTTTCTAGATGCTTTGCTCCATGGCGGAGGCGCAATCCATCGATACAAAATTAGTATATTGTATACTATTTAAAAGTCAAGGGCGGGGCTTTTCCTGCGCGGTAGGCGGCGGGGCAGTTCCGCCTAGTCGGTTTGACAGAGATGCGAGAAGACGAGGGAGTAGGCTGCTGCAAACGTAGGGCTGTGTGATTTGACAGCAAGTTACTGCTGGACAGGTGGGGCCCCGTGATCATGGGAGAATGGAAAGCCACTACCCTGCCGTTCGCACGCTGGCAGTTTGATCCTACTCGTCCCCGCACGTCCTTCAATACTACAGCGGTTCGCTCCTAGTCGTCCCGTCCATTCACATTACGGCAGTTCCACTAATCCTCCCAAATCCATGGCATCCCAAATCTCCACGATCGGCGGTGAGTACAAGGTTAGAACCATCACCGGCGATGAGTTCGATGTCATCTACACCCGTTCTTCCGCGACGGTGAAAGGATGCCTTTCTCGCTTTAGACGCATGTTCAAATACTCAGATGATGAGTGGATCGCTGGGCTAGATGTTGAGTACACCACAGTCCTGGGACCAGAGAAGGATCTAGAAGACGAAGAGAGGAAGAAGCCCGCCGTGTCCAGGTTTGCGTGCATGACTTATGCTTGGTCTACCACATATGCCATGTCGACGTTCAGTGCCAGGATTTTAAGGACTTCCTCCAGAGCAACCTTGTCAAATTCTTTATTGTAGACTTTGGTAACGACAAAGAAGTCCTGCGTCGGATAGGCCTCATTGTAGGCAACACCTTCGACCTCTAGAAGAATCGACTGGTGTCCTCTCGTCAGCCTTCAATGCTGACCCTGGCAGGAGCCATGGTTCATCCTTCGTACGGTAAACTGGAGAAACCTCCATACACGTTTCATCGTCATGCATGGTAGCGGAATTTACTAGATATAGACCACATCCACTATGCTGCAATTGATGGCTACCTTTGCTTCAATATCTACAAGGGTTGGATGAAGAGCAACAGCCAAGTGTGCGGTTCAAGCAAAGAAGTATCGGCCAAGAGGAAGAGGGACAAGGACGAAGTCGAGGACGTGGACGAGGACTCCGAGTAAGGTGGCAGTGCCCTTGCTCATGGTGGTTCTAATGCAGTGTCTATCAGAATAGTTGCAAAGTTTAATTTCAGGTGTGCTTAATTTAATTTGAGGGGTGTGTTGTGCTGAGCCCCCAGCAGAACTATGTTATGTTTCTTCTCTTTACTTTAACTCTTTAGTACGTACATACTAGTATTTCTTACATTTCATCTTTTAGTTGGTATAGTACTACCACTCGTTTCTTCACATTATATACGTACAATATATATGGCCAACATCATATAGCTAGCAGTTTAGTTGTCAAAGAATTTCAGGGTGCTTAGTTTTTTCAAAGAATTCCAGGATGCTTAGAGGGTGCTTGGATCCAAGGGACTTATTTTAGTCTGACTAAAAATAGTCTCTTTAAGATGCTAAAGTTCCAAGCACCCCTGACTAAAGAGGGGCTAAAACTAGTCTTGAGACTAAAAAATTTTAGTCAGAGGTACCCCTACTAAAATGTGGATTAGTCCTCTCTCTACTCATTTAAATCCTCTCCTTTAACACATGCGAGTTCTGGATTGGAGGGTTTGGAGGATAATAAATGCTCATTAACTTGATTTTAGCCTTTTTAGTATTTGGATCCAAGCATGGGTGAGGCTAGCATGTTTTAGTCCCACTACTTTTAGTCATGGGACTAAAACGTACCCAAGCACCCTCTTAGTTTTATTTGAGGGGTGGGTTGTGCTGGACACCTTTATTGTGACTAGCCTTTTTAATAGTACCATATGCATAATTTGGCGACGAGCGCTCTCTATATGTACCACCTTTTTTTTAATTTCAAGTTTTGCTCCATGGCGCAATCCATCGATACTACTGTTGTACAAAAGTATACATTTTTAAAAGGCTAGAGGGCGGGGCAGTCTAGCTTGGTCGGTTTCATGAGAGGCGAGGGCCTTTGTGATTTGACGGCTCATTACTGCTGGAAGGCGGGGCCTTGTGATTTGAATGCTCGTATTAATGCGCCGACGACCTGATCAAGGAGGAGCAAAGAACCGTGCGGTATAATCAAGTTTTCCAGTGGAGTAGTACTGTGACGGAGGAGCACGAAACACGGCAGCCCAGTGCCATATGGCGATAAAAAATGATCTAATTTGCTAGTCATCTCATTGTTAGCATTATTCTATTCATTCCCTCAAAAAACCATTGTTCTATTCATGCCTCGCAGAGAACGTGACACGTGCGCACAAATACCCGAAGCAAAAGATGAAACACAGGAGCAAAAGAAGAATGAAGATTATCACCCCAAATGATCTAATTCTCCGCGGAGTCGTAACCGCTTCTTCATCGCCTCCACGACCTCCATCTCCTTGCGCATGTCCTCCGCCATCTTCTTCATTCTGTCCATGACACGGGATTTCTCGACACGAGCCTTCATCATCTGTTCCACGACCGCATTACGTACCTTGACAGCAGCCGGGTGCTCGATGCGGAGCTTCGCCAACTCCTCCTTCTGTTCCATGACGAGGGCCTGCAGCATCTTCGTTGAGGAACTACTATTCTCATGCAGCTTCTTCCAGCCGGCGTTCTTCTCCTTCAACAGGTCGATCTCGTGGCTGAGCTTCGCCTTGTCCTCCTGAAGTCGCAGGATTTTGCCGGCCGGCTTCTTCTCCGAGGCAATGCTCTTCTTCAGCAGCATCACCAAGCCGGCGGTCAACTCCCCCCTGCTGATTGAGCTCAGCGGGCATGTCGTCGAGGCTCTCCTTCAGTAACTCCATCAAGCCTTGGACGAACTCCTTCTGCTTATTGAGGTGCTTATTGAGCTGATCGGGCATGCCGTCGAGGGATAACGACTCCAGCTCCGCCAGCTCAGCATGTTCGCCTCCGCGGCTAGGGCGCTCTTGGGAGCCATCGCATGCTTGCGAGTGTAACCGACCGGTTTTCCAATAAAAATATTTATTGAAAAGCCAATCTTTTAAGTCTAGTATGAGAGAAATCCTTCACACTGGCAGACAAATTCTTGATACAATAAGCCAGTAGCATAAAATATATTACAGGGTCGAACTACGGTTGCTCAACCAAATTATTACAAGCATGCCAATAATTATACATAATGGCGGACACGACACAGGGGTGTGGAGGCATACTACTGACTCGAGGATAGGACGGTGGTGGAAAAACACAGCGGGGAGAGAAATACAAGACTCTACGTCTGTCATCTCATCGAGCGTCGAAGAGAGGCTCGATGAATTTATTTGGTAGCGGAAGCGGATATAATACAGTGACCAAATCCAGGGTCGCACAAGACTGACTGGGACTCCTCTAGGTGTCGGACTCGCTATCAAACTCTTCATCCATGAGATCGCCTTCGTCAGCATCTGGCCAAATCAACAAGCCAGTGAGTACTTTGAAAGTACTTGCAAGACAGTTCGGACGTGAGATATAACAATTGCATGCATGGATGCGACATGATTAATTCATCAATGCACATTAAAATAAAATTAGCATAACGGGGTAAGAAAAAGGGGAAACGGTGGTAGTCCGCCTGAAATCCCAACATAACACAAATGAGGACCGATCGGGTGTCTGAAGCGACGCCTCGAAAGGTGAACACATAAAAATAAGGAAAAAAAAGATGCCACAGTCGGGCGTCTTAGCGACACCACATAAAGGGCTTTAAAAGAAATACCACAGTCGGACGTCTGAGCGACATCACAAAAAGGGCTTTAAAAGAAATGCCACAGTCGGACGTCTGAGCGACATCACAGAAAGGGCTTTAAAAGAAATGCCACAGTCGGACGTCTGAGCGACATCACAGAAAGGGCTTTAAAAGAAATGCCACAGTCGGACGTCTGAGCGACATCACATAAAGGGCTTTAAAAGAAATGCCACAGTCGGACGTCTGAGCGACAATCGCAGAAAGGGCTTTAAAAGAAATGCCACAGTCGGACGTCTGAGCGACATCACATAAAGGGCTTTAAAAGAGTTGCCACAGTCGGACGTCTGAGCGACATCGCGGAAAGGGCTTTTATTCGCAAGTAAATAATACTCATAATAAACATTCAATTCATGAAAACAAACGGGTTAGTCCATCCACAGGAGTAATCATTTAACCGGACTTAGCACTCATGCGATTCATCGGAGTCTGTCATCAAAACTGACATTTGATCAGGATAAGATAATACGAATATGGGCATGGAATAGATGATTTGGGGAAATATATGACTCTGCAGAGTTTGTACAAAATTTTTCCCACAGCCAACGGATTTCCGTAGTCACGAAGGACTAGTTCCGTTTACGATATTTCGGAAGAAAACACAGCTAACCGGTACACACCCATCCTACCTCTCGATGTTAGGAATCACCCTAGTCATCGTCCAAGAAAAACTTTTGAGACGGGGAGATCACAATCTCGAATAGCATGGGATCAAATTTATATACGCGCGCTCTAAGGGGTGCCCCCCTCTCGGTCCCAACCGGAAACACCCATGCCCCCTGACCGGATGACTGGCTTTAATCCAGGGCCATGGAACCATCATCACGGCCTCTCCTCTTTGGTGTGTACCATGAAAGCGGTTTGCAACTTACTAAACCATATTCCTTGCGGAAAACATGTGGTAGTACAAGGAAGGAAATGATAGGTACTGGACCGATATGGTTTGACACTGAAGTCACATAGTCTGGCGTAAGACTGGCATGCTACAACACTACCGTCGTACCCATCCTCATGCCAACACATGGCCATTCATATTCACATTCATCCACGTATGGATCATTGAACTTACTCACCTTATTATCACATAAAATAACGTTCATCGGTATGCTCACCAACATGCCATGAAACTAACTAAATGCAAAACATGCCAAGACACTCATCATATCAAAAGTTCAAACATGCTTGCCTGGTTCAGAGTAGTCGGAGCCTAGCTCGGTGAAGTTCGCGGCTCCGTCACCTCCTTCGGTGTCTACGGTTTAAAGAAAAATATATGCGCTAACGTAAATACCAAGGAGTGCACAGAAGGTAAACCAAATATTTTTCAAATAAATCTGATAAAAAACTAGACAAAAATTTAAAGAGAACAAAAAAAGAATCAATCAAAAATACTTTTCTGATTAAAAGTTATAAGGGTTTTTGTCCAGGGACTAATATGTAATGGAACAGAAGAATTCCAGGGGCTAGTTTAAAAAAAACAGAAAACGCTTCGGTAGCGACTACGCCAGCCCGAAGAGAAAACGCATTCTGCCCAAAGGCGCTTCCAGAAAACGATTCGAAAGAGAGAGCAGAGAGGCTGACGGTGGGGTCCCACCCGTCAGGTTCAAATGTTCAAACGGGGCGGCAGAGTTCGCCGGCGCCCGAGAGCCGCGGTGGTCGCCGGAGGCGATCCACGGCGAGGCAGAGAGATCGGAGAGTACCTCCGTGCTCAGGGTACCCTTCCGCGTCAGTTGATGGTGGTGGAGTCAGTCGGCGAGCACCACGTCGACGGCGAGCTCTGCTCCGGCGGACGGCGGCTCGGGTGGTCGAGGGGCTCGTCGGAGAGGGCTGCAAAGGTTAAATTGAAGAGGGGGTTATGCTCCTGGCAGCTAGAGAGGGTAACGAACGGGGTTTGAGCGCCGGAGATGGCCTCACCAGAACGAATCGGGCTGGAGGCCGAGGCGGGGCGAGGCGGCCGGAGCTGGGGGAGGAGACCTCCTCGAGGTCCCCCTAGTGGCCTGGCGGGGTGTTGGTGAGTAGTGGGGGTTCTGCGTGCACGAGAGTGAGCTCGGGACCCCTTTATATAGGCGGTCCGAGGCGGTTGCCGTGAACGAGGATCACCGGCGAGCGATTACGGTGGCGCAGTGCTCGGTCGGGGTGGTTAGGGGGTCGAGCGTCATCACGGAGGTTCAATGGGTCCGTTTTGGTGTTAAACTGGCCGGGGTTTGGGTGTTAAGGGCGAGCTCGACGGAACGGTGCTGGCGCGGGCCCATCGGCGGCGGAGAGCGCGTTCCGTGCTTGCCGGCCACGGTGGCTGTGCTACGGGCGTGCGCTGGCGTGCATGAGGCCACGTGGAGAGCCAGGGAGCGACGGGCGGCGCGGAACGGCGTTCTGCCGTGGTGTGCCTCCTGTCAGCCGCCACGGGAGGTCCCGTCGCCGCAGAAGACGCCGGCGAGGGCGAGCCAGCACGCTATCGACGCCAGGAAGGCTCCACGCACGCATGTGCAGCTTCGGACAAGAGGAAGAGGCGGCGAGGAACGTGCCAAGGGCACTGTGGCCGCGTGACTGAAACTGACGGACTGAAGATGACACTGAAACTGAATTTTCTGAACTTTGAACAGTAACAGTGCCCACCAGGTGTTCGACCGAATGAAATTGGCCTCTGGTGATTTTTCCTTGAGCTGATTTTTGGTGGAGTGGCTTCTCCTTGCTCAAGTAGGCTGCATGATTTTTGGTGGAATTTTTGGAGCAGTGTGGATATGAATTTCACCAAATTTGGCAAATCTGGTCCAAACTTGCAGAGACTGCATTTTGAAAAATTTGAAAAGGGGAAGAGTGGATCAAGATGGTTCTGGGTTGTGGGTTCAAAGGACAATCCAGGAGAATTGGTTTGAGGTCAAAACTCAAATGAAAAAGTGTACTTGCTTTGAAAATCCCTCAGGCTCCAAATAATTTTTAGAATTGAATTGAGGAAAAAAATAATTAGAATAAAAATCCAAAACCAGTTTGGATTAGTTGGGACAGAGAATTTAGGTTGATCACTAGGGGGAGGGGAGGTTTTGGAGGGGTTTTATCTCATGGGCAAAAATACAAAGCCAAGGGTGGCTTCAAAGATAAGAAAACCCAAATTTTCATAGAGCTTCACTAATAAAAAAACAAATTAAAAACTCCCAAAAAAAATTTAGATTTTTAGAGGGAACTAACAGAGAAGAAGTTTGCAAAAGATCAACCACCAAAGTTTGAAAGAAATAAAATCTTTGCCAAGGCAAATGGAGGTTTTTAAGAGGAAGGTTTTTCTGAAAAAGAAAATTTTTAAAAGGTCTCTCCTCAAAACCACAAAGTTTTGATAAAAAACCAAATAAAAACTTTGGATTGTCACAACACCTACCCCCTTAGGAAAAATCTCGTCCCCGAGATTTCAGCTGATCCTTAAATAAGTGTGGATGCTCTGTCCGAAGAAAATCCTCGCTTTCCCAAGTTGCTTCACTGTCGGTGTGATTGCTCCACTGGACTTTGAAAAACTTGATGGTTTTCTGTCGGGTCCTCCTTTCAGACTCCTCTAATATTCTTATGGGACGTTCTCGATAAGTGAGGTCTGGCTGTATGTCAATGTTCTCATGGGATACTTGTTTCTCTGGGTTGCTTACGCACTTCCTTAATTGAGAGACGTGGAACACGTCGTGAATGTCGGACAAGTCTTCGGGTAAGTCTAGTTGGTAGGCTACAGTGCCTCTTCGTGCCACTATGCAAAATGGTCCAATGAATCTTGGTGCTAATTTTCCCTTAATCTTAAACCGTTGCAATCCTCTCATCGGGGATACTCTCAAGTATACGAATTCACCGGGTTCGAAGCTGACCCTACGATGTTTCTGATCATAATAACTTTTCTGTCGACTTTGAGCGGTCTTAAGTCAGTCCCTGATTAGCTTGACTTTTTCCTCGGCTTCTCTGAGCATATCTGGTCCGAAGATGCGGCTGTCTCCGGTCTCTGACCAATTTAACGGGGTATGACATCTCCTTCCGTATAGGGCTTTGAAAGGAGCCATTTGCAGGCTGGCCTGGTAACTGTTGTTGTATGCGAACTCGGCATATGGCAGGCTATCCTCCCAACTGGTTCCATAGGTGAGGACACATGCTCTCAGCATGTCTTCTAAAACCTGGTTTACGCGTTCTGTTTGTCCATCAGTCTGTGGATGGTATGCGGTACTGAAGGCTAGTTGGGTTCCCAGGGCCTGTTGTAATTGCTCCCAAAATCTTGAGACGAACTGAGTGCCTCTGTCGGAAATTATAGTCTTCGGGACACCGTGCAGACAGACTATGCGGGAAAGATAAATCCTGGCAAGCCTCTGAGTGGTGTAGGTTGTCTTCACTGGAATAAAGTGTGCTACTTTGGTCGACCTGTCAGTGATGACCCATATGGCATCATTCCCGTGTCGTGACCGAGGTAATCCGACAATAAAATCCATCCCTATTTCATCCCATTTCCACTCAGGTATTTTGTTAGGTTGCAGTAGTCCGGCTGGTCTCTGATGTTCAGCTTTTATGCGTTGACATGAGTCGCAACATGCAATGAAAGCGGCTATGTCCCTCTTCATACCGTGCCACCAAAATCTTTCCTGAATATCCTTATACATTTTGGTTCCTCCAGGGTGGATCGAATATGGAGTGGTGTGTGCTTCAGTTAAAACTTGCTGTTTAAGGTCTTCTATGTTTGGCACGCATAGCCTTTCTCCGTACCATAATATTCCTTCATTGTCTATGACGAATTCCGAGGCCTTGCCCATACTCAACTTCCTTTTAATTCCTTCAATGCTGGGGTGACCGGACTGAGCCTCTTTAATTTTCTCCACAAGATGTGGTTGTATTTCCAAGTTTGATATGGTGCCTTCTGCTACCATTATCAAGTTGAGCTTGACAAATTCTTGATGGAATTCGGGCCTCAAGCTGTGCAGATAGTCCCCGTCGGAGCTGGGGTTCCGACTCAGGGCATCGGCCACTACGTTTGCTTTCCCTGGATGGTAATGGATACCAACATCGTAATCCTTTACCAATTCTAACCAGCGGCGTTGCCGTAAATTTAGTTCTGGCTGCGTAAAAATGTACTTGAGGCTTTTGTGATCCGTATATATCTCACATCGATTCCCAAGTAGAAAATGCCTCCATTCCTTGAGTGCATGAATAACTGCTGCCATTTCTAAATCATGAGTGGGATAATTTTCCTCGTATTTGCGAAGTTGCCTTGAAGCGTAGGCGACAACCTTGCCTTCTTGCATCAACACGCATCCGAGACCCTTTCTGGATGCGTCACAAAATACTTCAAAATTCTTGTGTATATCGGGTACAATTAATATTGGTGCTGTTGTTAATTTCCGCTTTAGCTCTTGGAAACTTTTCTCGCAGGCTTCTGTCCATTCAAACTTCTTATCTTTCTTGAGTAACTGTGTCATAGGCTTGGATATGGTGGAAAATCCTTCAATAAATCTGCGGTAATACCCTGCCATTCCCAAGAAACTTCGTATGTCTGTTACGCTGGCTGGTGACTTCCAGTCAAGTACGGCCTTGACTTTCTCTGGGTCCACTGCTATACCGTCTTGAGTCAGCACGTGGCCTAGAAAACCTACTTGTCTTAGCCAAAATTCGCACTTGCTGAACTTGGCATACAATTGGTGTTTCCTTAGCTCTCCTAGTACAATCCTGAGATGTTCTGCGTGTTCTTCTGGTGTTTTGGAGTATACCAGAATATCGTCGATGAATACTACGACGAATTTGTCCATAAACTTCATAAATACTTTGTTCATGAGGTGAACAAAATATGCCGGGGCGTTAGTTAATCCAAATGGCATCACTGTGAACTCGTACAGCCCATATCTGGAGGTGAAGGCTGTTTTGGGGATATCTTCTGTTCGTACCTTCAATTGATGGTATCCTGACCTTAAGTCAATTTTTGAGAATACCTTGGCCTGAGCAAGTTGATCAAACAAATCGTTTATCCTTGGCATCGGGTATTTGTTTATGACTGTGACCATGTTAAGTGCTCGATAGTCGATACACAATCTCAGCGTTCCATCCTTCTTCTTGGCCAATAAAATTGGTGATCCCCAAGGTGAGGAGTTGGCCCGAATGTATCCTTTATCCAGTAATTCCTTTATTTGCTTCTTCAATTCGATCAACTCGGATGGTGCCATTCTGTATGGTTTCTTGTAGATGGGGTTGGTTCCTGGTGCTAGCTCAATGCGGAATTCTATTTCTCGATCTGGTGGCATGCCTGGCAGCTCTTCAGGGAATACATCTGGAAATTCACACACTACCGGAACCTTGTTTAGCTCAGAAACGTCCACCTTATTTAATCTTGGTTGCCGGGGTCTTTTTCCTTCCTTGGCTGATACTCTTATTGTCTTCCCTTGGTGGTGTGTGAGAATCACGGTCCTGTTGAAACAGTCGATAAAACCTTTATTGGTGGTTAGCCAATCCATCCCTAGGATGACATCCAGTCCTTTATTTTCCAATACAATAAGATTTGCGTAAAACTCTAATCCTTCAAACTCAATGACCACATTCTGACAGTAATTCTGAGAAACTTGCTGAATCCCGGGGGACTTGATTATTATGGATTTCTCCAAAGGAAGCATCGAAAAATTATTTTGCAAAGCAAAACTTTTCGAGATGAAAGAGTGAGAAGCTCCAGAATCAAACAAAACCATTGCAGGTATTGTGTTGACAGGAAACGTACCGAGTACGATATCCGGAGCATTTTGTGCCTCCTCTTTGGTTACGTGGTTCAGATGACCCTTCCTGTGGTTATTGTTGGGATTGAAATTGTTTCGCTTGGGCGCGGAATTGTTGCCGTTGTTTGGCTTTGGGGTTGAATTCCTTGGCTTGGGGCACTGTTTGGCATAGTGCCCTTCTTCTCCACAAGCGTAACAAGTAACGCCAGGGCGATAGGTGAATTCCTTGTCCCTTGCATGAAAATTCTTGATTGGGCGTGAGACATTGGATGAGAATTTGGGTGTCCCACCCTTTTTAAAATCTATCTTGCTTCGGTGATTGCGAGTGTGATTAGTCTGGTCCCTTTTTCGCTTGCGGATATCTTCCAGACTGCGTCTCTCATTTTCCAGAGTAATGGCCTTGTCCACCAGCGTTTTAAAATCAGGAAAAGTGTGCACGACCAGTTGGCATTTAAGTGCGGGTGCCAGACCGTCAAGGAATTTCTCCATCTTCTTGATTTCAGTCATACGCTCCTCATTGGCGTAGCGGGATAATAGGGTAAATTGACTGTTGTAATCTGACACTGTCATGTTCCTTTGTTTGAGGTCATCAAATTCTCTCTTCTTGATTTTCATAATACTCTTAGGAATATGTGCACCACGGAAACCTTCCTTGAAATCATCCCAGGTTATGTCATTTTCGTTGTGATGCATGTGCAGAAAATTCTCCCACCACGATGCGGCTGCTCCTGTGAGATAGTGTGGAGCATATAATACCTTCTCGGGGTCTGAACATTTTGCAATAATTAATTTTCTCTCCATATCTCGAAGCCAGTCCTCGGCTTCAAGAGGCTTGTCAGTATGAGAAAATGTTTGAGGACGTGTCTTCTGTAGCTCAGATAACTTGGAGTGCTGTTGATACTGTCCATGGTGATTTCCCATGTTGATGACTTGGTTCATTATTTCACGATGTTGTTGCTGACTCTGTTCATAAAGGCGGCACATTTGTGAAAGTGCCGATTCATTGCCCGGTTGGCTAGACTGTCCCTGAGTGAACTCGTTGCTGGGTTGTGCATCATAATTTTCCTCTGATGGAATTGGCATGGAGCGAGTCCAAGGACGAGACATTTTTCACTCTGGGGATATATTTTGTAAAACCCATAAGAAAAGCGGAAAAAGTCGCAAAAACAAATCCATAAAATGCATAAAGCTGGCAAATAGAATTAAATAACTCAGCTTACTTAAGAAAAACAAATCGACTTGCGCACGGAGAAGGACTGCTCATTACATATCTTACACGCGGGCGGTAATTATACAATACATCACTCAGGATATGCGTACATAATCCTGACATGTTATTTAGGCTAGTGCACTTCTCCAGATCCTACATGATGCGCAAACAGGCTACTTCTCACAACCTATGTACATATCTTACAAAGTGGTACAATACACGGCAGCTAAGCGTACTTAGGCAGAGATATTGACGATCTCCCTTGCCCTGCCGAGGGCGAGGCGTAGCGAGGTTGGGGACTCGACTTCCTCCTCGCTAATGAGCTCCATACGTGTAGTGTTGCGCAGAGTGGGCGGAGCGGTTGCCAGGGGCGGAGCAACACGTACAGGAGTGGGCGCGAAGGGTGGTGCAGTGCGCACTGGAGTGGGCGCAATAACTTGGTTGAATTCTTCGGTAGAAGGCAGACGACGAGCAGGCGTAAAAGATGTTGATGACGAGACAAAAGTCAGTGGCGGTGCGATTGGTAGGAGCTCCCTCCTGTTGGCAGCACAGCCATGAACTGAGTCCATGCGGGTAGCTACGAAGTCGTCCACCAGGTTGTCGAAGGCTGCCTCCAGGGCCCGGAGATACTCAATGAGCATCTCAAAAGCCTCGTCTCGTTCTCCTCTGGGGCAGGAGTATGCGTAGTGACAGGTGTAAGGCACATGGCACGGAAGATAATGGTAACGACGAGTCTTCATCACGGGGAGGACATCCCTGAGACGAGCTATCGCCTCGCGGGCTGCCATCTGCATAGCATGCCTCTCCGTAGGCATGGCTCTTCCCACGAACCGGAAGCGGCGTAACTCACCACGCCCTCCCTTGAAATGCACCGCGGCCTGGTGCATGGTCAGACTGTCGTTGACTCGGTGCTGGCAGAGTGTGAAGACTGGGCGCACGGATGGCCCCATCGCGACCTGAACGATGAAAGAAAGAAGCTTGACGAACCCATCGGGCACGTTGGCGAAGGTCTGAGACTCGCAGCTATTGTCGGCCATCTACAAAAGTAGGCAAAAATTCTGCATGGTCAGATCATAAATTTATGCTGACTGACAGAAAATGACTACCATTGCAAAAATATAAATTAGCTCTATCAGGCTAATAACCAATTAGCGATCGCACCTAGTGGCTTCCTACAGTCAGCCTGGCTCTGGTACCAAGCTTGTCACGACCGGTTTTCCAATAAAAATATTTATTGAAAAGCCAATCTTTTAAGTCCAGTATGAGAGAAATCCTCCACACTGGCAGACAAATTCTTGATACAATAAGCCAGTAGCATAAAATATATTACAGGGTCGAACTACGGTTGCTCAACCAAATTATTACAAGCATGCCAATAATTATACATAATGGCGGACACGACACAGGGGTGTGGAGGCATACTACTGACTCGAGGATAGGATGGTGGTGGAAAAACACAGCGGGGAGAGAAATACAAGACTCTACGTCTGTCATCTCATCGAGCGTCGAAGAGAGGCTCGATGAATTTATTTGGTAGCGGAAGCGGATATAATACAGTGACCAAATCCAGGGTCGCACAAGACTGACTGGGACTCCTCTAGGTGTCGGACTCGCTATCAAACTCTTCATCCATGAGATCGCCTTCGTCAGCATCTGGCCAAATCAACAAGCCAGTGAGTACTTTGAAAGTACTCGCAAGACAGTTCGGACGTGAGATATAACAATTGCATGCATGGATGCGACATGATTAATTCATCAATGCACATTAAAATAAAATTAGCATAACGGGGTAAGAAAAAGGGGAAACGGCGGTAGTCCGCCTGAAATCCCAACATAACACAAATGAGGACCGATCGGGTGTCTGAAGCGACGCCTCGAAAGGTGAACACATAAAAATAAGGAAAAAAAGATGCCACAGTCGGGCGTCTTAGCGACACCACATAAAGGGCTTTAAAAGAAATACCACAGTCGGACGTCTGAGCGACATCACAAAAAGGGCTTTAAAAGAAATGCCACAGTCGGACGTCTGAGCGACATCACAGAAAGGGCTTTAAAAGAAATGCCACAGTCGGACGTCTGAGCGACATCACAGAAAGGGCTTTAAAAGAAATGCCACAGTCGGACGTCTGAGCGACATCACATAAAGGGCTTTAAAAGAAATGCCACAGTCGGACGTCTGAGCGACAATCGCAGAAAGGGCTTTAAAAGAAATGCCACAGTCGGACGTCTGAGCGACATCACATAAAGGGCTTTAAAAGAGTTGCCACAGTCGGACGTCTGAGCGACATCGCGGAAAGGGCTTTTATTCGCAAGTAAATAATACTCATAATAAACATTCAATTCATGAAAACAAACGGGTTAGTCCATCCACAGGAGTAATCATTTAACCGGACTTAGCACTCATGCGATTCATCGGAGTCTGTCATCAAAACTGACATTTGATCAGGATAAGATAATACGAATATGGGCATGGAATAGATGATTTAGGGAAATATATGACTCTGCAGAGTTTGTACAAAATTTTTCCCACAGCCAACGGATTTCCGTAGTCACGAAGGACTAGTTCCGTTTACGATATTTCGGAAGAAAACACAGCTAACCGGTACACACCCATCCTACCTCTCGATGTTAGGAATCACCCTAGTCATCGTCCAAGAAAAACTTTTGAGACGGGGAGATCACAATCTCGAATAGCATGGGATCAAATTTATATACGCGCGCTCTAAGGGGTGCCCCCCTCTCGGTCCCAACCGGAAACACCCATGCCCCCTGACCGGATGACTGGCTTTAATCCAGGGCCATGGAACCATCATCACGGCCTCTCCTCTTTGGTGTGTACCATGAAAGCGGTTTGCAACTTACTAAACCATATTCCTTGCGGAAAACATGTGGTAGTACAAGGAAGGAAATGATAGGTACTGGACCGATATGGTTTGACACTGAAGTCACATAGTCTGGCGTAAGACTGGCATGCTACAACACTGCCGTCGTACCCATCCTCATGCCAACACATGGCCATTCATATTCACATTCATCCACGTATGGATCATTGAACTTACTCACCTTATTATCACATAAAATAACGTTCATCGGTATGCTCACCAACATGCCATGAAACTAACTAAATGCAAAACATGCCAAGACACTCATCATATCAAAAGTTCAAACATGCTTGCCTGGTTCAGAGTAGTCGGAGCCTAGCTCGGTGAAGTTCGCGGCTCCGTCACCTCCTTCGGTGTCTACGGTTTAAAGAAAAATATATGCGCTAATGTAAATACCAAGGAGTGCACAGAAGGTAAACCAAATATTTTTCAAATAAATCTGATAAAAAACTAGACAAAAATTTAAAGAGAACAAAAAAAGAATCAATCAAAAATACTTTTTTGATTAAAAGTTATAAGGGTTTTTGTCCAGGGACTAATCTGTAATGGAACAGAAGAATTCCAGGGGCTAGTTTAAAAAAACAGAAAACGCTTCGGTAGCGACTACGCCAGCCCGAAGAGAAAACGCATTCTGCCCGAAGGCGCTTCCAGAAAACGATTCGAAAGAGAGAGCAGAGAGGCTGACGGTGGGGTCCCACCCGTCAGGTTCAAATGTTCAAACGGGGCGGCAGAGTTCGCCGGCGCGCGAGAGCCGCGGTGGTCGCTGGCGGTGATCCACGGCGAGGCAGAGAGATCGGAGAGTACCTCCGTGCTCAGGGTACCCTTCCGCGTCAGTTGATGGTGGTGGAGTCAGTCGGCGAGCACCACGTCGACGGCGAGCTCTGCTCCGGCGGACGGCGGCTCGGGTGGTCGAGGGGCTCGTCGGAGAGGGCTGCAAAGGTTAAATTGAAGAGGGGGTTATGCTCCTGGCAGCTAGAGAGGGTAACGAACGGGGTTTGAGCGCCGGAGATGGCCTCACCAGAACGAATCGGGCTGGAGGCCGAGGCGGGGCGAGGCGGCCGGAGCTGGGGGAGGAGACCTCCTCGAGGTCCCCCTAGTGGCCTGGCGGGGTGTTGGTGAGTAGTGGGGGTTCTGCGTGCACGAGAGTGAGCTCGGGACCCCTTTATATAGGCGGTCCGAGGCGGTTGCCGTGAACGAGGATCACCGGCGAGCGATTACGGTGGCGCAGTGCTCGGTCGGGGTGGTTAGGGGGTCGAGCGTCATCACGGAGGTTCAATGGGTCCGTTTTGGTGTTAAACTGGCCGGGGTTTGGGTGTTAAGGGCGAGCTCGACGGAACGGTGCTGGCGCGGGCCCGTCGGCGGCGGAGAGCGCGTTCCGTGCTTGCCGGCCACGGTGGCTGTGCTACGGGCGTGCGCTGGCGTGCATGAGGCCACGCGGAGAGCCAGGGAGCGATGGGGGGCGCGGAACGGCGTTCTGCCGTGGTGTGCCTCCTGTCGGCCGCCACGGGAGGTCCCGACGCCGCAGAAGACGCCGGCGAGGGCGAGCCAGCACGCTATCGACGCCAGGAAGGCTCCACACACGCGTGTGCAGCTTCGGACAAGAGGAAGAGGCGGCGAGGAACGTGCCAAGGGCACTGTGGCCGCGTGACTGAAACTGACGGACTGAAGATGACACTGAAACTGAATTTTCTGAACTTTGAACAGTAACAGTGCCCACCAGGTGTTCGACCGAATGAAATTGGCCTCTGGTGATTTTTCCTTGAGCTGATTTTTGGTGGAGTGGCTTCTCCTTGCTCAAGTAGGCTGCATGATTTTTGGTGGAATTTTTGGAGCAGTGTAGATATGAATTTCACCAAATTTTGCAAATCTAGTCCAAACTTGCAGAGACTGCATTTTGAAAAATTTGAAAAGGGGAAGAGTGGATCAAGATGGTTCTGGGTTGGGGTTCAAAGGACAATCCAGGAGAATTGGTTTGAGGTCAAAACTCAAATGAAAAAGTGTACTTGCTTGAAAATCCCTCAGGCTCCAAATAATTTTCAGAATTGAATTGAGGAAAAAAATAATTAGAATAAAAATCCAAAACCAGTTTGGATTAGTTGGGACAGAGAATTTAGGTTGATCACTAGGGGGAGGGGAGGTTTTGGAGGGGTTTTATCTCATGGGCAAAAATACAAAGCCAAGGGTGGCTTCAAAGATAAGAAAACCCAAATTTTCATAGAGCTTCACTAATAAAAAAACAAATTAAAAACTCCCAAAAAAAATTTAGATTTTTAGAGGGAACTAACAGAGAAGAAGTTTGCAAAAGATCAACCACCAAAGTTTGAAAGAAATAAAATCTTTGCCAAGGCAAATGGAGGTTTTTAAGAGGAAGGTTTTTCTGAAAAAGAAAATTTTTAAAAGGTCTCTCCTCAAAACCACAAAGTTTTGATAAAAAACCAAATAAAAACTTTGGAGTGTCACAGCGAGAGATCTTTCGAGGTCTCTGCATGGCGGCGAGCCCTCTCCTTTTTCTGTAGCCTTGGGTGCCGCTCCCTTGTTACGAGTTGTTCTCGACCTAGAGCTCTTCTCACCGGCCATGGTAACGACGGACGAAGAAGAAGCACTTATGAGGAGGAAAGGTAGAGTAATTTTCGGTTAGGTAGTTCCCCTTTTTATAACCTAAGTACTAGCACTAGTACTAATACCTGCATAGTGGGAACACGTTCAGGTTTGGTATGTACTAGTAGGTGTGAGCAGGCTTTCGAATGTGATGGGAACAAGGTAAAGATTAATTGATGGTTTTGGTTTCGAGGCCCCAAACGGATTCCGATGAGTTTAGCGGAACATAAATTTCAAGTACTACACTACTCAAATGCGTAAATATTATGTTACTGTCAAAAATTGGCACAAAATACGAAGGAGACCAATGGAAGTACTACTAGCAACCCACGATTTAACTACTCGCAAGCGTGCAGTGGAGTAATAATGTCTTTCTTCCGCCCTCACGTCCACTCAATTTGCATGTGCTGTATTAATTGACCATCAATGAAGTGAACGACTTTACACGCGTCAAATTATCACATGGGGTGGATCTTGGTACAAAATTGCGTCCGCCCGTGTACCCGCATGTGCGTGCAAGGGAATGAGTGCGTGTGTGGCGTGCATGCACATCTTCGCTTCGTGCATGTACCGCCAGTATGGCTCAGGGAGGACGAGTACATTCTTCTGGAACCATCAGCACGTCACTGTGATCAATCCACGCAAGGAGGTCGCGACAACGCCACCACATGTGCCACGTGGCTTCATGAACTGTAAGAGAGACACTATGTAGCATGCCATTAGTATTCTAATTTACGTGTTTTGCACATACTCGAAGTACTAGTAAGGTACACGTGCATTGCACGCATCAGATTTTGCAACCAAATGATGAATAAATACCACACTATAGCATGTAAGCTCTGAGTCATATATGCCTGATGTAGCCCTTCGTTTAATTCTTATAGTTCATCTCATTCAAAATCAATTAGTTTTTATAAAAAAACTAAGAACGCGGGAATAGGAAAAACATGGGATTATAGTGGAATGTCATCTTGAATCCTACATGATTGTACGAGTGTTTGATTGTGCATAGAAAAAACACATAATTCTTTCAAAGAGGTTTGAGTGGATGGGATGTTTCCTATGAAATCTAGTGCAAATGAATCATATGGAAAATTCCTATGGTTTACAATCCTACGAATCAAACAACCAAGATAGGAAAAATTCCTAATGATTAGAATCCTCCAAAATTCCTTTGAGAATCCTTTGAATCAAAGAAGCCCTTAATATATTTTATGATTCATGGAATTGTGCGTTGTAAAGCATAAAGTAAAAACAAATAATGGCAATTCAACTAGAAAAACAGTTTGGGCAGTTATGATACAGAAGATTCTAGAACAAAAGAGAACCACTGTTGTTTTGAGGTTTGTGCATTATGCTTAAGTTCAACCATGGAGTTTGCTAGATTGTACATGTGGCAAAATCCGGTGGGGGGCTAGAAGATGGTGCGAGGGGCCGAGTGGAGGGAGACTATGAAGGAATGCACAAGTGTGAGATTGATATTTAGAGAGAGGGGGCGAACACGTGAGCTGTTGCGCGCAGGGGCGGAGCCATGAAATATAAATGAGCTAGGGGGCCAAGCATTGCTAATCCTTTACGAGGAGGGTCAATCCATGAACTTAAACCATTTTTAGTAGCAATTGTCTAATGATCACATTCATATTTGCCTCGATATATAGTGATGTTAGGGGGGAGGTGGCAGGGCCCTTACTGCCCCTGTCTTCGCCATTGTGCACGCGTCTGAGAGATGAAGCGGAAGGCATGGATGATGAGAGGGGAATGTTTGATATATAATTAATGTGGGTGTATTAGCTATATATGTTAATCCTATATAGAGAGGTATAGATTGATCGATGTGGACGTGGGAAAGAGGGTGAGACCTCACTGGATATATCGATTGATCGGTCTGTGTGGAAAACTATGAAATACCTAGCTATATACACACATACATAGAGGAACATCAATCGTTGCGCATGAACGCGTGAGAGATAAAGAATGCCCGATATGATGGAGAGGGGGATGTGTGTGGGTGTGTGCCTTCATGGGAGACCGACCTGAAGAAAAAGATTGCATGCGTGCGATGGATAATGCCGAGTGGTAGTGTGTGTGCATGCATGCACGAGAGAAAGTTAGTGGTACAATTATAAAGAGAAGACTACTGTGTGGGTGTGAAAGAATAGGTGAGGTCATAATCAATGTAAAGTTGAATTCAAATATTTGAATAAGAGATCCTGATGTTTGAAACCCATGCATGCATGAATATAACGGAGATCTGCGCGATGTGGTTTGGGAACGATCATGTTGTAATGTATACACATTGAACAAGGTCAGACTAACTTGAATTTGAGATACCGATGACAGACATCATTTGGCCACGTCGCATCCATGCATGGACACACTATTCTAACTGGAGATGATGGGCATCTTTCGCATCACATATCTATATCTATACCCCTATATATATTTTCTATTTTTTTTATATTGTGTGCGGGTAACTTTAACTTTGAAAGATGGTCGTTGGATGAGGCGAATCCGATGGTCTAAAGATGGCAAATTTGAGCACTACTGGCCGTTGGATATCATCTAGATTCCACCAGATTTTGCCACATGTATAATCTAGAAGACTCCATGGTTGAACTTAAGCATAATGCACAAACATCAAAACACAAGCACTTCTTATTTGTTCTAGAATCTTCCGTATCAGAATTGCCCAAATGTTTTTCTACATGATTTACCATTATTTGTTTTTACTTTATTTCTTACGACGCACAATAAGATGAATCTTAAAATAGATTAGCTTTCTTATAAAAACTAGATGATTTTGAATGAAATGAACTATAAGAATTAAACGAACATCTACATCATGCATATATGACTCAAAGCTTGCATGCAACAATGTGGTATTTATACATAATTTGGTTGCCAAATCTCATGCGTGCAATGCACGTGTACCTTACTCTAGTCTAAATGGTGTTTGTGTGTGTGTTGTGCGTGTTGAGGTGCAATTTGTCTTTTTTGGGTATACGTTAAGCTTGTTCTTCCGAAATTTCAAGCCGCGCCTTGTTATGCCGAAAATTCAAGCTAGCGTCTCTGTCTATCATGCTGCGAAACTCCCGCCTCTTCAACCCGCGCCTTGTTAGACCGAAATATTTAAGATATATCTTTGTCTCGTTGTGCTCCGACTACTCCCTCCATCTCAACCTGCGCCTTGCTATTCCGAAATTACAACACGCGCAAAAACTCCCACCTCCTGTGAAATCCCGACACGCAAAATGCCCGTGGTACCCCTGAACCGAAAGAACCGCCTCAAATCGGTGGGGGTACTTTCGTAACTTACCCCACATTTCGGACAAGCGCGTCTCTAAGCCATGGTTCCCCACTGCCATCCCATCCGCCCACCCATTCGTACACCGAGGCCACGAAAACCCGCGACGAAACCCCACACCCTGCTCCGTCCGCCACCCAGCCGGAGCCTCTTCCCCGACGACGTCGTCCACATCAACACCTCGACGTCCCTCATCCACCGTATCGGATGAGGATCCGTCATCGATCTCATCGTCCGGCCGGTTCAGCCACCCCGTCCTCCACCTCCAAGGAGCTGCCCCGACGTTCCCCTCGTCTTTCGCGCCACCTCCATTCCCACACCGCCGTCTTCACCTTCACCACTGGAAGAGCATCATCATCACCGTTTCCTCGGATGAAGCTTCGGCCTAATCGGCGCCACCAAAGAGGTTGTACACTGATCGTCGCATTTTCTTCTTGATTCAATCTCACGATGCTGCCGGCGCTCAGTCATGAGCCGACACGGCGTGGCTCCATCCACGGCGGTGTCGTCGGCCACTTCCTCCACGACGTCGCTCCCTCGGCGGCGATGTCCACATCAGTAGGAGCTGCTGCTGCTTTAGCTCTCGCTCGCGCTGATGCTCTGCTCTTGCTCTCGGTCCCCTGCCTGGTCTGCTCTTGCTCGCGCTGCTGCTCTCGCTCTTGCTCTTGCTTGCGGTGCTGCTCCAATTTAGCTACACTTCAGTTGACTGAATCAACTTTTGGGTCAGTCGA
>NC_041382.1:551213542-551276012 GCF_002162155.2 Triticum dicoccoides
CGGGGAGGGGGCTCGCCGGAGAGGTACCCCACTATCTATCTAAGGGTTCAGGATGGGGGCGGTGGTCACCGGCGGTGGCGGGGCGGTGGCGTGGGGATCGCCGGAGAAAAAGCTCGGCACGGGGGGCCTAGAGGGATGGCCGGGGCGGCGGCGGACCGGCGGTTGGGAGTGTTCTCAGGGCGGGCGGGCGCGGGCGGCGGGGGGGCTACTGTTTGGCCGATGGTGGCTCGCGGCTCAGGGGGTGGAGGTTGAAGATGAACCGCAGGCCCTTGATTTCGTATCCAACGGCTGCAAAATCGACTGGCCAGAGATGAAAAAGTCAGTCAACCGACGTGTAGCCTCACCTTGCTAGTGCGTTCAGTTTCGACAGCAAAATTCAGTTTTGACAGTTAAGTTCAGTTTCGAAGTTCAGTTTCGACAGTTAAATTCAGTTTTGACAGTTAAGTTCAGAGATGAGCGGCTGATATATTTTACATCTAGCACTGTGTGGTTATGTATTTTACGTCATGTATTGGAGATGCTATTAGAATTCCACTCAGGTTAACATTGTTCGTTGTCTCTCTTGTCCTGCTTCAGCCTTGATGTCGTACAACTCACCGGAGCTTCTCGAACGACGAAACCCTCCATCACAATGGAGCAGTACCTCAGGCTCCATCTCCAGACGCCTAAGATCTTCCCCTCCTCCGACAGCCAAGTCAGCCGGAGCATCCTCACCGGCCAACCCAATCACGCTGAGATCGGCATGGCTTCGCCAAAGAGGTTGTACACTTGTTGCATCTCTTTTTTACTCTACATGTTATATATATTGTCCACAGAGCACTCGTAGTAACGGGAAATATGATTATTTTATCCTACTATATGACAAGCAGTGAGGTACCAGGCAACTTAGCTATCCGTGATGGACTCTCTTGAACGCCATCATTATTTATCTCTACGCGTTTGAGCTGTGCATTTGTCAATGGGCCTGGGAGTTGAGCTAGTATGGCAGTGGCCTGGGTCCAAAGTAATAGAAGTAGGACAAAAACATTTTTTAGTGTAGGATTTTCCTTGCTCAAGCCTGCCTACTAGAATCACCAGTGCTTGAAAGGAAAAGTGAATGAAAAACATCGGAATTGGAAAGTTTCCTATGGTACTACTTTTCATGAATTTGGTGCAAAGGAATGGAGCAAAGTAAAACTGTAGGATTTGTTTCTTTAGTGTCTCCTTGAAAGAAAAACCGTAGGAATTCTAATTTCCACTTCTCCTCCTTTTCATATTCCTATTCATCAAGCACAAGACTAAGAGATAGTAGCATAATAGCATTATAACCATACATTTTCTTGTGGTTTGACTTAATCTCACCATGCTTTTTTGCATCCTGTGATCTTCCATTTGTTGTGAATCAAACACCCAGATTTGCAGAAATCCTGTGTTTTTAAATTCTCTATTTTGCACGTGCATTCCTATCCTATTCCTGTCTATTTCCTATCCCTGCATTGTTAGAATCCTCAAATTCAAATAAGCCCTTACTCAATTACTTCTGTTACAGATATGTGTCAAAGAAAACCTTGTGTGGTTTGTCCTGCTCCTGCGGCGCTGTGTTCCACCCCAGCTCAGCTGCTGCAACAACAAAAGGGTTCACCACAGCAGGGATCCGCTCTCCAGACTGTCTTTCGCCGCCTCAGATCTTCTTCCCCGCCACCGGCAGCCACGACAACTGCATTACCATCATCAACTGAGCGGATGACCTTGAGGACTACACGGGTCCACAAGAGAGGTCGCACTCTTCCATGTCTGCTTACGTTATGCATCGCTTAATATGATGACATGCTACATTATCATTGTTTTCACCTATTAGACTCCGAGTCAGGTCCAAACTAATGCTGAAACTTGAGTTTTTAAATGGTTGTGGGGTACATATTGGGGAAACAATCAGTACTATCTCTCTACTATCTGGTTAATGTCCGGTGTCTACTATGAGTTTCATGTTGGGTGCAAACAAACATTAAAGGAGCCATTATCTGTATTTTTAACTAAAGCTATTATCTGCCTGCTATCATTGGTTTTGGGTCTATCCACAGTTTGCTACCATCACTCTGGATTTGTGCATGCACTCCTTACATAATCTCACTATGTTTTATTCCTATGCATGCCAGTTATTGTACACAATGGAACTGATCATGTAGAGCAAAAGAGACGAGCCTTGCGTGGCAATAAAATTTCATGCAGACGTCGTCCCATGGTGGGCGCAAAGGCAGCCCCCTCCACCCATTTCGGATCATAATCAACAGGAAGATAACTGTTTCGAGGGGGATTTTGAAGGAGAAGACCACTCCTATTTACCCCATGAGGTCTGCGCTCTAACTTGGCATGCTGATGTTGGTAATATCATGCATATGGTGCCTTGCATTGCTTAGTGTATACATTAAAGATTTCATCTCCTTAGTTTAGACATGCTTTGTGTCAATGTCATCTGTTTTTATTTATCGTATATCTGAATATGCAATGCCATCTTGTCTAGCCAGGCATCATATATGTGAATTTTGCAATGCCACCCTGGTTAGCCAGTCATCTTATATGTGAATTATATCATGCCATCATTTTTTTATTACGTGTTAAATTTTTCAACAATTTTAGTACATTCAATTACTCTTCCTGTGCATCAGCCATTCGGCACGGTCATGGAAAAATCTGGAGTGGAAACAAGGTCTTCAGAGGAGACAATGCTATCTGACGAAGCGCATGTCTTGCTGGTTACCGATGGATCCTCAGAGGAGGATTCGGAGACAGATGACCAGTCATATCCCCCCCCAAGGTGCATGCCCTAACTTGGCAGGGTTATGTTGCTCATATTGTGCGTATGGTATCTTGCATTGCTATGTCATTTGCTTAGTTTAGACATGCTTTATGTGAATGCCACCTGTTTAGTGTCTAATTACCATATATGTGAATTATGCAATGCCATCTTGTTGTAAGACATTATATATGTGAATTATGTAATGTTATCTTGTTGCAAGGCATTATGTATGTGAATTATGCAATGACATGCTGTTTAGGCAAACGTCATATATGTGAATTATATCATGCCGTCCTTTTTTGTATTTCTCATTGCTTTTGTCGACAATGTTTGTATATTCAACTGCTCTTCCTGTGCATCAGCCATTTGAATTGGTGATGGAGAAATCTGGAGTGAAAACAAGGTCTTCAGAGAAGACAATGCTACCTGCTGAAGCAGATATCTTGCTGGTTACAGATAGCTCTTCAGAGGAGGATTCAGAGGCAGATGACCAGTCCTATTATCCCCTGAGGTGTATGCTCAAACTTGGTAGGGTTATATTACTCATATAATGCATATGTTGTATTGCAATGCTTAGTTTTTACATCATATACACAATATTGAATGCCATCTCCTTAGTTGACACATCATATATGCGATTGCCCTCTGCTCACTTCCTTAGTATATAAATCATATATTTCAATTATGTTATGCCATGATGTTTACATAGACATCATGTATCTGAATTATGGCATGCCAACCCATTTTCTAAAGACATAATATAGTTATATCATCTCATCCTGTTTACATAGTCATCATATTTTAAATTATGTCATTCTATCCGTGAATTAATCATGCCATCATGTTTCCATCGATGGCATGTTTGTGATTTATGGCATGCCAACCACTTTAATAGACACATCGTATAGTTATATCATGTCATCCTGTTTACATAGTCATCATATTTTGAAGTATGTCATTCTATCCTGTTTAGTTAGCCATCATACATGTGAAATTGTGTCATGCTATCCTGTTTAATTAGCCATCATATATGTAAAATAATGTCCTGCTATTCTGTTTTCTTAGACAACATAAATGTGAATTGTTTCATGCCATGTTTTCTTCCCTACTATCCATTGCACCTGTCTATCTTACAATGTGTGTACATTCAATTACTTTTCTTGTTTATCAGCCATTTCAATTGGAGGGAGTGATGGCAGTATCTGTGGGAGTAAAAACACGGTCTTCAGAAAAGATTGTGCTATCTGTCGATGCAGATAGAACCACGGTTGTACTTGCCCAAGAACCAGCCCAACCACACATAACCCACACTCATGCAGATTGTACCCCTACCCAGTTGGACAGAGAACCAGCTACACCCCTTCTAACCCCAACCCCAGCAGATAGACACCCAGTTCCCGTTGACACAGCACCGTCTCCACCACAGAGCACCCAAACACGAGCAGTTAGTAAGGCAACTGCAGTGCCCAAATCACGAGAGGACCACCACTCCGAACCCGAAGTCAATGCTTAAAGCAGAAGAAGAATTGTTCTCAGGTCAGGTTCCGTAGCTATGGTTCATACTACTTTGCTCTTGCATCACTGTATTTACTGATACCAACTAATTTCAAATTTGAAGGATGCAATTGAAACTCCAATGGCGCAACAGGTATGCTTTAAACATGTTTCTTTAACGTGTTTGGCTGTTTGCTGTTGTAACTTGCTCTATGTTGATTTCAGTTTGAATTGAATAAACAGTTATGTTCTCATGCCATGCACATTACAAGTGTTGTTATTGCTGTGTAGTTTCCCACACTTATATTCTGTCTATGCTGCTTTGTCTTAAATAGATATGATTCGAACTGTATCTATCTTGATTTGGCAACATAAACTAGAATGATATAGACCATACAGTGACCATACTACATAGATATATGTTTGTTTCATGCTGTTATCCTGTCCACCTTACTACTGAACTGGTTTACCAAAATGAGTTTCATATACTACATTGTAAACCTGAGATGTGTTTGTTTGTTTATCTTTTAGAACGCGGATAAAAAATTGGAGAAGAGTACCCTGTTATGCAATGGTAAAGGAAGTAATGCAGATAAGGTTCAAGATAGTGAGACATCCCTGTTGGTCTCCAAGAAAGCTGATAAAAACTATATTGAAGACACTGAGACAACCCCAAAGTCCTGTCTTGATATAGTGTTCGAGTTATTGGCTACCACTGCTGGCACCAGCTCTTCGAACTCATTGCCTGAATCAGTTCGGCTTCTTGAGACTCAACTTCAAGTTGAAAGACATCGATCAGATGTTATGCGACAGGAAGCCGTAGGAGTGAGGAAGTCCCTCCAGAATTCAGATGCATACTTTCTGGTGCAACAGCAAGCATTGGAGGACTTAAGCGCCAAACAAGAGAAAGTTAATAAGCTTGCTAAGTGAGGGAGTCTTGGATTAGGGGGTGTTCGAGTAGCTGAACTATACCTTCAGTCGGACTCCTGGACTATGAAGATACAAGATTGAAGACTACGTCCCGTGTCCGGGTGGGACTTTCCTTGGCGTGGAAGACAAGCTTGGCGATGCGGATATTCAAGATCTCCTACCAATGTAACCGACTCTATGTAACCCTAACCCTATCCGGTGTATATATAAACCGGAGGGTTCTAGTCCGTAGGACATCAACTTCATCAACTCCATATACAACAATCATACCATAGGCTAGCTTCTAGGTTTTAGCCTCCTTGATCTCGTGGTAGATCTACTCTTGTACTACCCATATCATCAATATTAATCAAGCAGGACATAGGGTTTTACCTCCATCGAGAGGGCCGAACCTGGGTAAAACATTGTGTTCCCTGCCTCCTGTTACCATCCGGCCTAGACGCACAGTTCGGGACCCACTACCCGAGATCTGCCGGTTTTGACACCGACATTGGTGCTTTCATTGAGAGTTCCTCTGTGTCGTCGCCTTTAGGCCCGATGGCTCCTTTGATCATCAACAACGATGCGGTCCAGGGTGAGACTTTTCTCCCCGAACAGATCTTCGTCTTCGGCGGCTTCGCTCTGCGGGCCAATTCGTTCGGCCACCTGGAGCAGATCGAAAGCTACGCCCCTGTCCATGAAGTCAGGTTTGCAAACTTAAACTACACGGCCGACATCCATGGAGATTCGATCTTCGACGGGTTCGAGCCACGGCCAAGCACGCCGCACTATCTCGAGGGGCATGATATAGCTCTGTCTCCGAACAGTGTCCTAGAGGCCGCACACGCATCGGTTCCGACCCCTAACTCGGAGCCTATTGCGCCAATCGAGGACGAGCGGTTGGACGTCACCTCGGGGGCTGTGATCTCAAAGGCGATCGAGCCGAATGCTAGCCCCGCACTCTGCATGACCCGTGACTCCGAGGATCCGGATTCCTCCCCGGACTCCGAACCCCCCGCGACCCTGCCAATCGAATCCGATTGGGCGCCGATAATGGAGTTCACCGCCGCAGACATCTTTCAGCACTCGCCTTTTGGCAACATCCTGAATTCTCTTAAGTCTCTCTCTTTATCAGGAGAGCCCTGGCCGGATTACGGTCAGCAAGGATGGGATACGGACGATGAAGAAACTCAAAGCCCAGCCACCACCCACTTGGTAGCCACTGTCGACAATTTAAACAACGTGCTCAACTTCGACTCCGGAGACATCGACATCATGGATGACGATGCAGGAGATACCGACGAACCAACGCCCATAGGGCATTGGATAGCCACCCCATCTCACGATGTGTACATGGTGGATACCCCTAAAGGAAGCGACAACGAGGAAAAAGGAGAAGGGACGGGAGATCGACCCCCTGAAAAGCAATCAAAGCGTCGGCGTAAACGCCGACCCAAGCCCCGCCTCGACAAAAACCCAGCCATAGAGCAGGACGAGCCGGTAGACGACGAGTAGGCCTTAGAGAAACTGTCCGAACAGGGCAACATGGATAGAGAAACCGAACATCCCTCCTCCGGCAAAAACGGCATTCCGGACGACCTCACGACGGATAAATCTATGGAGCAGAAGAATCTCCACGAGAGGCTCGTTGCGACTGCACGCAGCCTAAAAAAGCAGAAGCGGAAGCTAAAAACAGCAGAAGAACATCCGGCGTGAGGTCCGAGACGAATGGCTTGCCAGACACCTCGGCCAAGAAAAGCCAAGAACAATGGCCGCACTAACAAACCTCATGACCCGCTTTTGTGCAGGGGAGGACAGCTGGTTGGCAAGGTGCAGCCCCAGTGACCCAAGTACATCCGAAACTAGGGATGGAAACGGAAAACCGCGACGCAACAAGGACCGTCGTCGGACTAAGGACAAAAGTCCGAAGAGCACGGCAGTCAATGCCGGATTCAAAGGCTCACGACAAAATCAGGCAAAATCGCCCCCCCAGGATAACAGGGACGATCCATCCAACCTAAATAAAATCCTGGACAGGATATGTCAGATACACAGTACTCCTGGGAAGCCTGCTAACCATACCCACAGAGACTGTTTGGTTTTCAAACAATCCGGCAGACTCAATGCCGAATACAAGGGGCTCGACACACCAAGCGAAGACGAGGACGAACCCCAAAAGCAGAGTACCAGGAAACAAAAGAACTTCCCACAAGAAGTAAAAACAGTGAACTCACTTCACATAACAAAACGTGCGGCGCCCGTAAAGGTACGCACCACACGGCCCACCCCCAAAGGGTCCGGCCACTGGTTGTCAAAACCGATCATCTTCGATCAGCTAGATTATTCTAGAAATATCAAGAATGCAGGCTGGACTGCCTTGGTACTCGATCCAATAATTGGCGGACTCCAGTTTTCAAATGTCCTTATGGACGGCGGTAGTGGTCTAAACCAGATATATCAGGATACAATCCAGCACATGGGGATAAACCCAGCTAGAATCCGCCTCAGCAAAACCTCCTTTCAAGGGGTAATACCTGGTCCGGACACCCATTGTATGGGTTTTCTCCGGCTCAAAGTCATATTCGGTTCTGCCGATAACTTCCGCCACGAAAAGCTGGCCTTCCATATCGTCCCGTTCTCAAGTCGCTTTCAAGCACTACTGGGACGCGAAGCTTTCGCTCGCTTTAACGCAATACCGCATTACGCATCTCTTACGCTTAAGATGCCCGGTCCACGGGGCATCATCTCTTTGAAGGGGAAGCACTAAAGTGCGCCTCCCCAAGCGGAGGACTGTGCCGCCGCTTTGCCAGCCCCACAGAAAAATGGCCTCACCGGCCAAAAACACTTCGAAATAGGTCATTCAAGACCTCGAACGCGGATAGACGAGTTCGGTGCAAAATCATCATTGATGCAGGCTTAGTGGCCATATACCCCCGCACTAGGGGCTCCATCCATATACAATAAGAGACAATAAAGCTCAATCTTATATATTTTACTTTATACTTTGTTTATTTTAAACTTTTTCGGCACGACCCGTTTTCAACTCAGTTCCTCTCTTTTACAGATGAACATCGTGCGGCGCCCGTCCAGGATACGGCACAACGGAGACACAGGCGCACACGTGCAGTAGGGACCCGTCCTAAAGGATTCTTTTTAGATTAAGACCCTGCGTAAACCTTTTTTACTGTCTCTTGTTGCTACACATCCCCTGGTTTTTTCTGGTATAACCAAGGAGGAGGCTGGCGTCTTGGCATGTGGCCACGTCAGAATTTTTGCACGTACCTGGACACTGGGGGCTTTTTTAATAAAGAGTGTTGTTTCGCCCGCACTCATAAAGACCGAACACCTTAGGGAGTGTTCGGCGTCGCGAGTTTTGGCATTATATGCATCAACTCCGAATCATGTCTTTGGTCAAATGTTGGGTTGTCCGGCTCCTGAGTTCGGCTACCTTAAGTTCCGCTCTATCGGTTAAGGTAGCACCAGGAGAACTACTGCGATTGTGCCCCGGTTCGGCCGAGCGAGCACCTCAGTATAGAAAGCCGAAAACTGACTGTCATGATGTAGTGTGAGACTGGTCAGCCACTCGATGACCTATCGGAATCTATCGGATTCCTCCGCTTTAACGAAGGGCCGCTTCCCGGTCAAGCACATACGCGCCCCGAACTCGAGTAAGCGCAGTCGCCACCAAAGAGCTACTTAAATAGTCTCACTGTCAAGCTCCTATGGCTAAGTGAAAGTGTTAAAGCATTATAGTCCGGTTGCCTGGCCCGCTGCGCTATCACCTCCTTTGTAGGACCAAGAAGTTGGGTTAAGTGTGAAAATGCATCTTCTGCGAGCACCCCCGCACTATGTGCGTGGGGGCTGAAGCCAACGACTGCCATCTTTCAGATTATATATATATATATATATTAAAATGGCCGCACAGGAGGTGTTCCCAATACTTGAAAGCACAAGTATAAAAAGGCCACTACAGTTTATCAAAATATTACTTTATAATTACATATGCAATCATAACATAGCATCTTTCGAGCACTGCGTCTCTATTACACGAGCGCCTTCAAGGACTTCCTAAAAATAGTGCTCGGAGGGTACTCAGCTTTTCTCCGAATCTCGGGACGCAACAACGATGGTCTCCATCTCTGCCCAGTATGTCTTGACACAGGCAAGAGCCATCCTTGCACCCTCTATGCATGCTGACCTCTTCATTGCATTAATACGCGGCACCGCCTCAAGGAATTGCTGCACCAAGCTGAAATATCTCTTTGGCTCCGATCTCCCCGGCCACAGATGACCCATGACGTACTTCATGGCGAGTCCGGACAACCTATTCAGTTCGGCCCATTGAGCCAAACGATCGTCCACTGCCAGTGGACGCTCTGGATTGTGAAACTGCGACCAGAAAAGCTTTTCCACTTCGCGATCTTTCTGATCTCGAAAGTGTTCGGTCGCATCAGCAGCACTCGCTGCCAAATCCAGATAGGTATCCTCCACACTCCACATCCGGTCCAATGGAGCAAACTTCGGATCGCAAAATTTCCTTCGCAGCATAAATGGCTTTTCAGCCGCAATCTGTTCGGCCTGACACAGCTCCTCCTTTGCAGCTCTCATCGCAGAGCGCGCGTCCTTGGCATTGACAACGGCCTTCTCTAAGTCCATCTGTTTCGCCTGGTCTTCTTTCTCAAGAAGTCTGCATCGGTCTGCAGCATTCTTTAACTTTTCGGCCATCTCAGCCATCTCTTCCTTGCTCCGTTAATGAGCAGCATGTTCGGCTCTCAGCTCTTCAAGGGCTTTCTTGGCAGCCGCATCACTTTCTTTGGCTTGTTCTTTAGCTCGGGCAAGTTCTGCCCTAAGACTCTCCACGGTGGCCGCACCATCTGCGTCAAGCACACACATCGTAATACACTGGCATAAAACTCTTCTTACCTAATGTCGCCCGAGGAATTACATACCTTGAGCCTCATCAAGCCACTTGTTGACAAGCGCGATGTCGGCGTCTGCCACGTCCAGTTGCCGCTTTAGTTCGGCAAAACCATCAGTTCGGCTCGATTTCGGACACCCTGCCGCCTACATTCAAAGGCGACATCTTAGACCTGGGATTATGATCCTCCGCGTGCCGTCATTTCTTGACGACGCGCAGAGTCTCAGGGGATACTATCTACACAGGGCGCATCTTATTCATGCGCAACTGACAAAAGTGTACATTAGCTAATGTACCTCAAAACCCGTCAGTAAACTTTTGATGGCCTCATGCAATCCGCTCTCTGCGGATGAGATCCTTTGAATCACCATGCCCATCAATGCACGGTGCTCCTCCGAGATAGAAGCTCGCCCCAGCAGAATCTTTAGCTCCTCCGGCCGAGCACCAGGCGGTGCCGGACTTGTCCCACGACCTCTTTCGAAGGCCAGATGCGGAGAACCTCGGGGGGCCACATATCTACCTTCCGCCCCTGCCGGATTCGGAGAAACCCTCCGTGACGACACCTCAGGGTCACCCACCTCGCTAGGCGGCATGGCAAGGGGAGGCGTCCCGCTCTCCATCATCTCCGGAAGGAGATCCCCCGAAGACGAGCTCTGCTGAGAAGGGATGAGGTCCGAGCTACAAGGTAAAGGTTCGGTTAATCTTCTTAGATATAAATTAAGGATTTCCCTCATCCCTCAAAAGGAAAGATCTTTTCTCCACTTACGGCTCGCTGGAGGGCTGATCCCCTTGAGGGCATAGTCCGACCGAAGAACTCCCCGGCATCGGACCCTCTGACGAGGATTTTCTCCCCTGCTTCGAGGCCATGGTTTCCGGGTCGTCAGAAGCGGCTCTCTTCTTCCCCTTAGGAGAGGAATTGTCGGTTCCTCCCTTCGGAGCAGCCTCCTTCGGGGAGGCCATAGCTTCCTTGTCCTCCCCCTCCAAAGGCATTATCTCCAGCATCCTGGCCAGCACGGGATCTGGCCTGGTTTCAGGAAGGGGAGCCGGACACCTGATCAGCTTTGCCTTCGCTATCCACTCCTGTTTAAAAGGACGGCTCTTTTAGGGGCAAGTTTATGACAATTATACAGATAGAAGGCCCGGGCACAAGGTTGCTTACTTGAGTATCCGGGCGATTGCAGCTTAGGCCTGCGTCCTCGGTTAAATCCAGACACATCTCTTGTGATCAGAAGAACAGTTTATACATCTCCACGGGCGTTGCGCCCATAAAGTTCTGGAGAGCTCGCGATCCCTCTGGATTAAACTCCCACAGGCGAAGGGGGCGACGTTTGCCGGTCAATATTCGGCGAATCAGCATGACCTGCATCACCTTGACCAGGCTGAGGTCTCCTTCCAAGAGTCCTTAATGTGGCCCTGTAACAAGGGCACGTCTTTGGGCAAACCCCAATCTAACCCTCTGCTTCCCCATGACGCTAGCCATGGTGGGGGACCCGAGCGAAAGGCAGGAAGCGCCACCCACTTGGTGCTCCGGGGAATGGTGATATAAAACCACTCTCGTTGCCACAAGCCTAGCTCCTCTTGAAAAGAGCCCTCGGGCCATGGAGCATCAACATTTTTGCTTATAACAGCGCCTCTGCACTCTGCGTGCCGTCCCTTGATCATCTTCGGCTCCACTTTGAAAGTCTTGAGCCATAATCCGAAGTGAGGGGTAACACGGAGGAACGCTTCGCATACAACGATAAACAAGGAGATATGGAGGATGGACTCCGGAGCTAAGTTGTGAAATTCTAGCCCGTAATAAAACAGCAGCCCCCTCACGAAGGGATCCATCGGGAAGCCTAACCCCCGAAGGAAGTGAGACACAAACACTACGCTCTCACTGGGCTGGGGACTGGGGATAGCCTGCCTTTGAGCAGGCAACCTGTGTGAAATTTCGACAGTCAAGAACTTAGCCTCTCTCAACTTTAGCACGTCCTCCTCTGTGACAGAGGAGGGCATCCATCGGCCTTGAAGGTCGGAACCGGACATTATCGAAGGTCCGAGGCGCCCTGAATATGGAGCCTAGGGTGTTGGAACTCAAGGAGACGGGCGAACTTGTTTTGGGGTTGGAGAAAAGGATAAGGCCCTGGTCTCTTTATAAGAGGTTGAATACCAGGAGCCCTCCCCGTAACCGTTTGGGACTCGCCTTTAGTCGAGAAAACATGCTAACGGGCACGATTGGGTTACCCACGTCCGTATTGATGAGAGTCCCATAAAAGGGGGCACACGATCTCTGCTTTAACAAGACGTGCCAAGAAAACCGCCTCGCAAAACATGCTGAGGTGGAAAAGTAAAAACAATTCGAATAAAGGACTTCGCCATAGTACGATGACGCACTATGGAGTACGTCAGCAGATTTGATTTGTGTTAATATTATTCTCTCTATGGCAATATGTGGAAGCTTATTTGCAGAGCCGGACACTACTCTTGGTGTTTACGATCTTCTATGAAGGATTTGGAGGAGGAACCCGCCTTGTAATGCCGAAGACAATTTGCGCGCCGGACTCGTCGTCATTGAAGCCTGGTTCAGGGGCTACTGAGGGAGTCCTGGATTAGGGGGTGTTTGGGTAGCCGGACTATACCTTCAGCCGGACTCCTGGACTATGAAGATACAAGATTGAAGACTACGTCCCGTCTCCGGGTGGGACTTTCCTTAGCGTGGAAGACAAGCTTGGCGATGCGGATATTCAAGATCTCCTACCATTGTAACCGACTCTATGTAACCCTAACCCTATCCGGTGTCTATATAAACCGGAGGGTTCTAGTCCGTAGGACATCAACTTCATCAACTCCATATACAACAATCATACCATAGGCTAGCTTCTAGGGTTTAGCCTCCTTGATCTCGTGGTAGATCTACTCTTGTACTACCCATATCATCAATATTAATCAAGCAGGATGTAGGGTTTTACCTCCATCGAGAGGGCCCGAACCTGGGTAAAACATCGTGTTCCCTGCCTCCTATTACCATCCGCCCTAGACGCACAGTTCGGGACCCACTACCCGAGATCCGCCGTTTTTGACACCGACACTAAGCATCTTGCCAGCATTATGGGTACCCAGGATATTGTTTCTTGAGCTCTTCTGAAGTGGTTTCAGTTCTGGACTTGTTTTGCTGCGGCGTTTATATGCTGATGTGTTCCCTATATTTGCACTATGGAGAAGTTTGATGCCCAGTGGATGTAATATGTGTAATAGCCGTGATAGCCTAGTGTAAGTTGCTTGCTTATTTATTTCCTTGTTGTCTTGTTTATTTGTTTGCTTGTAGTCAGTGCAGTTCTTTATTTGCGGTTTGCTAGTGGCTGCAATAACCTACTTTTTAAAACTAGGCCACAATAACCATGGGCTAATATTTACTGTAATGACACTGGGCCTCCTACGGGCCATAGAAACAGTGGGCCTTCTACGGGCCGTATAAACAGTGGGCCTTCTATGGGCCATAGAAACAGTGGGCCTTCTACGGGCCGTAGAAACAATGGGCCTTCTACGGGCCGTATCATCAATGGGCCTTATACGGGCCGTCTGATCGATTGGCCAAACATGGGCCAAACAGACCGCATTATGGCCGTAAACGGGCTAGAGTTGGAATCGTTCGTTCATGGGCCGACCATAATGGGTCATCGTTAATAGGCCGTATTTGATGACGCTATGAGAATGGCCCAACGTATTAACGTACCACAAACGGGCCGTCTGTAACCACGGGCTGAATTTGGCCCACAAGCAGAAAATGACAGTAACGGGCCGTAAGTAAACGAATGCTGGAAAATAGCCCAAGAATAAATGGGCTCTGAGAAGGCCGAAAGAAAACATGGGATGGAAATGGCCCAACGGAATAACGGGTCGTTAATGGGTATAAAGTGATACACTGTTCTTTACAGGCCAGTTTCACCACGGGCCGTTAATGGGTGTAAAGTGATACACTATTCATTACAGGCCAGTTTCACCACGGGTCGTTAATAGGCCAAGAGTTACATAGGGCCTCATATGGGCCGAAAGACGTCATGGGCCATACATGGGCCACAAGTGAAAACGGGCTAGAATCATATTGGATGGCCCAGATGATGCTACTGGGCCTAATTCGAATAGGGCGTAACGGGCCTTGGGTTAGCGGGCTGTAAATGGGCTATATGTGAATAGGCCGTTAACAGGCTTTCCATGGGCCGGCCCGCCACCTTTTGACCAAGTCAAATGGGCCGGCCTTTTCATAGGAATGGGCCTCTGTTGGGTCGTGCCATGTGTCGACGTATCATAGGCGCCTTCTATCCAATGAGTGGATGACATCTGTCCTAGCGATAAGCTGACACGTGTTTCCTCCAGCCAATGATGATTTTACATGTGGAAAATCCCCATTGGTCGGGGCTGTTAATGGGTTATCGGATCCAAAACCCGACCCGATAGCTTAACAGCATTCCGTTACAGTGGATGCCACGTGTCGGTCAACCTTGACGAAAGCACTTCTGTGACGCGCGATTTATCGTCATGGAAGTGGACACTTCCGTGATGATAATTTTGGTAATGTCTTGGAACACTTCTAGGACAGCATAGGTATAACTATCTTGATTCTGTCATAAAATCGTCATGGATGTACATGCATGACAGAAAACGCGACCTACTGTGACAAACACGTATCATCACGGAAGTGTATTTTTTTGTAGTGCTAATTTTTGTGAACATTATTCATTCATCTCTAGCAGTGAACCTATGAAGGTTGAAGAAGCTTGGAAGATCCGGATTGGATAAATGCCATGCATGAAGAGCTACACAACTCGGAGAGAAATCAAGTGTGGACATTGGTCGAGAAGCCCGACAACAATCACAACATCATTGGTACCAAATGGGTGTTTCGCAACAAGCAAGACGAAGATGGTCAAGTCATCTGCAACAAAGCATGTCTCATCGCCCAAGGCTACACTCAAGTCGAAGGTATGGACTACGGTGAGACATATGCCCCCGTTGCTAGACTTGAGTCCATCCGCATCTTACTTGCCTATGCTAATCACCATGATATCACCTTGTACCAAATGGACATTAAAAGTGCTTTCTTAAATGGTGAAATTGAGGAGGAATTTTATGTTAAGCAGCCTCCCAGCTTTGTGATACGTCTCCGTCGTATCTACTTCTCCAAACACTTTTGCCCTTGTTTTGGACTCTAACTTGCATGATTTGAATGGAACTAACCCGGACTAACGCTATATTCAGCAGAATTGCCATGGTCTTATTTATGTGCAGAAACAAAAGTTCTCGGAATGACCTGAAACTTCATGGAACATCTTTTCAGAAATAATAAAAAATCCTTGCAAAAGATGAAGGCCAGGGGGGCCACCACCTGTCCACGAGGGTGGGGGCGCGCCTGCCCCCCTAGGGCGCGCCCCCTACCTCATGGGCCCCCTCGAGATCCTCCGACCTCAACTCCAACTCTATATATTTTGTTTCGGAGATAAAAAATCAGAGATAAGGATTCATCGCGTTTTACGATACGGAGCCGCCGCCAAGCCCTAAAACCTCTTGGGAGGGCTGATCTGGAGTCCGTTCGGGGCTCCGGAGAGGGGAATCCGTCACCATCGTCATCATCAACCATCCTCCATCACCAATTTCATGATGCTCACCGCCGTGTGTGAGTAATTCCATCGTAGGCTTGCTGGACGGTGATGGGTTGGATGAGATCTATCATGTAATTGAGTTAGTTTTGTTAGGGTTTGATCCGTAGTATCCACTATGTTCTAAGATTGATGTTGCTATGACTTTGCTATGCTTAATGCTTGTCGCTAGGGCCCGAGTGCCATGATTTCAGATCTGAACCTATTATGTTTTCATCAATATATGAGAGTTCTTGATCCTATCTTGCAAGTCTATAGTCACCTATTATGTGTTATGATCTGTTAACCCCAAAGTGACAATAATCGGGATACTTACCGGTGATGACCATAGTTTGAGGAGTTCATGTATTCACTATGTGCTAATGCTTTGTTCCGGTACTCTATTAAAAGGAGGCCTTAATATCCCTTAGTTTCCATTAGGACCCCGCTGCCATGGGAGGGTAGGACAAAAGATGTCATGCAAATTCTTTTCCATAAGCATGTATGACTATATTCAGAATACATGCCTACATTACATTGATGAATTGGAGCTAGTTCTGTGTCACCCTAGGTTATGACTGTTACATGATGAACCGCATCCGACATAATTCTCCATCACCGATCCATAGCCTACGAGCTTTCCATATATTGTTCTTTGCTTATTTACTTTTCTGTTGCTATTGCTGTCATCACGACAAAATACCAAAAACATTACTTTTGCTACCATTACCTTTTGCTACCGTTATCCCTACTATCATATTACTTTGCTACTAAACACCTTGCTGCAGATATTAAGTTTCCAGGTGTGGTTGAATTGACAACTCAGCTGCTAATACTTGAGAATATTCTTTGGCTCCCATTGTGTCGAATCAATAAATTTGGGTTGAATACTCTACCCTCGAAAACTGTTGCGATCCCCTATACTTGTGGGTTATCAAGACTATTTTCTGGCGCCGTTTCCGGGGAGCATAGCTCTATTCTTTGAGTCACTAGGGATTTATATCTGCTTATCATTATGAAGAAGTTGAGAGATCCAAAAATTAAGATTTATCCCTCAACTACAAGGGGAGGTAAGGAACTGCCATCTAGCTCTGCACTTGATTCACCTTCTGTTTTGAGTAAGCTTGTGACACCTAAACCTACTTCTTCTATTCGTTCTGATATGTCGCATGTTATTGATGATGTCACTTCTGCTATGCATGATACTTATGATGAAACTACTTCTATGCTTGATACTCTGTGCCACTTGGTGAATTTCTTGATGAACAACTTGCTAGGGTTAGAGAGAATGAAAATATTGAATATGATAATACTGATGAAAGTGATGATGAAGACTCACATGTTATTCCTAAGGGTTATGTTTTTGATAAAGAAGCTTCTTTAGCTATTTCAGCTTGCAAAGATAGATACGAACTCAAGAGGTTATTAGCTAAATAGAAGCAGCAATCTCTTAATGCTAGAATGAAACCTGACCCTGCTTTTGCTACTTCACCTATCTGTGTTACTGATAAGGATTATGAATTCTCTATTGATCCTGATATAATTACTTTGGTTGAATCTGATCCTTTTCATGGCTATGAATCTGGAATAGTTGTGGCACATCTTACTAAATTAAATGATATAGCCACCTGATACGTCTCCAACGTATCTATAATTTTTGATTGTTCCATGCTATTATATTATCAACCTTGCATGTTTTATATGCATTTATATGCTATTTTATATGATTTTTGGGACTAACCTATTAACCCAGAGCCCAGTGCCAGTTTCTGTTTTTTCCTTGTTTTAGAGTATCACAGAAAAGGAAAATCAAACGGAGTCCAATTGACCCGAAACTTCACGGAACTTATTTTTGGAATGAAAGCAACCCGGGAGACTTGGAGTCCACGTCAAGAAAGCAACGAGGAAGCCATGAGGCAGGGGGCGCGCCCACCCCCCTGGGCGCGCCCTCCACCCTCGTGGGCCCTCGTGGCTCCCGTGATGTATTTCTTCCGCTTATATATATCCATAGACCCTAAAATGATCGAGGAGCACAATAGATCGGGAGTTCCGCTGCTATAAGCCTTCGTAGCCACCGAAAGCCAATCTAGACCCATTCTGGCACCCTTCCGGAGGGGGAATCCCTCTCCGGTGGCTATCTTCATCATCCCGGTGCTCTCCATGAGGAGGAGGGAGTAGTTCTCCCTCGGGGCTGAGGGTATGTACCAGTAGCTATGTGTTTGATCTCTCTCTCTCTCTCTCTCGTGTTCTTGATTTGTCACAATCTTGATGTATCGTGAGCTTTGCTATTATAGTTGGATCTTATGCTTCTCCTACCCCTCTACTCTCTTGGAATGGATTGAATTTCCCCTTTGAAGTTATCTTATCGGATTGAGTCTTTAAAGATTTGAGAACACTTGATGTATGTCTTGCCGTGTGTATCTGTGGTGACAATGGGATATCACGTGATTCACTTGATGTATGTTTTGGTGACCAACTTGCGGGTTCCGCCCATGAACTTATGCATAGGGGTTGGCACACGTTTTCGTCATGATTCTCCGGTAGAAACTTTGGGGCACTCTTTGAGGTCCTATGTGTTGGTTGAATAGATGAATCTGAGATTGTGTGATGCATATCGTATGATCATACCCACGGATACTTGAGGTGACAGTGGAGTATCTAGGTGACATTAGGGTTTTGGTTGATTTGTGTCTTAAGGTGTTATTCTAGTACGAACTCTAGGGCTGTTTGTGACACTTATAGGAATAGCCCAACGGATTGATTGGAAAGAATAACTTTGAGGTGGTTTCGTACCCTACCATAATCTCTTCATTTGTTCTCCGCTATTAGTGACTTTGGAGTGACTCTTTGTTGCATGTTGAGGGATAGTTATGTGATCCAATTATGTTATTATTGTTGAGTGAACTTGCACTAGTGAAAGTATGAACCGTAGGCCTTGTTTCCTAGCATTGCAATACCGTTTACGCTCACTTTTATCATTAGTTACCTTGCTGTTTTTATAATTTCAGATTACAAAAACTATTATCTACTATCCATATACCACTTGTATCACCATCTCTTCGCCGAACTAGTGCACCTATACAATTTACCATTGTATTGGGTGTGTTGGGGACACAAGAGACTCTTTGTTATTTGGATGCACGGTTGCTTGAGAGAACTTCTTCATCCTACGCCTCCTACGGATTGATAAACCTTAGGTCATCCACTTGAGGGAAATTTGCTACTGTCCTACAAACCTCTACACTTGGAGGCCCAACAACGTCTACAAGAAGAAGGTTGTGTAGTAGACATCAAGCTCTTTTCTGGCGCCATTGCCAGGGAGGTGAGTGCTTGAAGGTATATCTTTAGATCTTGCAATCAAATCTTTTTGTTTCTTGTTTTAGCACTAGTTTAGTTTATAAAAGAAAACTACAAAAAAATATGGAATTGATTTTGCCTCATACGCTTCATCTTTTTAATATCTTTCGTGAGTATGATGGAAAGGAAAATTGTGCTCAAGTGCTAGAAGAAGTCTATAAAATGTTTGGCACTAAATGTTTGAATGATGAGCATGATTGAATGTTGTTAGTATGAACTCCTTGAATATCCATAGTACTAATGATGATTGCACTAGTTATGATGAAAATGTCTCCTATAAACATGTCAATTTTTGTGGAGTGCATTGGGTTTGTAAGTACACACCAAATAGGGAAGATAGATATTGCAAGAGGCATAAGTACTTAGAAACTAAATTGTTGCAAGAAAGGCTAGATGATTGTGCTAAAAATTTAAATTTTCTTGGCCGTACTTGTGGACTTTGCAATGAACAGGGTCATTTAGCTATCCGATGCAAATTGTTTCATGATCTAATCGTGTCCAAAAATTGTGATGACTTGATTTCCCTTGCACATTATAATGAACTCAGTTTGCTTATGGGTTACGAATAAATGAAACGTATAACTAAGCATCTTCTAGAATTTGCCCGTTATAAACTTCTTGGTTTTGATCTAGAGGAAATTTATATGTATTGTGCGGTGAATTGCATTGAAAATCCTTATATTGCCAATTACATAAAGAAAAGAGAACAAATAGAGGATGAAGAGAATACTAATGAAAGGGAAGAGACTTCCCAATATTTTCCAATTATTTCTTATGATGAATCAGGTAACAAGGAGGAGCCTTCTATTCAACCAATTTCATTCATAAGGAGCTTCAAAAAGAGGATTGAACCCACACATGATGTGGTGAATAAGAAGAAAAGAAAAAGGAGGAGAGGTAAAAATATATCTCTCCCAAATAATGTTGCTCCTATTATTGTTGTGCCTCATGAAAATGAAGATGATGCACTTGATGTTGATCTCGTTATGCCTATTACTTGTTGTGATGATTATGATTGGGAAGATAATAATACTTCTTATGATCTTGAAAATCTTTTTGGCACTTTCTAGGAAGAATATGATAATTGCTATACTATTGGTGCTATCTATACTATTAATGATGAGAGTGATTATGCTTATGATATGAAAATGCCCAAGTTTGGGGATGTTATGTTTGATGAAGATGGTGTTTTTGAGAATATAATTGCTGCAATTAATGTTTATCCCAAGCTTAGGGATGCTAGTTTAATGAAGATGATATCTTTAGTCTCCCATGTTTTGATATGCAAATTTATAATGATGATAGCATGCCTCCTACTTATGATAATTATTGTGATGATACTTATGCTATAAAAAGTAGTTATTATATTTATAAACCTTGTGATGATTATGGTTACCCCTTTTCTGAACATCACTCTTTTAATGTGGAAACAATTTATAGTATTTGAGTCTCTTATGATACTCCCACTATTCCGAATGAGAAGAATTTTGCTTATGTGGAGAGTAATAAAAATTCTATGCTTGTAGATCATGAAAAGAATGCTTTATGTGATAGTTATATTGTTGAATTCATTCATGATGCTACTGAAAATTATTATGAGGGAGGAACTTGTGCTTGTAGGAATGGCAATAATATCAAGTTTCCTCTTTATGTGCTTAAAGTTTTGAAGCTATGCTTGTTTTACCTTCCTATGCAAGTTGATTCTTGTTCCCACAAGTTGTTTGCTCACAAAATCCCTATGCATAGGAACATAGTTATACTTAAATGTGCAAGTCATATTCTTCATTATGCTCTCTTTATGTTTCAAATCTTATCCTTTATGTGAGCATCATTGAAATCATCATGCCTAGCTAGGGGCGTTAAACAATAACGCTTGTTGGGAGGCAACCCAACTTTATTTTTCTTCCTTGCTTTTTGATCCTGTTTAGCAATAAATAATTTATCTAGCCTATTTTATGATTGAGTTTTTATGTTTTAATTAGTGTTTGTGCCAAGTAGAACCTTTGGGAAGACTTGGGGAAAGTCTTGTTGATCTTGCTGTAAAAAACAGAAACTTTAGCGCTCACGAGAATTGCTGCCATTTTTTATTGGAGAGTGATATTTAGTTAATTATTTTTTTCAGATTATTAATAGATAAATTACTCACGTCCAGCAATTTATTTTAGAATTTTTGGGGTCCCAGAAGTTTGCGTTAGTTACAGATTACTACAGACTATTCTGTTTTTGACAGATTCTGTTTTTCGTGTGTTGTTTGCTTATTTTGATGAATCTATGGCTAGTAAAATAGTTCATAAACCATAGAGAAGTTGTAATAAAGTAGGTTTAACACCAATATAAATAACTAATGAGTTCATTACAGTACCTTGAAGTGGTGTTTTGCTTTCTTTCGCTAACGGAGCTTACGAGTTTTCTGTTAAGTTTTGTGTTGTGAAGTTTTCAAGTTTTGGGTAAAGATTCGATGAACTATGGAATAAGGAGTGGCAAGAGCCTAAGATTGGGGATTCCCAAGGCACCCCAAGGTAATATTTAAGGACAACCAAAATCCTAAGCTTGGGGATGCCCCGGAAGGCATCCCCTCTTTCGTCTTCGTTCATCGGCAACTTTACTTGGAGCTATATTTTTATTTACCACATGATATGTGTTTTGCTTGGAGCGTCATTTTATTTTATTTAGTTTTGCTTTCTGTTTGAATAAAATACCAAGATCTGAAATTCTTAAATGTTAGAGAGTCTTCACATAGCTGCATAATTATTCGACTACTCATTGATCTTCACTTATATCTTTTTAGAGCACGATGGTAGTTTTATTTTGTAGAAATAGATGAACTCTCATGCTTCACTTATATTATTTTGGGAGTCCTAAAAAGCATGGTAATTTGCTTTGGTTATGAATTTAGTCCTAATATGATGGGCATCCAAGAGGGATATAATAAAAACTTTCATATAAGTGCATTGAATACTAAGAGAAGTTTGATACTTGATGATTGTTTTGAGATATGGAGATAGTGATATCAAAGTTGTGCTAGTTGGGTAACTGTGAATTTGAGGAATACTTGTGTTGAAGTTTGCAAGTCCCGTAGCATGCACGTATGGTAAACGTTATGTAACAAATTTGAAACATGAGGTGCTATTTGATTGTCTTCCTTATGAGTGGCGGTCGGGGACGAGCGATGGTCTTTTCCTACCAATCTATCCCCCTAGGAGCATGCGCGTAATGCTTGGTTTTTGATGACTTGTAGATTTTTGCAATAAGTATGTGAGTTCTTTATGACTAATGTTCAGTCCATGGATTATGCGCACTCTTACCCTTCCATCATTGCTAGCCTCTTCGGTACCGTGCATTGCCCTTTCTCACACTGAGAGTTGGTGCAAACTTCACCAGTGCATCCAAACCCCGTGATATGATACGCTCTGTCAAACATAAACCTCCTTATATCTTCCTCAAAACAGCCACCATACCTACCTATTATGGCATTTCCATAGCCATACCGAGATATATTGCCATGCAACTTTCCACCATTCCGTTTATCATGAAACATTCATCATTGTCATATTGCTTTGCATGATCATGTAGTTGACATCGTATTTGTGGCAAAGCCACCATTCATAATTTTTCATACATGTCACACTTGATTCATCGCAATCCCGGTACACCGCCGGAGGCATTCATATAGAGTCATATCTTGTTCCAAGTATCGAGTTGTAATTCTTGAGTTGTAAGTAAATAGAAGTGTGATGATCATCATTCACGGAGCATTGTCCCCAAAAAAGAGAAAGGGCAAAAAAAGGAAAGGCCAAAAAAAGGGACAATGCTACTATCCTTTTTCCACACTTGTACTTCGAAGTAGCACCATAATCTTCATGATAGAGAGTCTCTTGTTTTGTCACTTTCATATACTAGTGGGAATTTTTTATTATAGAACTTGGCTTGTATATTCCAACAATGGGCCTCCTCAAGTGCCCTAGGTCTTCGTGAGCAAGCAAGTTGGATGCACCCCCACTTAGTTTCTTTTGTTGAGCTTTCATACATTTATATCTCTAGTGCATTCGTTGCATGGCAATCCCTACTCCTTGCATTGACATCAATTGATGGGCATCTCCCTGGCCCATTGATTAGTCGCGTCGATGTGAGACTTTCTCCTTTTTGTCTTCTCCACATACCCCATCACCATATTCTATTCCACCCATAGTGCTATATCCATGGCTCATGCTCATGTATTGCGTGAAGGTTTATAAAGTTTGAGATTACTAAAGTATGAAACCATTGCTTGGCTGGTCATCGGGGTTGTGCATGATGAGAGCATTCTTGTGTGACGAAAATGGAGCATGACCAAACTATATGATTTTGTAGGGATGAACTTTATTTGGCCATGTTATTTTGAGAATACATGATTGCTTAGTTACTGTGCTTGAAATATTATTGTTTTTATGTCAATATTAAACTTTTGTCTTGAATCTTATGGATCTAAATATTCTTGCCACAATAAAGAAGAACTACATGGATAAATATGTTAGGTAGCATTCCACATCAAAAATTCTGTTTTTATCATTTACCTCCCCGAGGACGAGCAGGAATTAAGCTTGGGGATGCTGATACGTCTCCAACGTATCTATAATGTTTGATTGTTCCATGCTATTATATTATCAACCTTGCATGCTTTATATGCATTTATATGCTATCTTATATGATTTTTGGGACTAACCTATTAACCCAGAGCCCAGTGCCAGTTTCTGTTTTTCCTTGTTTTAGAGTATCGCAGACAAGGAAAATCAAACGGAGTCCAATTGACCTGAAACTTCACAGAACTTATTTTTGGAACGAAAGCAACCCGGGAGACTTGGAGTCCACGTCAAGAAAGCAACGAGGCATGGGGGCGCGCCCACCCCCCCTGGGCGCGCCCTCCACCCTCGTGGGCCCCTCGTGGCTCCCCTAATGTATTTCTTCCGCCTATATATATCCATATACCCTAAAACGATTGGGGGCACAATAGATCGGGAGTTCTGCCGCCAGAAGCCTCCGTAGCCACCGAAAGCCAATCTAGACCCGTTCCGGCACCCTGGCGGAGGGGGAATCCCTCTCCGGTGGCTATCTTCATCATCTCGGTGCTCTCCATGACGAGGAGGGAGTAGTTCTCCCTCGGGGCTGAGGGTATGTACCAGTAGCTATGTGGTTGATCTCTCTCTCTCTCTCTCTCTCTCTCTCTCTCTGTCTGTCTCTCATGTTCTTGATTTGGCACGATCTTGATGTATCGCGAGCTTTGCTATTATAGTTGGATCTTATGTTTCTCCTCCCCCTCTACTCTCTTGTAATGGATTGAGTTTCCCCTTTGAAGTTATCTTATCGAATTGAGTCTTTAAAGATTTGAGAACAATTGATGTATGTCTTGCCGTGCGTATATGTGGTGACAATGGGATATCACGTGATTCACTTGATGTATGTTTTGGTGACCAACTTGCGGGTTCCGCCCATGAACATATGCATAGGGGTTGGCACACGTTTTCGTCGTGATTCTCCGGTAGAAACTTTGGGGCACTCTTTGAGGTCCTATGTGTTGGTTGAATAGATGAATCTGAGATTGTGTGATGTATATCGTATGATCATACCCACGGATACTTGAGGTGACATTGGAGTATCTAGGTGACATTTGGGTTTTGGTTGGTTTGTGTCTTAAGGTGTTATTCTAGTACAAACTCTAGGGCTATTTGTGACTGAGGGAGTCCTGGATTAGGGGGTCTCCGAACAGCCGGACTATATCCTTTACCGGACTGTTGGACTATGAAGATACAAGATTGAAGACTTCGTCACATGTCCGGATGGGACTTTCCTTGGCGTAGAAGGCAAGCTTGGTAATACGGATATGTAGATCTCCTCCCTTGTAACTGACTCTGTGTAACCCTAGCCCCCTCCAGTGTCTATATAAACCGGAGGGTTTAGTCCGTAGGACAACATACAATCATACCATAGGCTAGCTTCTAGGGTTTAGCCTCTACGATCTCTTGGTAGATCAACTCTTGTAATACTCATATCATCAAGAACAATCAAGCAGGACGTAGGGTATTACCTCCATCAAGAGGGCCCGAACCTAGGTAAAACATCGTGTCCCCTGCCTCCTGTTACCATCCGCCTTAGACGAACAGTTCGGGACCCCCTACCCGAGATCCGCCGATTTTGACACCAACATTGGTGCTTTCATAGAGAGTTCCACTATGCCGTCACCATAAGGTTTGACGGCTCCTTCGATCATCGGTAACAATGCGGTCTAGGGTGGGGTTTTCCTCCCCGGACAAATCTTCGTATTCGGCGGCTTCGCACTGCAGGCCAATTCGCTTGGCCATCTGGAACAGATCGAGAGCTACGCCCCTGGCCATCTGGTCAGGTTCGGAAAACTAAACTACACTACCGACATCCGCGGAGACTTGATCTTCAACGGATTCGAGCCCATGTCAGGTGCGCCGCACAGTCACGACGAGCATGACATAACTCTGTCGTCGGACAGTGTTCGGGAGATCGCATCTGCAACTACTCCGACCTTCAATCCGGATCAGATTGCACCATCCGAGGATGGAGGGATAGACCCCGCCATGGAGGCCGCACCCTCAGTGGCGATGGAGCCGGATACTGACTTCACCCCTTACGAGAGCCATGTCGCCGAACCATTGGATTCGTCTCCGGCCACTTACTCCGAGCTGCCTGCATCCGTGCCTATCAAATCCAATTGGGTGCCGATCATGGAGTTCACCTCCGTGGATATCTTTCAGCACTCGCCTTTCGGCGATGTGCTAAACTCATTAAGGTCTCTCTCCTTGTCAGGAGAACCTTGGCCAAACTATGTCCGGCTAGATTGGGATGCAGACAACGAAGAAATTCGCTGCCCACGCACCACCCACTTAGTAGCCATTGTCGACGACTTAACTAACATGCTCAACTTCGACTCCGAAGACATCGACGGCATGGACGAAGATGCAGGAGACGAACAGGAACTAGTGCCCACAGGGCGCCGGGCAGCCACGTCATCACATGACATATACATGGTGGATACACCCAAACAAGCCAATGGCGAAGAGACAGCGGAGGATGGCCCCTCCAAGAAGCAACCCAAGCGCTGACGTCAGTGGCGCCGCTCTAAATCCCGCCATAGCAAAAACAGCGATAACAGCGCAAGAGAAAATAACACTCCAGTCGACTGCAGAGGAAACGACGACCACATTACCCCGGCGGCAGAGCACGATGAAGCTGCAAATGGCGAACATAGTACAGACCGACGTCCGAACATGGCGACGCCGAAGATAAACCTCATCAAACCCCCTCTGTGGAGGAAAACAGTCCGGACGAAGATACACACATCATCCCGGAAACGCACTTGGAGCAAGAAAACCTCCGCAGAAGGCTTATTATCACAGCGAGGAGTCTAAAGAAGAAGAAGCAAAGGCTTAAGGCCGCACAAAATACGCTCAACAGCAGGTGGAACAAAGTGCTCAACAACGAAGAAAAGTATGGTGGAAGTTACCACACAAAGAGCTATCCAAAGCGCAAGCTATTACCCGAATTCGACGACGAGGCCTTAGAACCCACACAGCCGAAAAACAAAATGGCCAACAGGCCAGAACAACAACCTTGTGACCGTGATAGAGCGGCTAACAAGGTCGCACACAAGTCAACACACGACCTACGTGAGGACTTGCGCCAAAAATCTGGTACAACCAGATCCATCTATGGATCTAGGAAGCGCGCTCCGGCACAAAATCAAAACCGAATACTACAACCGTCTGAACACCATGATACATCCAAATACAGGGGTGCCGCACACCCCCTATGTTTCACTGATGAGGTGTTGGACAACGAATTCCCAGAAGGATTCAAACCAGTTAACATAGAGGCGTACGACGAGACCACATACCCTGGGGGTCTGGATTGAGGACTTTATCCTACATATCCATATGGCTCGCGGAGACGATCTCCACGCCATGAAATACTTGCCCCTCAATCTTAAAGGACCAGCTCGGCACTGGATAAAAAGTTCAAGGACACTTTTCAGGCCAATTTTCAAGGGACCTATGTCCGACCTCCGGATGCAGATGATTTAAGCCATATAATTCAACAGTCCGGAGAGTCCGCCCGAAAGCTTTGGAACAGGTTTCTCACTAAGAAGAACCAAATTGTCGACTGTTTGGACGCCGAAGCCTTAGCAGCTTTCAAACACAGCGTCCGAGACGAATGGCTCGCCAGACACCTCGGCTAAGAAAAACCGAGAACAATGGCAGCCCTAACAAGCCTCATGACCCGCTTCTGCGCGGGCGAAGATAGCTGGTTAGCCCGTAGTAGCACCAGCGACCCAAGCACATCTGAAGTCAGGGATTTCAATGGAAAACCACAACGCAATAAAAACAAGCTATGAAATAAAGAAGATAGCCCAAATAATACGGCGGTAAACGTCGGATTCAGGGGCTCTTGACCAGGTCAGCGGAAAAAGCCTTTCAAAGGCAGCAGAGATGGACCGTCTGGCCTAAACAGGATTCTTGACAAACTATGTCAGATTCATGGCACCCCCGATAAACCATTACATATACATGAGATTGGTCTGATGGTCAAAACCTACTAGACAGTACCGGGGGCTTCCCGCGTGTAATCAGGGCTAGCCCGGCTCAACTTGACTTATCTTGATTTTTAATGGTTTATTGATAATAACCAATTTGTTGGCACGGCAACTTTCACCTAAGTGCTTCTCTTTTACAGATGACAATTGTGCTACACCCGTCCAGGACACGACACAACAGAGACACAGGCACAGACGTGAAGCAGGGACCCGCTCAAAGGTTTCTTTTCAGATTAAGACCCTACATAAAGCTTTTTTACTGTCTCTTGTTGTTCACATCCTCCGGATACTCAATACAATCAAGAAGGATGCTGAAGTTATTGGCATGTGGCCACGTCAGCATATTGCACGTACCTGGACACTTGGGGTTTATTATTAAGGGCATTGTTCAGCCCGACATATGTTATAAAGACCGAATACCTTAGGGAGTGTTCGGCGTTGCGAGTTTGGCCTTATATGCATCAGCTCCGAATCATGTCTTTGGTCAAATGTTGGGTTTGCCCGACTCCCATGTTTTGGTACCTTACGTTCCACTATATCGGCTAAGGTAGCACTGGGAGAACTACTGCGATTGTGCCCTGGTTCATCCGGATGAGCACCTCAGTAGAGAAAGCCGAAAACTAACTGTCATGATATAGCGCGAGACTGGTCAACCACTCGATGACTCAGCGGAATCTTCGGGATTCCTCCGCATTAACGAAGGGTAGTTTCCCAGTCATGTACGCACGTGCCCCGTATTCGGACGAGCGCAGAAGTACTAGGGGCTATATAGTAGCCCCACCATGAAACTCCTATGGCTAAGTGAAAGTGTTAAAGCAATATAGTACAATAGCCTCGTTCGCTGTGCCACCACCTCCTTCATGGACCAAGACGTTGGATCAAGTGTGAATACGCATTTTTTTGTGAAAACCCCCGCATTATATGCATGGGGGCGGAAGCCGACGACTACAAACTTTCATGTTATATACATATATACATAAACGGCCGCACAGGAAGCATCATAATACTTTCAGGCAAAAGTATAAACACGGCGTTGCTAACTCAAATAAAACATTGTTTTACAATGGGAGTACATGTCACTAGAACATAATATTCTTCGAGCACTGAGCCTCTATCGAACGAGCGCCTTCAAGGACTTCTTCAAAGTAGTGCTCGGCAGCCACTCGGCCCACGGCCCAACCCTGTGTTTCAATAGTGGTGGCCTCCATCTCTGCCCAGTATGTCTTGACACAGGCAAAGGCCATCCGTGCACCCTCTATGCATGTTGACCTCTTCATAGCATCGATGTGCGGCACCGCACCAAGGAATTGTTGCACTAAACTAAAGTAACTATTCGGCCTTGGCCCTCCCGGCCATAGGTGATCCACAACAGACCTCATGGCAAGTCCGGACAACCTATGGAGCTCGGCCCACTCAGCCATTCGCTCATTCAACAGCAGCGGACGCACTGGAGCATGGAATTGTGACCAGAACAGCTTTTCCACTTCACGATCTTTTTGATCCTTGAAGTACTCGGCCGCATCAGCAGCACTTGCTGCCAAGTCCACGTAGGCGTCTGCAGAACTCCATAGTTGATCAAGAGGAGCATACTTCGGATCTCTGAACTTAGTCCACAACAATAAGGGCTTCCCAGCCACGATATCCGCAGCTTGGTGCAGCTCCTCCTTCGTCGCTCTGATTTTGGAGCGGGCTTCCTTGGCTGCTACCATGGCCTTCTCCAGGTCCGTTGCCTTCGCTCGGCTTTCTTTTTCAAGAAGCTGGTAACGGTCAGTGGCATCCTTCAACTGAACGGCCATCTTGTCTATTCTTTCCTTGCTTTGGCGATGTGCGGCCTGTTCGGCCCTCAGCTCTTCGACCGCCTTTAGGGCGGCCGCATCGCTATTCCTTGCTTGTTCCTTGGCTCGGGCAAGCTCCGCCCGAAGGGACTCCACGGTGGCAGCTCCATCTGCAGTCACAACATATTAAAGATACTGGCATCATGCTCCTCTTACTATGTGTTGATCACCGGAGAAATCACTTACCCTGTGCCTCGTCAAGCCACTTGTTGACAAGCACGATGTCGGCATCTGCCGTATCAAGTTGCTGCTTTAGCTCAGCAAACCCATCCGTCCGGCTAGCCACCGGAGCTTCAGCCACCTGCACATAAAGGTGGTCTGGTTATTACCTGGGACTATGATCCTCTGTTTGCCGCCGTTTTCGACTGCAACCAGAGTCTCAGGGGCTACTATCTACATAGGGCACACCTAACGTGTGCGGTACTATCAAAAACATACACTATTTCGCGTACCTCAAAGCCTTTCAGTAGACTCATAAAAGCTTCATGCAACCCACTTTTGGCGGATGAAATCCTTTCAATCGCCGTACCCATTAGCGTACGATGTGCTTCTGAGATGGCCACTTGCTCCAGAAGATCCTTCAGTGCGTCTGACTGCACACTGTACGGTCCCGGACTCTTTATGTCGCTCTCTTTAGGAGCCGAATACTGAGGACTTCGGGTGGCCGAAGGATTGCCCTCCGGCCTTGGCGGATCAGGAGAAACCCTCCGTGACGACACTTTAGGGTCGCCCGCCTCATGAGGCGGGGTAGCAGGGGGGGGTGTTTCACTCTCCATCATCCCCGGAAGAAGATCCCTCGAAGACGAACTCTGTCGAGAAGGGCTACGATCCGAACTACAAAATATAAGCTTCAGTTAGTGTCTTCAGAAGTAAGATAGGATATTTTCACTATTAAGTACTTTTTGATTACTTATAGCTCGGTAGAGGGTTGATCCCCTTGCGGGCGCTGTGCGGTAAGAGTGCCCTCCGAGGCAGGACCCCCTGGCGAAGATTTCTTCCCCCATTTGGAAACCACTGTTTCCGGGTCTTTAGGGGTTGTCCTCTTCCTTCCTCGGGGGGAGGGAATTTCAGATTCTTCTCCCTCGCTACCCTCCTTCGCGGAGGCGCTAATTCCCCCGGTTTGGATGGATAATGAGCAAGGTATGCTTTCAGCCTCTTTATTCCCCCCTTCATCTTCCCCTGAGGGCGCCGGATAAGGCTCCGGCTCGAGCATCTTGGCCACTACTGGGTTTGCTGCGCCTTCGGGAAGGGGGGCCGGACACCTGATCATTTTTGCTTTTGTTACCCAATCCTGGTCAAAGAGCGACTTTTCAGAATGGTGATTATGATAAATAAGAAAAACAGTGTGTTCGGCTGCAAGATTACTTACTTGGGTATCCGGGCGATTACAACTCAGACCCGCATCCTCGATGGTGTTCGGGCACCTTATTTGTGGTCCGAAGAACAACTTGTACATCTCCTCGAGCGTCATGCCGAGGAAGTGTTGAATGATTCACGGTCCCTCCGGGTTGAACTCCCATATACGGAGAGGTCTACGTTTGCAAGGCGGGACCTGACGAACTAGCATGACTTGCATCACCGTGACCAGGTTGACATCTCTCTCGAGGTGATCTCTGATGCGACTCTGTAATATCAGCACATCATTTACGGCCCCCTAGTTCAGCCCCTTGTTAACCCATGACGTCAGTTGTGGTGGGGGGCCCGAGCGAAAGGCAGGGGCGGCTACCCACTTGGTACTTCGGGGAGCGGTGATATAGAACCACTCCCGCTTCCATAAACTGGACACCTCCGGAAAGGAACCCTCTGGCCATGGAACATTAGTGTTCCTGCTTATTTTAGCGCTTCCACACTCTATGTGTCGCCCCTCGATCATCTTCGGCTGTACATTGAAGGTCTTGAGCCACATGCCGAAGTGTGGGGTAATGCGGAGGAAGGCCTCGCACACGACGATGAACGACGTGATACGAAGGAGGGAATCTGGGGCTAGATCATGGAAATCCAGACCATAATAGAACATGAGCCCCTAACAAAGGGATCTAGAGCGAGGCCTAGCCCTCGGAGGAAGTGGGAGATGAACACAACACTCTCGTTGGGTTTGGGAGTGGGGATGACCTGCCCTCGGGCGGGCAGCCTGTGCGAGATTTCGGCGGTCAGAGATCTGGCCTCTCTCAGCTTCTTGATGTCCTCCTCTGTGACAGAGGAAGGCTTCCACCGACCCTGGAGGTTGGATCCGGACATGGTTAAAGGTTCGAAGCGCCTGACTTGAGCCTTGGGTGTTGGAACTCGAGGTGGGGGAAGGATTCGATTGAGCACGAGAGGAAAAAGGACAGGCCTTGGCCTCTTTATAAAGAGGGTGAATATCAAGCGTCCTCCTCGCAGCCATTTTGGACTTGCCTAAAATCGAGGAGTCATACCAACGGGCACAAGTGGGTTGCCCACATCCATATTGATGAGAATCCCGTAATAAGGGGGACACGATCTCTCCTTCGACAAGACATGTCAAGAAAACCGCCCCGCAATATGTGTAGTACTGGTTGGGAAAATGGTTCGGATAATGGTGAGGCCATGACATGACGTCGTGATGTCAAAGCACGTCGGCAGATTAGATTTGTGGAAATATTATTCTCTCTACGGTGCTATGTGGAGCTTGTTTTGCAGAGCCGGACACTATCCTTGTGTTCAAAATCTTCTAGGGAGTATCCGGTGGAGGAACCCGCCTTGCAATGTTGAAGACAATACTGCGTGCCGGACTCATCGTCATTGAAGCCTGGTTCAGGGGCTACTGAGGGAGTCCTGGATTAGGGGGGTCTCCGCACAGCCGGATTATATCCTTTAGCCGGACTGTTGGACTATGAAGATACAAGATTGAAGACTTCGTCCCGTGTCCAGATGGGACTTTCTTTGGCGTAGAAGGCAAGCTTGGCAATATGGATATGTAGATCTCCTCCCTTGTAACCGACTCCGTGTAACCCTAGCCCACTCCAGTGTCTATATAAACCAGAGGGTTTAGTCCGTAGGACAACATACAATCGTACCATAGGCTAGCTTCTAGGGTTTAGCCTCTACGATCTCGTGGTAGATCAACTCTTGTAATACTCATATCATCAAGAACAATCAAGCAGGACGTAGGGTATTACCTCCATCAAGAGGGCCCGAACCTGGGTAAAACATCGTGTCCCCTGCCTCCTGTTACCATCCGCCTTAGACGCACAGTTCGGGACCCCCTACCCAAGATCCGCCGGTTCTGACACCGAAAGTGACACTTATAGGAATAGCCCAATGTATTGATTGGAAAGAATAACTTTGAGGTGGTTTCGTACCCTACCATAATCTCTTCGTTTGTTCTCCGCTATTAGTGACTTTGGAGTGACTCTTTGTTGCATGTTGAGGGATAGTTATGTGATCCAATTATGTTATTATTGTTGAGAGAACTTGCACTAGTGAAAGTATGAACCCTAGGCCTTGTTTCCTAGCATTGCAATACCGTTTACGCTCACTTTTATCATTAGTTACCTTGCTGTTTTTATAATTTCAGATTACAAAAACTATTATCTACTATCCATATACCACTTGTATCACCATCTCTTCGCCGAACTAGTGCACCTATACAATTTACCATTGTATTGGGTGTGTTGAGGACACAAGAGACTCTTTGTTATTTTGTTGCAGGGTTGCTTGAGAGAGACCATCTTCATCCTACGCCTCCTACGGATTGATAAACCTTAGGTCATCCACTTGAGGGAAATTTGCTACTGTCCTACAAACCTCTGCACTTGGAGGACCAACAACGTCTACAAGAAGAAGGTTGTGTAGTAGACATCACCACCCTGTTCACTAATGACGAGAGAACTCACTACTTTTATATCCTTAAAATATTTTCGTTCTCATTAAAGGGTGATGCTAAGATATGGTTTAATTCTCTTGATCATGGTTGTGTGCGTAGTCCCCAGGATATGATTTATTACTTCTCTGCTTAAAATTTCCCTGCTCATAAGAAACAAGCTGCTTTAAGGGATATATATATATATATAATTTTGTGCAAATTGAAGAAGAGAGTCTCCCACAAGCTTGGGGAGTCTTCTCCAATTACTTAATGCTTTGCCTGATCATCCTCTTAAGAAAAATGAAATACTTGATATCTTTTATAATGAACTAACCGATGCTTCCAGAGATTACCTGGATAGTTGTGTTGGTTCTGTTTTCAGGGAAAGAACAATGGATGAAGCTGAAATTTTGTTGAATAATATGTTGATAAATGAAAATAATTGGACACTTCCTGAACCAATTCCTGAGCCTATTCCTAAACCAACTCCGAAGAAGAGGGGTATTCTATATCTCAGTCCTGAAGATATGCAAGAGGCAAATAAATCCATGAAAGAAAAAGGTATTAAAGCTGAAGATGTTAAGAATTTACCCCCTATTGAAGAAATACACGGTCTTAATTTACCGCTTGTTGAAGAAACATATGATCCAAATCCATCTCCTATTGAAGAAACTCATGGTCTTGATAACCCGACACAGGTAGTAAAGTTAAATTCTCTCTATAGATCTGATAAAGCTGAAATCCCATTTACTAAGTTTGCTAGCGCATGCTTAGATGAGTTTGATAAATTTATGGCTAAGCAAGAAGATTTTAATTCTTATTTTGGTAGACAATTGAAATACAATTCAAATATGCTTGAACACTTGGGAGATTATATGGCTAATGTCAAAGGTGAACTTAAACTTATTAGTAAACATGCTTCTATGGTTACCACTCAAGTAGAATAAGTACTTAAATCTCAAAATGACTTGCTCAATGAATTGAATAGTAAGAATAATGATAACGTTGTTAGTGTTATGACTAGAGGTGGTAGAATGACTCAGGAACCTTTGTATCTTGAAGGCCACCCTAAGAGAATTGAGCAAGATTCTCAGAGAAATAATGTGGATGCACCTAGTCATTCTAATAGGAAGAAAAAGAAAAATGATAGGACTTTGCATGCTTCTAGTGAACCTATTGCTGAAACACCTGAGAATCCAAATGATATTTCTATTTCTGATGCTGAAACACAATCTGGTAATGAACCTGAAACTGGTGATAATGCTAATGATAATGTTCATGATGATGCTCAACCTAGTAATGATAATGATATAGAAATTGAACCTGTTGTTGATCTTGATAACCCACAATCAAAGAATCAACGTTATGATAAGAAAGACTTTGTTGCTAGGAAACACGGTAAGGAAAGAGAGCTTTGGGTTCACAAACCCATGCCTTTTCCTCCCAAACCATCCAAGAAAAAGGATGATGAGGATTTTGAGCGCTTTGCTGAAATGATTAGACCTATCTTTTTGCGCATGCGATTAACTGATATGATCAAAACCAATCCTTATGCTAAGTACATGAAATATATTATTACAAATAAAAGAAAGATACCGGAAGCTGAAATTTCCACCATGCTTGCTAATTATACTTTTAAGGGTGGAATACCAAAGAAACTTGGAGATCCAGGAGTACCCACTATACCATGCTCCATTAAAAGAAACTATGTTAAAACTGCTTTATGTGATCTTGGAGCCGGTGTTAGTGTTATGCCTCTCTCTTTATATCTTTGCAAATGGCTGATAAATCAACTGCTATACCTGTCGGTATTTGTGAGGATGTGCCTGTTGTAGTTGCAAACGTTACTATTTTAACGGACTTTGTTATTCTTGATATTCCCGAGGACGATAGTATGTCTATTATTCTTGGAAGACCATTTTTGAATACTACAGGGGCTGTTATTAATTGCACTAAAGGCAATGTCACTTTTCATGTTAATGGTAATGAGCATACAGTACACTTTCTGAGGAAACAACCTCAAGTTCATAGTATCAACTCTATTGGAAAAATTCCATCGATTATATCTGGAGGTTCTGAATTTCCTCTTCCTACTATCAAGAAGAAATATGATATTCTTATTATTGGGGATGTGCAGATCCCCATTGAGGTAACATAGTGTTATTCGAAATTTCTCCGGTTCCATGTTATTCGGAATGAGTTCGTTAACAAGACTTGATCAACCTTGTTAGTGGATTCCTTTTGATGATCATGAGATGGATGAAACTAGAAGGCACAACCTTCTGTACCCTCCTTTTACTTTCTATCATTTATATTAAATAAAATAAAAATACTCCCTCCTTCCATCTATATAGGGCCTAATGCGTTTTTAAGACCGCCTTTGACTATTGATAAGATTAATAGTACATGACATGCACAATGTGAAAATTATATGACTGAAAGCTCCTTTCACACACGAATTTAACGGTGTGCTTTGTGTAAGTTGCATGTCATATAATATTGCTCTAGTATTTGGTCAAAGTTAGCCTCGAAAAATGCATTAGGCCCTATATAGATGGAAGGAGGGAGTAAGTATTTTCTGTCTGTTATCTGGATTATCCGTGCAATATAAAAATACCCCGAAAATAAAAGTTCTCCAAATGCCCTGAAATTTAAATATGATTTTTTCTAGAATATTTGAGAATATTTGGCACTGAGAACACAGCAAGGAGGTCATCCACCTGGCCACGAGGGTGGAGGGCACGCCCTACCCCCCTGGGTGCGCCCCCTGCCTCGTGGGCCCATAGTGGCCCTCCTCCACTTACCCATTCACCCATACACTCCTTCTTCCTCCCAGAAACACGAATATCCAGCTCAAACCCGAGTCCAAGTTCATTTTGTTGCCATTTTCGATCTCCTTGCTCAAAGCACCTTTCACAAAACTGTTTGGGGAGATTGTTCCTTGGTATGTGACTCCTCCATTAGTCCAATTAGTTTTTGTTCTAGTGCTTTATTCATTGCAAATTTTTGCTGCTTAGGTGACCCTGTTCTTGAGCTTGCATGTCAAATTTATATAGTCAATAGTAGTTTTGATGCATGATATAGGCTCTAGGCGCTTGTAGGAGTAGCTGCTATCAATATTATTGAGTTTGGTTCACTATTATTTTGAAGTTACTAAAAATTTCAGAATTTTTCAGAAAATAATGAAGAGACTTTTGAGGGGCTCATCGAGCCGAAGCTCGAAGGAAAAGGCACATAAGCCCAAATATAATCTGCCTCGCACCGTGGAGGTTCGGTCGTGTGAATGGCCTTTCGATGATTTCTTGAGAGCAGCCGGGATTTATGAAGATTTTTATGAATTGGCTGAGAATGTAGGCCTCACCGCTTTCCTCCATGACCAACGTGATCAGTATCTCTTACTCACAAATATCTTTCTGCAAAACTTTCATTTCCATTCTAGGAGGTCACCACCTACGGTGGAGTTTTATTTATATGATGAGCATAAGGAGATGTCACTTTATGATTTTTGTCGGGTTTGTTTGGTCCCTTTCGAGGGCACGACAGAGGAACCACATCGCAGCAATGTGGATGGGTTTATTGATACCATCACTGTAGGGGAAACAAGGAAGGTTTCCGATGCACGAATCACTAGCATACATTTTCCTGTTTTATGCTACTTTGCAATATTTGCTAGTCGTTGCTTAATTGGTCGTGGAAACTGTGGAAACCTTAGTGTTCCTGATATTATTATTTTGTTCCACGGTTTATTCAGTGATAACTCTGTTAGTATGGGCGGTATTATTGCTAAACGGTGAAGTCTGAACTGTACAAAGGGCCCCATCTTTGGAGGCATCTATGCTTCACGCCTAGCTGCACATTTTAACATACCTATTAGGCATTATGAGAAGAAAGAAAAATTGTTGCCTCGTGTTTACTTAGATTATAAGAGTATGGTAGCACATGATTTTATTGTTAAGAATAGGGAAGGAGAGCTTAAATACAAATTGTTCTTTGATAAACATCATCCTGAGACTATTACCCTGCCTGCTCCTTCCTTGTTTGATTTATCTACAGGCCAGTACCTTGTTCCATTAGAGGCTATTCATGCCTATCAGAACCCTACATCAGCCACATAGCCAGAGCCAGAACCACAAGTTGAGCCTCCACGACAGTCCAATTACCATTGGGATCCAGAGATGATTGCCAACCAGTGGCAATCAGAGTCTTCTTCTTCTCAGTACGACCCCAACTATTACTACGGATATTCGCCAGGCCGGCCGTGGCCATAGACCAACTTAGGCCAAAAGCCTAAGCTTGGGGGAGTACGTATTTCTCACCAACATTATATTCATGTTCACACACTCATTGCTAGATGTCGGTGCTCATACTTTTTCATTGTATCATCCATGCTAGTTTATTTTCCTTTTTATGCTTTCTTCTTGTGTGCTTAATAAACCTTAAGAAAAAACAAAAAAAATTAGTTGTAGCTTTTAATTAGTTTAATTTCCATGCTTGTAGTAGTAATTAAAAAGAAAACCCAAAAAGATTTCATGTTCTTCTTTTGCTTGTTGGGAGCTTTCCCGTGTAAATAGTTTTATTTCTTTTCTTTTCTTTGGGGTCAATAGGAGAAGACCATGATTAAATTGTTGAAGTAGCTCTTATATGCATTATTGTTGATATGACAAAAGAGCCCATATTGCCTTGTCTTCTCCTATTTATTGAATGCTTGCAGATTCCATCTTAGTCCAATGCATGTGCACTATTATTATTATTCACATCATTCGGTCGTGCAAGTGAAAGGCAATTATGACGATATATGATGGAGTGGCTAAGATGAGAAAAGCTGGTATGAACTCGACCTCTCTTGTTTTTGTAAATATGATTAGTTCATCGTTCCTGATTCAGCCTATTATGAATAAACATGTTTGCAATGACAACTAGAGATCATAGTTTCTTGTGCCATGCTTGATTAGCTAGGAGCTTATAATGGTTTACCTTGCGTGCCAACATGCTATTAAAATGGTTGTGATGTGGTATGATAGGGTGGTATCCTCCTCTGAATGATTTAAGTGACTTGACTTGGCGCATGTTCACGCATGTTGTTGAAACAAAATCAACATAGCCTTCACGATATTTATGTTCATGGTGGATTATATCCTACTCATGCTTGCATTCGGTGTTGATTAATTTTAATGCATGTTCATGGCTGTTGTCGCTCTCTAGCTGGTCGCTTCCCAGTCTTTTGCTAGCCTTCACCTGTACTAAGCGGGAATACTGCTTGTGCATCCAACTCCATAAACCCCAAAGTTATTCCATATGAGTCCACCATACCTACCTATATACGGTATCTACCTGCCATTCCAAGTAAATTTGTATGTGCCAAACTCTAAACCTTCAAATAAATATCCTGTTTTGTATGCTCGAATAGCTCATGTATCAACTAGGGATGTCCGTATCTTCCATGTTAGGCGGGTTATTCTCAAGAGGAGTGGACTCCGCTCCTCACTCACGAGAAAGTGGCTGGTCACCGGGATGCCCAGTCTCATGCTTTATGCAAACTAAATCAAAATAATTGCAAACAAACCCCCCCTAGGACTCTTGTTAGTTGGAGGCACTCGTTGCTTTGAGCAAGCCATGGATTGATGCTTGTTGGTGGAAGGGGGAGTATAAACTTTACCATTCTGTTTGGGAACCGCCTATAATGTGTGTAGCATGGAAGATATTGCCATCTCTTGGTTGTTACATTGACAATGAAAGTATACCGCTCAAAATATTATTCACCTCTATTTCAAAACCAAGCTCTGGCACCTCTACAAATCCCTGCTTCCCTCTGCGAAGGGCCTATCTATTTGCTTTCATGTTGAGTCATCATCCTCTTATTAAAAAGCACCAGTTGGAGAGCACCGCTGTCATTTGCATTCATTACTGTTAGTTTACATTGAGTATGACTTGACTGGATCTCTTTTACCATGAATTACAATGTCTAGTCAGTCTTTGATCTTTAAAGGTGCTCTGCATTTATGTTTTGCGGTCTCAAAAAGGGCTAGCGAGATACCATCTTGTTATATCATATTATGATTGTTTTGAGAAAGTGTTGTCATCCGAGATCTATTATTATTGCTCGCTAGTTGATTATGCCATTGATATGAGTAAACTTGAGACCTATGTGTTATTATGAATGTGGTTAGTTCATAATCTTTGCTGAAAACTTGAATGCTGGCTTTACATATTTACAACAAGAAGAGCAAACAGAGTTTGTAAAAGTTTTTCTTTGTCTCTTTCAGTTTATCAACTGGATTGCTTGAGGTCAAGCAAAGGTTTAAGCTTGGGGGAGTTGATACATATCCATCGTATCTACTTTTCCAAACACTTTTGCCCTTGTTTTGGACTCTAACTTGCATGATTTGAATGGAACTAACCCGGACTGACGTTGTTTTCAGCAGAATTGCCATGGTGTTATTTATGTGCAGAAACAAAAGTTCTCGGAATGACCTGAAACTTCACGGAACATCTTTTCAGAAATAATAAAAAATCCTTGCAAAAGATGAAGGCTAGGGGGCCCACCACCTGTCCACGAGGGTGGGGGGCGCTTGCCCCCCTAGGGCGCGCCCCCTACTTCGTGGGCCCCTGGAGCTCCTCCGACCTCAACTACAACTCTATATATTTGGTTTCAGAGAGAAAAAAATCAGAGAGAAGGATTCATCGCGTTTTACAATACGGAGCCGCCGCCAAGCCCTAAAACCTCTTGGGAGGGCTGATCTGGACTCCGTTCGGGACTCCAGAGAGGGGAATCCGTCGCCATCGTCATCATCAACCATCCTCCATCATCAATTTCATGATGCTCACCGCCGTGTGTGAGTAATTCCATCGTAGGCTTGCTGGACGGTGATGGGTTGGATGAGATCGATCATGTAATCGAGTTAGTTTTGTTAGGGTTTGATCCCTAGTATCCACTATGTTCTGAGATTGATGTTGCTATGACTTTGCTATGCTTAATGCTTGTCACTAGGGCCCGAGTGCCATGATTTCAGATCTGAACCTATTATGTTTTCATCAATATATGAGAGTTCTTGATCCTATCTTGCAAGTCTATAGTCACCTATTATGTGTTATGATCCGTTAACCCCAAAGTGACAATAATCGGGATACTTACCGGTGATGACCACAGTTTGAGGAGTTCATGTATTCACTATGTGCTAATGCTTTGTTATGGTACTCTATTAAAAGGAGGCCTTAATATCCCTTAGTTTCCATTAGGACCCCGCTGCCACGGGAGGGTAGGACAAAATATGTCATGCAAGTTCTTTTCCATAAGCATGTATGACTATATTCGGAATACATGCCTACATTACATTGATGAATTGGAGCTAGTTCTGTGTCACCCTAGGTTATGACTATTACATGATGAACCGCATCCGGCATAATTCTCCATCACCGATCCATTGCCTTCATATATTGTTCTTTTCTTATTTAATTTTCCGTTGCTATTGCTATCATCACTACAAAATACCAAAAGCATTACTTTTGCTACCATTACCTTTTGCTACCATTATCACTACTATCATATTACTTTGCTACTAAACACTTTACTGCAGATATTAAGTTTCCAGGTGTGGTTGAATTGACAACTCAGCTGCTAATACTTGAGAATATTCTTTGGCTCCCCTTGTGTCGAATCAATAAATTTGGGTTGAATACTCTACCCTCGAAAACTGTTGCGATCCCCTATACTTGTGGGTTATCAGTTTGCCAATCCTAAGAAACCTAATCATGTTTACAAACTTCACAAAGCTCTTTATGGTCTTAAACAAGCTCCTAGAGAGTGGTATAAATGCTTGACCAAGTTCCTTATTGAAAAAGGATTTGAAATTGGAAAAATAGATTCTACTCTTTTTACTAAAAGGGTTAATGGTGAATTATTTGTGTGCCAAATTTATGTTGATGATATAATATTTGGTTCAACTAACCCTCATTTTAGTGAGAAGTTTGGAAAGCTTATGTCAGAGAAGTTTGAGATGTCAATGATGAGTGAACTCAAATTCTTTCTTAGTTTGCAAATCAAGTAAACTAAGGAAGGTACCTTTGTTTCTCAAATAAAGTACACCAAGCACTTATTCAAGAAGTTCAACATGCAAGAAAGCAAATGTATGAAAACTCCCATGCCTACTAGTGGACATCTTGACTTGACCAAGGATGGCAAAGCGGTTGACCAAAAGGTTTATCGCTCTATGATTGGTTCATTGTTATATCTATGTGCCTCCTGCCCCGATATCATGCTAAGTGTGTGCATGTGTGCACGATATCAAGCAGCCCCTAAAGAATGTCATCTTAAGGTTGTGAAAAGGATAGTGAGATACTTAATACATACACCAAATTTTGGCATTTGGTATCCTAAGAGGTCTTCTTTTGATCTTGTTGGCTACTCTGATTTGGACTATGCCGGAGACAAGGTTGATAGAAAGTCCACTTCAGGTACTTGTCAATTTCTTGGTAGATCTCTTGTGTCTTAGTCTTCCAAGAAACAAAACTCGGTATCCTTATCCACCACCGAAGCGAAATACATTGCCGCTGGTTCATCACTACAAAAAAATACACTTCCGTGATGATACGTGTTTGTCACAGTAGGTCGCTTTTTTGTCATGCATGTACATCCATGACAAATTTATGACAGAATCAAGATAGTCATACCTGTGCTATCGTAGAAGTGTTCCATGACATTACCAAAATTATCATCACGGAAGGGTCCACTTCCATGATGATAAATCGTGCGTCACAGAAGTGCTTTCGTCAAGGGTGATCGACGCGTGGCATCCACCTTAATGGAACGCCGTTAAGCTATCGGGTCGGGTTTTGGATCCGATAACCCGTTAACAGCCCCGACCAATGGGAAATTTCCATGTGTAAAATTCTTATTGGCCGGATGAAACACGTGTCAGCTCATCAATGGGTAAGATAGGCGCCTATGATATGTCGACATGTGGCACGGCCCAACAGTGGCCCATTTAGCTTACAAAGCCGGTCCGTTTGACTTGGTCAAAAGTTAACGGGCTGGCCCATGAAAAGCCTGTTAACGGTCTCTTTGCAAATAGCCCATTTTACGGCCCGTTAACTCACGACGCGTTAGGCCCTAAAGGAAATCGGCCCAACAACGTCATGTGGGCCGTCGAATATAATACCAGCCCATTTCACTTTCGGCTCATGTATGGCCCACGATGTCTTTCGGCCCATATGAGGCCTTCGTATCTTTTGGCCCATTACAGGCCCACGGTGACTCTAGCACATAATGAACAGTAATTTTCTTTATACCCGTTAACGGCCCGTGATTTAGATGGGCCATTTCTAGCCCGTGTTAGCTTTTGGCCTATTGACGGCCCATACGTTCTTGGGCTCCTTTTCGGCCCTCGATCGGCCCATGTCAAGAGTCGGCCCGTTACTGGCTTGCTCCACTAATGGGCCAAATTTGGCCCATGGCAAGAGTCGGCCCATTACTAGCCTGTTACCCTAATGGGCCAAATTCGGCCCATGGCAAGAGTCGGCCCGTTTCTGGCTTGTTAACCCGTTGTGCCGTTTCCAGCCCGTCCTATATTCTGGCCCATTAATGACCCGTTATGCCTATGACAGAATTAAGCCTTTGCTGTCCTACGGCCTGTTAACGACCTGTTACTGTGCTGGGCCGATACCAATTACGCCTGATTATGGCCCATGTAGACCCATTTATCCGACGGCCCGAGGCCCACCGATTACATGCCAATTTACCGACGGCCCGTAGGAGACCCATGGATCCTACGACCCGTATATGGCCCATGGTAGTTGCGGCCACTAGCAAACCAGGGAAAAAGGAGACTAGGAAATAAATAAGGCCGAAACTAATGCTAGGCTATTAAGGCGATTACACATATTACTTCCACTCGGCATCAAAGATCGCCACCAGTGCAAATATAGGGAACACCCTACACTATACAAAAATGGCTTGCTGTTTTCTTCAGGCGGTGGCTGCACATTAAGAATAAATTTTGTATGACACCAAAACAAATTACAACTATATAACAAAAGGAAGGTTGGCATAAAACTTAACAGTCTAGCAGATAAATGCACCACCAGAAGTTCAGAAGCTCAGTTCATTTGACCTGACTGTTACATTTTCATGTTGAATTGTCTGATGGAGCACCATAACCCTCGCCTTCATTTCCCCTAGGCTCCTGAACAACATAGCAAATGTCTGATAGTCTAGTTTCAAAACCATGCATATCTTGACAACATTGAGCAATGTTTCTCCTTGTTTCACAAAGGGTCTCTGTTAGGGAATGGACTTGTGTCTGCAGCGCGGATACAACATTGCTTTGAGCTTGCATATCTTGATCATGAAGCAGTTTGGATGATATTGCCTTAACCAACCCAGTATTACACAGGAATGTGCTTTTGGCACTGTTAGTGGACAGGTACTGACCCACTGCAGCAAGAGCTGACATTGCGGTTATAGTTGCCTCGCCACCTTCAGAAGGTGGCGGTTCCACCATTTTTTCCATAGCTCGCTGAAAAGTTGAGGTTTTACATTAGTAGTACCAGAACAGAAGATATTAAGGAGGCAGCAAAACCAAACAAAATAGCTTTGGTCTATATACATAACTTATTCTGGAGAACCCATGTAAAATACTAGCTGTATTTTATTGCAAAGTACATAATAAAACCAGGTTCCAAACATATGACCATGTACCATCGCTAATGTATTGTCTATTTCTTCACATTGTATTGAGGGCTAAGGATAAACAGACGAAGTTTATAATACGGTAAGCATAGTATGACGTCATTCATATCACAAAACAACTGAGAACAGACAAACAGGCAATTGTAACGTTGTGTTGGCAAGTCTAGCACGGAACTAGATTACGGGTCAAGATCAAAGGAACATCACTCCTCTCTTTTAAACCTTGTAAGGTGCAATGATATGCTAAGACAATTGTGTATAAAATTGAAAAGAGTAATAGACATTGGCTGCAAACCATGTAGTTCAAGGCACAAGTCAGAGTAAGTAGTAGTTAAAAGGCATGAGGATTAAGGACTTATAACAACGGCTTTGACTGGTGTAGTCATGCCCTTCTTCTTGCTGGTGTGACAGTCCTTGAAGATTTCCACAGCATTTGGTTCAGGTACTTTTTGGTCCTTGCGGGCTTTCCTCTGCATTTGGAACAAGTCAATATAGATCTGATAATATGGTACAGCGAAAAGAGTGAAACAGCAGCTAATTACAAGAGCCTCGCAGTGTGCAATATAGCTATGAGATCATGTCGTCTGTTGGAATTTCACTTTCGTACGGTTGGCCTTGTTCTTTGAACAGTTCACCTACAAGAAGATAGATTTGTGTGGCACATGCGTAAATAGGACTTCAACATGTGATCTGATGACATATATATAATGTACCTGATACTTCGGGTCGGACCAGTGTTTAACGAGGCCTCTCCAGTCTTCATCAGATATATTTTCCACTGGAGATGTTTGGGAAAGTTCACTGTTAGCCTTGCCTTCAAAGTGAGTTTTCCTCAAGTTATACCGATATTGTCGCAGAGCAGACTTGAAAACATGGGTGCAAGCTTGTCTGGTTGCATCATCTTGGCTATCCAACTTGAACCTCATCTGTTGAAAATTATGGGAGTCTCATTATCAGCAACCTAGAAAGTATTGGACAGAGCAAGACGATATTACTAGTTTCCATACATAACCATACTTACAGATAAATGGTCGAGGAAGATGTTTAACTGGGTTTCGTCTTTTTCATTCCTGTACTGAATCCATGTTGGGAGGATACGTACATGACACCTAACAGCAAACGCTGCCTCTGATACTAACTTGGCTGACTTTGTAGCATCACGTGGCCTTTTTAAACCTGCCTCAAAACGGATATCCATTCTTCCTCCTCTAGATTTAGTTAACCTATCAAGCATTATCCCTGATGCTTGTTTCCTCTTGCGCCTAGGTGCTAGTCCAACAACAAACATAGGAAGTGTTAGTGTACATCAAACTATGAGACTACATATAAAGAAGCATGCAACTGTAACTTGACTCCAACAACTACCTTCTTGCTGTTGAAGCTCACAAGGTTCATCTGATATTGCCAACTCGTCTTGTGTCAAGAGTGCTTGGGAAGTAGTGTCAGGTGGCAACGGAGCTTGGGAACGTGCTGCTAGCTCAGTTGACGCACGAGTACGTCATGCAGCTGGTAGTACTGTGGTAGGTGTTGTAAGAACTAGGGTTGTCTCTGCTTGTTTGGTGGCAGCTATTTGTTTCTGTTTGTCTTTTTTTGCAACCCGTGTAGCATGGGATGTCGTGTTTGTAGAATTTTCTGCTGGACTTTGACCTTCTATTGCACCATCAGTACCAGCAAAATCTGCAGGATTCATCCGCTTCTCATTCCCTGCCATTCTGTGTTTCTTCCTCTTTCTCTGTGCCATGTTAAGTCAAGCCGACAAGAAAAATGAATAACAATTTAGTTCTTTAGAACAAATTGATGCGTGATGCAGACGAACTGACCTTTGATGTTAGAAAACCACATGATAGGAGGATGTAATATGTATGAAAAACAGGACGGAAGAGATAACCAGAACTATGATGTGTAAACTAAGAAGAAGACATTTCACCAAATTAGAAGCAATGCAATGGAAGGTAGACACCATATGAAAGATGCTACAAATATCGCTCTGCCAAGTTAACAGTGTCTCATCATAAATGGTGTTTAAACAAATGTAAAGCACTACAAGAAATAAATCATATGCAAGATGCAAACAACATCACACTGCCATGTTAGAGGTCTCTCGTCATTAGTGCCATTGCATATTCACAGCATTGCATATTCACAGCTTATGACGTGTAAACTAAGTAGAAGGCATTTCAACAAATTAGAAGCAATGAAAGCTAGACACCATATGAAAGATGCAACGAATATCACTCTACCAAGTTAAAACTGTCTCGTCATAAGTGCCATTTCAACAAATTAGTAATACTAGTCGTGAACCCGTGCATTTGCACGGGCGAAAGATATCATAATCTTTTGCACAGTTTGCATACAATATATGAGGAGGAGAATGAAGACTTTGATTTAGGTAAACTTTCAACGTTTCAAACATTGATATAATAATGGAATAACGGATGAACACCAAATTAAGCAAGAAAAAACAGAATATGCTACATCATTTAATAATATACACATAGAAACATAAATCAGCCAAATTTTGTCGACCTTGGATGAATCATTGGTAGATTATTCATTGACGACCTTGGAGCATATAAGCCGGCCAAATTTTGTCTCTATAATTTATAATTCTGTTGTTATAAATCAATAATAAATTTGTAAATATTGAATCGACTTAGGATTCTTGCTTGTATAATTTATGCCACTATACATGCTGGCAAGAAACCTATAAATATTATAAAGTTGTACCGGCTAAAATAAGTAAAGTGTCGCGTATGTAGAAAGATAAATCACTCTTACTTTCTTCTTGGACTTATTATATCTTGAACTACCATTGTATGAACAAAAAATAGATTTTTTTGGTTGTATTAATTATTAACAACTTGAAGGAACACGGAAGATTCATAATTTAATGGTCAATGTATGTATCAAATCTGTAATTTAATATTATAGGAGTAAGTCATAATTGATTACCATCTTGTGCTGCATGTAAAAATTACCTTTTCTTCAATGGTTTTCCCTAACTGCTGCTGAACATGTACCCTGTACAAATACCTTAAAACTATTGCTATCTCGTTATTAGGTACAACTTTAGTTTTTGCAGCAAGTATTTTTTTAGAAGAAGCTAGAAATTAAAATCTTCATACATATTCTAACATAGAAGATGATTTAGGAAGTTTGATGTCGTACTTCTCTTGTGCAATGATTGCAAATCATACTTAGGTAGATTGCACGGATGAAATTCGTTTGATTAGATTAATCTGGCATGAAAAAAATTCAGAATATTTTTTAATTTCTTATATTTGCATGTTCACACAAAAAGTAGTTATCAATGCTACATATAAAAAAATGTTAGAAAATTCTAAAAATATTGGGACTCATATATTTCTACTTCAATCAGCAATCTTGGTTTTTTTCCTTTTTCTGGTGGATAAGGAGAATCTTACTAAGTGCATATCATGTGTTGATTTATAGCTGCAGAATCTTAAGAAGGGTCTCCTCGCTCTAGCATCACTGTGACAAATTTGTACCTGATGATACTTGAGTTATTGTACACACTCCTTTTACAGGAAATACATATAGATATAAATGGTAGTTATAAAATCCAAGATGACTACATACCTCAACATGCGTGTATATATATCTATATGCATGCATGTCATAGTTAATGGAGTTGATGTAGATAGCACCTTTTTCATAGAGAAGATTTAGATGACACCTGTGAGTGAGGCGCTGAGATGATTTCAAAGTGGTAATTCTTTTTACAATATGCTAAGAGTCCTTTACTCTACTGGAATAATTGAGCATCTCAATTTGCCTGTTGGAGTGGACTAAGCAAGTTCTTGCACTCGCCGGCCTTGCAATGCGGTTTGTAGAACGACGCTCACATCAGCATCACTTGGAATATGCCACCGTGTGAATGTCCTTGTAGAACGCACACATAATTAAGCATCATCTTGAACATGGCCTCATCGCCAAGATGCGGTGGCCGGAGGTCAGACTCCTTTTCTAATAAAAATCTTGAACATGGCCTTGTACGTGTTTTGAATTTCCTATACCATGTGGCCTCGACAGCCATGACATAATGGTACTGCCTCATGATGCCTAAGCATCTAGAAAACTATTCATGGACGTGCTTTAAAGGGGGTAATCAGAATAACCAAGGACTGCAAAAGTCCAAACCTGCGAGTCAAACTCAGTTAAGAAAATAATCAAAGATTTTGACACAAACATATACTACAACGTCATATTGGTTCCTCGAGGAACCCTTTAAACATAATGTTTTTTTACACATCGGCGCACAATTTTAAGCATGCTCCTTTACGGTTTTCTTTGTAGGCTATAATATGTTTGTTCAAAAATAGCAAATGATACACTCCATGATATCCAGAGAAAAATACCTGCTTGCTTTAATCTTAATGTAATTGTTGCCAAATGGAAAATAGGCTAAGCAGTAATCTTTTGTTACTAAAAACTACAACGCTAGCTTCAGATTTCTGTCGCAATTTGCAAACGACCATAAATCAGAATTGAAAAAAAAATGTACCGTTGGTAAGCTTCCTACGAACACTACTACTTTAGCCATTGGTTTAAATTGAGATTTGGGACTGTCTAATCACAGTTTTACATGTATCTTTACAGGGTGAGACATACAGTCTCTAGATCACTACTTAGCGTGAATCTCTCCAACTCATCTATGTGTTCTACTACTGAATCACACTTCTATGGGCCCTCACCTATTTTCGACAAAGGACATGAATTCTCCTTCCTGCCCTATATTTGTCTCTCCTCCCATTAGCTCCTACATGCCTCAATCTCTTTCAGTTTGCTGTGCTTCCTTCTCTCCTCCAATTAGATTCTCCTTTGAGCAATATGTGTTGTTTGTTTTCTTGAGTTGCTCCTGGTCATTTCCTTCTCTGTAATTCGGGTCTCCCTCTTTCTCTGATTAGTGGCCAGGAAATCTCCATGCGTCGGCAGCAAGCAGATCACAATCAGATTCTAAACACATTGGTTGTTTCCTTCTCTCTACTTCATATCTCTTTCTCTGATTGGTGGCTTGAAGATCTCCATGCATATGCAGCAAGCAGGGCACAATCTGCCTGAAAACAAAGGGAGCAATGTGTACATGCAATGTCTACGGCTGCAACGGCAACACCATCCTTTCAGAACTGGAGCTCGCAACGTTGGTGAGGAACGGCGCAGCGGTGACCTGCTGCAGCTTTCAACGGTGGTGAGCAATGTCGGATTTCGGGTTCCGGCAGACCTTTGAGGTTCGAACACTGGGGTGCGCGCGGAGATTTTGCCTTCTACCTACCTGCACCCCTCCGCCTCGCTAAGATCTAAGCTATGGAAAGAACAGCACAAGAGACACAGGGTTTATACTGGTTCGGGCCACCGTTGTGGTGTAATGCCCTACTCCAGTGTGTGGTGTGGTGGATTGCCTCTTGGGCTGATGATGATGAGCAATACAAGGTAGAACAGCCTCGCGAGGGTCTGTTCTTGGCTGAGGGGATGAACTGCTAGGAGGAGTTTAGTCACCCTTCTCTCTCTCTCTCTTCTCGATTCTCCCTCCGATTTTGATGTCGATCTCTCTACCCTGTGGGTGGCTAGTCCTATTTATAGGCAAAGGCCTTGGGCCTCTTCCCAAATATTGAGCGGGAAGGGCGCCAACAATTGGCCATTTTGAAGGGGAACATCTGGTACACTTATCCTGACTAAAGTTGGTCCTCACCTGCCAAAGGCTCTGGTGGTGACGCTGGCTTGGGCTCCACAATGACTTCCTCCCTGCCGTTGGACTAGTCTTGGTCTCGTTGCACCAAAACGGGTGCCTTTGCCTGATGCTCTCGCCTGCGCTTGCTCCCTTTGCACCAAAGAGGAAAGGAGGACACTGCGCGGGCTGGCGCCCGCCTGGCACCCTTGGTCATCATGGCTTGCGTCACGGGCACCTCGTGAGATACCCCTCCTTGATCTCTCCGCCTCCTCGTGAGCCAGCCTGATGAGGCCGTGCCTGAGGAAGCTCCGTGTCGTCCGCCCTGCGAGGCTTGGCCCCTCGCGAGGGTCTTGGGTCTGTGTTGATGAAGATGGGCCGTGCTGAGCCCCCTTTTGAGCCACGCCGCAAGCCGCAGGCAGGCAAGTCTGGGGACCCCCGTTCCCAGAACACCGACAGTAGCCCCGGGCCCAAGGCGCGCCCGAACTTGGCCGTCCAGGGAGGCGAAAGGGCAAGGTCGAAGTGCCGCGGGCCCTAACAGCCTGCGGCCTTGGGCACCGCGTGGCGGTTGATTGGACGTGGGCGTCTCTACTTCCCCACGGCGCCTTGCCAACTGCACGGATTGGACAAGTCCCTGCATGCAAAGTGGGTCATGATTACCTGCGATCATTGAGGTCGGCGGTTGGCCTTCGCCGGCCATAAGTACGGAATGGCGCGCGCCCTTCCAGTCCATCCCTTCTTGCTTCTCCTTCTTCCCGGTACTTGCTCCGTCTTGCTGCGATGGCTCCGATCCGCCGGTTCTTGGCGGCAGAGAAGGGAAAGGCTCCCCAAGAGGAACCAGACCCGCTCCCGCCGAAGAAACGGCTCGCCCTCCGTGGCCGGGACGAGGGTCCCATCAGGTGGTGTCGAGGCCCTGGTGTGAGCGGCCACCGCCGGGGTTCCCGCTTCCCTTGTACGCCCGTATCGAGGGCTCTGAAGCAATCGATGCCGATTGCCACGGGCGGCGCCGCCGTCGGCGCCGACGGGTCACGAAGGTGTGGGTCGTCCCTCCTGGGGTCCACACCGAGGCCTCCTCCCGAGAGTTCGTGCTCCACGCCGCCATGCCTCCTCAGTCTTGGATTCGCCTTCCTCCCTTTTTCGCCTCCATCATCCCGCAGGGAGAACTCCTGGAGCTTTGGCTGCAGCACGCCGGCTGCAGCACCCTCGCGATCGAGGCAGAGGTCGCGGTCGTTGCCCCGGGCGAGGTCTTCATGACTCGAGGCTAGAGCGAAATCGCCCGGGTTTGCAGGACAAGAGGCGCCTTCGCGATCCACTTGGAGTACGACGGTGCTTCGGTGATGTTCTTCAAGGTCTTCCATGCGAACGGGCGCCGGCTGGAGTGCTGCCCCAGGAGAGGTGGTCAGGACCCTGCTACGGCGAGGACTGGGCCCGCCGACCGCTCCCTTGGCGGCTCCTCAGGCGGTGGAGGCGCCGGAGGTTCCAGCGACTCCGGCGAGCTCTTCGCGACTCCGGAGACGAGCGATGACAGCTATGAGCCCCCGAGCCGGCGCCGCTCCTGGAGCAGGGCGGGCTCGTCAGGCCATCGCCGACTCTGATCTGGATGGGGTTGGCGCCGGTGCTTGACGGCCCACTGTTGATGATGGCGTCTTTTGCAGGGACGCATGTAGTTAGCGTCCTTTTAGGATCTGTTCCTTGCGAGGAATCAAAGACGCGTCCCGTGGGGGCTTGTAAGGTGCCTGTGATCCTGTTTTGTTAATATAACCCTTGTCGTAGAATTGTGCGAGTTTCTCATTCCGTCTTAGCTCAGTTCTCCCTTTCGAACCTCACGAGGGCTTGGTGCTCTGCGCCGACAGGTCCCAGTCCCAAGGCGGCTTCAGCCGTCGCTGGTATGCCAAGTCGCGATGTCGTGGTCAAGGCCAGGAGGTGAGCGACCCGGGATCCGGTAAGAGCCCCTGAGTCGCGATGCTCAAGAGGTCCCCTTTAGCGCTCAAGCAGCTGTCGTTCGGTGAGAAAGGAGAGCGGCGTCGCTAACACGGGATTGCATTAGGTGCGGGGATGGTACCACAGTAGCTGGTGCTTCTGGGTGGTGACTTATCTCAAGAATCAGGGACCGCTCTCTGGTGTGTCGCCGGGTCCGTGCATCGGCAGGCGTGAGGTTGCTCGGCGAGGTCCTCGCGTGTCCCTCCCCACTCGCCTTTGCTCCCCTTTCTGCTCTACGTCCTCGGGTCCCGGCCCTCGAGCGAGTCTCAGCCGTCGCTGGTATGCCAGGTCGCGATGCCGTGGACAAGGCCAGAGGGTGAGGGCTGGAGAGCCAGTAGGAGTCCTGAGTCGCGATGCTCAGGCACCCCCCCTTTAACGTGCAAGCGGTTCGCGCGGATGAGAGTGAAGGAGACACCGCAAGGGCCTCGCCTGATGCAGCTCCTTTAGGAGATTATGTAGACCCATCATAGAAAGAACGAGGGGTTGCCATGACAATTGACAGTCAGCCGTTGGTTGCTTCCGTGGGGCGATGAGGCACTGTAGGCTTGACGAGGTGGCGCCATGCGGGGCTGCCACGGCCAGAGCTCAGCCATTCAGGTTTGTCGGCGTTGCAGGGATGGACCCATGCGCAAGCGTCGTGCCGTTTGGGAGCAGCTCCGTCAGTTGGCGTCAGTTGAGCGGGCAACTAGGTCAAACACATTAGCCGCGAAGGAGTGGATTCATTCAAATAGATGCTGGGAAGGCGGACATCACTGGGTCAGGCCCGAGCGACTTGGGGATGATGCAGCCCGTGGGGCGCCCCCAACAAAGTAAGCTAACAACATGAAATAAAAGGGATACATGCCGCAGGGATGGACCCACGCGGCCTGGGAATAATGCAGCCCTGGGGGGCGCTCCCAGCTGGAAATGAAACTTGAAAGATGTCACCTGGTGATGTTGAGGACGAAGGAGTGTTGGTGTAGCAGACTCGGTGGGCTGCGGAAGCCGATCCTCACGAGCCCCCAGGCCCAGGGGCCTCGGGAGGCTCCGGAGGCACTGGTGGCTCCTCGCGGACCATCTCCATCTCTGCCAGGGCTGCGGAACGCCTGGCCTCTTGAGCCTCCATGATGCCCCTCATGAGGTGCTGGTACGCGGCAGCCGCGTTTGGCAAGCCGTAAGTCATGCGAACGTAGCTGTGGGGTGGACTTTCGCAGCGCCCCAATCGCGAGGGCCAAAGGCGCTCCAGAGAGGCGACTCGATTGAGCCCTGGTATGTTGATGCAGACGCGCAGCCCACCATCCTCGCCTGGATGGGGAGCCACAGCTGGTAGGCGGGGGCCGCCTTTCATGACTCTTGACTCCTGTAGCTCCTGGATGGCCTTGCTTACGAACTCCTGAGGGTCTGGCCCTCCTTGCCTTACTCCTTCTTGAGGGAAACGTGCTTCGAAACACGCCTCCATGTGGTGCCCAAGCGCCTCCCTCATGACCTTAGCCAGGTCAGTGGCCCTCCAGGGGAGAGCCCCCGAGCCCTGCCTGAGGAGGGCGCCGGGCGCGATTTCCTATTTGATGGAAGGAGGTTCCCCCTGGGCAGGCGCGGGCCCTGAGGGGCCTGCCTCCTGAGGGGCCGGGCCGGACGATGTCTTCTTCTTCTTGGGGTCGGTCTCGGGAAGCCTCCTGCTTCCGTGATCCGGGTCTTCCAGTGGTGCGTCCTGAAAGGCTCGTTCCAGGGAACACACCGCGTCCTTATCTTCATAGGGCACCATGATGACTCCCCACTCCCTGGCATCTTGGGGACGTTGTAGCCGTGGTGAATTATGGCCATGAACTTGGCCAGCGCTGGGTACCCAAGGATGGCGTTGTACGGCAGGCGAATGTGAGCGACGTCGAAGTCGATGAGCTCGGTGCGGTAGTTGTCGTGTGCCCCGAAGGTGACAGGGAGGCGGGCCTGCCTAATCGGGACCGTGGAGCCGTTGGTGACTCCGGAGAAAGGCTTGGTTGGCTGAAGCTGGTTATAGGGCACTTGGAGATTGTTGAATGTTTCCATGGACAGGACGTTGAGCCCTGCCCCGCCATCGATGAGGGTCCTGGTGACCACCACGTTGGTGATGATTGGGGAACAAAGCATCGGGAGGACTCCGGCTATGGCCGCACACTTGAGTTGATCTATTGAGCTGAACGTGATGGCGCACACCGACCACCTGAGAGGGCGCGTGGCTTCGAGCTTGGGGAGGACAGCATTTGCTTCGCGGGCAAACTGCTTGAAGATGCGCTGAGAGGCTGGGGCTTGAGCCCCGCCCAGGATGCAGGCGATCGCGCGCGGCTCCTGGAAGCCCCCAGCCCCCTCGTCCTGATGGTGGTCCTCGTTCTCCTTGGCTGCGGCGGCAGCGGAGGGAGGCCTGTGTTGCCTTGCGGGCGATCCTCGCGAGGCTGATCCCTCCAGTCTCCCTTGCGAGGCGGGTCTTGCCAGCGATCCTCGCGAGGTCGATCGCGCCACCCTTGGCGCGGGCAGCGGTCTTCCCAGCGTCCTGTGTTCCTTCCTCCTCCTCGACCGTAGCCCCGGTCACCGCGGTCGGGGAGACAGCCGATCCTTCCTTCTCGCACGGCTCGGAGCTCTTGACATTCGTTGGTGTTATGGGTGTGGAGGTCATGGTACACACAGTACCGACTGCCCTTGGAAGATTCGGGCTGATCTCTGCCCTGCTTGGTGTCTGGTTCTGCCGCGAGCACGGCAGCCCCCTTGCGCTTCACATCCTTGGCCTTGGGCTTCTTCTCTTCTGGGTCAGCGGCAGGCAGCTCGAGGAGGGAGAGACGCCCTTCCTCAGCCCTGGCGCACTTGGTTGCCAAGTTGAACAACTCCAAGGAAGTGCACAGGTCTTCATGCATCGCCAGCTCCTCCTTCATCTTGACATCGCGCACGCCGTCGGAGAAGGCTGAGATGATGGCCTCCTCGGTCAGCTTGGGAATCTTGAGGCGTGCGTTGTTGAAGCGCTGGGTGTACTTCTGCAGGGTCTCTCTGGGTTGTTGCTTGATGCGGCGCATGTTGCTCACGGCGGGTGGCCGGTCGCAAGTACCTTGGAAGTTGGCGATGAAGCGGGTGCGCATCTCGTCCCAGGAGGAGATCGTGCCTGGAGCCAGGTTCAGGAGCCAGGTGCGGGCCCCGTCCTTGAACGCCATGGGAAACCAGTTCGCCATGACCTTCTCGTCTCTGTTGGCAGCTTCGATGCCCAGCTCACAGAGCTGGAGGAACTCCGCAGAGTCAGTCGTGCCATTGTAACGAGGAGGCAGGTCTGGCTTGAACTTGCCGGGCCACGCGACGCTGCGTAGCTCGGTGGTGAAGGCACGGCAGCTTGCTGTGGCCACGGGAGGCCTTGGGTGACGGAGAGCTTGGTCTTGCATGTCCCCACGCGCTGCAGCTGGGAGCAGCGCGGGGTCTTGACGTGCGGGAGCAGGAGCATGATCACGACGTGCTGGAGCAGGGAGCGCCCGGGCAGCTTCTTGCGGGCGAGGGACTTCTTGGCAGCTCTGCTCTTGCCGCGCTGGCACCTGACAGAGCGGGTTCCGCCCAGGGGCCACGTGCCTTGGAGCCACGGCGCCTTCTTGAGGAGGAGGCAGCTGGGGCGCCCCCGGACCTTCATCGCCCGCGCGGGGCGGGGTGCGGTGCAGCGGAACGGACGGCGCAGGAGAGCCCCCTGCGGCGCGGATGAGCTCGGCGACGCGATCGAGCCATTCTTTGTAGACGTCGTCGATGGGACGGTAGCGCAGGAGCTCGTTTGCCGCGATGAGCGCAGCTCGAGCCTCCATGGGTGCGTGGAGCGCGCGGGACGAAGAACCAGCTGGGGTGAGCGAGGGAGTAGCGGTGCGGCCGTCTTGCCACATGGACTGATGCTGTGACGACGCTTGCTGCTCGTTCCCCGCCGGGCCAGTGGCGGCGTTGACGGTAGGTGATGGGGAACGGCGAGGATGTCCGCCGACAGGAGCCGTCTGGGCGACGCGGGAAGCGAGAGCGGCCCGGCGCTCGGCGCGGGCCCGACGGGCGTCAGACATGGACGCGATGGTCGGAGGAGAAAGGAGTGGTGGAAGACGAATTCCGGTGCACCCCTACCTGGCGCGCCAAATGTCGGATTTCGGGGTTCGAACATTGAGGTGCGCGCTGAGATTTCGCCTTCTACCTACCTGCACCCCTCCGCCTCGCTAAGATCAGCACAAGAGACACACGGTTTATACTGGTTCGTGCCACCGTTGTGATGTAATACCCTACTCCAGTGTGTGGTGTGGTGGATTGCCTCTTGGGCTGATGATGATGAGCAATACAAGGAAGAACAACCTCGCAAGGGTCTGTTCTTGGCTGAGGGGATGAACTGCTAGGAGGAGTTCAGTCACCCTTCTCTCTCTCTCTCTCTCTCTCTCTCTCTCTCTCTCTCTCTTCTCGATTCTCCCTCCGATTTCGATTTCGATCTCTCTACCCTGTGGGTGGCTAGTCCTATTTATAGGCAAATGCCCTGGGCCTCTTCCCAAATATTGAGCGGGAAGGGCGCCAACAATTGGCCATTTTGAAGGAGAACATCTGGTACACTTATCCTGACTAAAGTTGGTCCTCGCCTGCCAAAGGCTCTGGTGGTGACGCTGGCTTGGGCTCCACAATGACTTCCTCCCTGCCGTTGGACTGGTCTTGGTCTCGTTGCACCGAAACGGGTGCCTTTGCTTGATGCTCTTGCCTGCGCTTGCTCCCTTTGCACCAAAGAGGAAAGGAGGACACTGCACGGGCTGGCGCCCGCCTGGCACCCTTGGTCGTCATGGCTTGCGTCACGGGCACCTCGTGAGGTACCCCGCCTTGATCTCTCCGCCTCCTCGCGAGCCAGCCTGATGAGGCCGTGCCTGAGGAAGCTCCGTGTCGTCCGCCCTGCGAGGCTTGGCCCCTCGCGAGGGTCTTGGGTCTATGTTGATGAAGATGGGCCGTGTTGGGCCCCCTTTTGAGCCACGCCGCAGGCCGCAGGTAGGCAAGTCTGGGGAGCCCCGTTCCCAGAACGCCGACAAGCAATGAATCCACGTGTTCGATGAGTGGCCATATCATCAGAAGTTGGTGTCTTCTGCACGCAACAGGATGTCCGGATGCAGCGGTTACACCATCGTTCGATTAGCGGAGCTCACGGCGGTAGAACTTGGCATCGGCGATCATCTGCTCTTCAATCTAAATTTTCTCAAACAAAGAGCAAGAGATGCAAAGAAAGAGGTCGATGGCACCGGAAGGCCGAGGCCAAGCCAGACCTAACCTATATGCCCTGGTGCAATACAAATCGATCGGGAGAAGTGATCTGCCGCCTGATCTAACTCGGGGCTAGTAGAGAATAGAGGAAGAAGGAGATGCCAGCCACGAAGGTAAACCATGGAGGTTATGCCCAATGCATTGGGATTTGTTTTTAAGAGAGTCCATGCACTCTATGGTTTGCAGGTCAATGTAAAGCACGGAGATTATGCCCAATGCATTGGGGTTTGTTTTTAGGAGAGTCCATGCACTGTACGGTTTGCATGTCATAATTCTAGGGAAATATTGTAACGTGTAGATGGGGCTCATTTGTTAACGTGTAGATGGGGCTCATTTGTTAACGTGTAGATGGGGCTCATTTGTTTTTTTTCTATGGAACTTTTGTAACGTGTAGATGGGTTAACCGAGAGAAAGAAAGAGTCGTGACAGATTGGGAGAGAGGTAGAGCACATCTGTTTTTTTTCTTGCCTAAAAAAATCTGTTTTTTCTAGGGAATTTTTGTAACGTAAGAGTTTCTAGGATTGATCTCAACCATAATAACTCGGCCCCACCAGATTAACGGCTCCTAATTACTGATTAACGTGGGAATTTCTAGGGAGTGCCTAATTAGTATAGGTATAGACAAGCTAGAAAAGAATGTGAGATATAACCTATATCACACTCCGAAGTCAAACGTGTCTTATGATAAGTGATTGTTGCATGTTACCCAACAGTAGTAATTTGATGTAAGAACATGGTGTGATAGACAGATATTGTATGTTCTAGAAACAGGAACACGTGTCTTATTCAAGTATAATGTGTAAAGTAAGCAGATGGAATTCAACAAAATTAGAAGCAATACAAGCTAGACATCACACATAACATGCAACCACATATAACAGTGCCAAGTTAGAGGGAGCACCGGTGATGCTGCACTAGGGGAGACGTGCTCATCATAAACACAACTTTATTGAGTGTCTATGCATGTGTTGTCTTGGAAATCATCTTGGGGGTGTGGAGGAGTAGAAACTGTAGAGGCCCTCCGTTCGGAAGGAGCACCTTTATCCGCTGCCTTGCTAACTTTCTTCCGCTTTATTGATTTTGAATTGTCAAGTAAAACCGACAAGAAAAAGCAATAAAATTCTCTCTTCAGAACTCATCCATGCATGACAATCACTACTTTGTTGTAAGGCAAACACATGATACCAGGATGGAATGTGTACGAAAAACAGAACGGCATGGCATGTTCACAACTGTTTGTGTAAACTAAGCAGAAACCATTCCAGAAAATAGGAAGCAATGCAAGCTAGACACCACATGAAAGATGCAACCAATATGACTCTGCCATGTTAAAAGCATCCCATCATAAATGGAATTTCAACAAATTAGAAGCAGCGCATGCTATAAATCATATGAAAGATGCAACTAATATCGCACTGCATATACTAAAGGTGTCTCGTCATGTTGATTGATGCGGGATACAAAAAAACAACAGTTTTATGTAAGGACATGCTTAATAGACAGATGTACCATGTACTAAATACAGGAAGGCATGTCACATTAACAGGTATAATGTATAAGCTCAGCAGACTAGCACATGCAGTTTAACCAGATTGGAAGAATTACAATCTAGACACCATATGCAACATGCAACCACATATCACGCTGCCAAGTTAGAGCAAGCACCTGCGATGCTAGTGTAGGGGAAATGGTGTAATCAACTACAGAGCTACGTTCACTATCTTCATCTACCATTTCTGTTTCTTGAGAATCATGTCGGGAGGCTGACGCTGCATTCTTTAAATGAGGAGTAGTCCCCTTCCCTGCCTGCCTCGTCATAAGTGATTGATGAGGGACACACAACAACATTAGTTTGATGTAAGAACATGGTTAATACACAGATGTACTAGTATGTACCAAAAACAGAAAGGCATGTCATATTCAAAGGTATAATGTGTAAGCTAAGTAGATGCAATTTAACCAAATTGGAAGCAATACAAGCTAGACATCCGGCTGGAGTGGTGAGCATGATCATCTAGGACCTGAGAGCCTGGTGGGAGGCGGGCTGCTTCGCCACCATTGCAGCTTTTTAGTTGGCTTCCAGGTGATGTCTATCTTTGTTAGGCTTGTCACTAGCTCGGCCAGTGCCCTGACTAGCTATTTGTCTTCTGGTGCTCACGGGATGGTGGTTCATGTAAAAAAAATCTTTCCTTATCTTACCGACTTCGGCCTTTCGAATACAAGCTAGACACCATATGGAACATGCAACCACATATGACACTGCGAAGTTAAAGCAAGCACCTGGGATGGTGGTTCATTGCGAGCGAGGTCATCAACCCCAGAGCTACGTTCCCCGTCTCCATCTGCTGACACTACACCCTTTAAAGTGTTGAAACGTGTCTTGCCTAGCCGCACACCAAACTGGACCGACTTCTCTCTTTTCTTTTTGGCTTCTCTCATGGCAGCAGAGTCTGAAATACTCTTGCATAAAAACACAACAGTGAGAGTAAGGGTGAAGTGTGTGCAGAACTACTGCACTGTAAAAGTAGCAGATAGTAGGTGGCTGAAAAAATAAATGACAGGAGACATATGATAGCTCTACAACATTGCATGGCAAACAAAATTAGATTCTACTCTATATGATTTTGTAATATATGAGCACAGGACATGCAGGTACTCCTCCAGCACACCACCACATGTGGTCATATCTAAGATAACAGTCGACTGAAAATAAATAGGTCAGTCGATTTTTTAATGAACCGTCCGATCTATAAGGAACGGGCATATGGCCTTCGTCTACGTCCCGCCAGTCATTGTTGACGATCTTTCTCGAACCGCCAGGGACCACCGGCCCAGACCCTTGCCTCCGCCGCCCCGCCCTCCCATCAACCTCACACCACCGCCGTGCTTGGCAGCGCCCCCATGCCATCCCTTTAATCCCGGCTGACCTCCAGATCGGGCGCCAGTAGCTCTAGGCCGCACACGCTCCTAAGATAAACACCAAGGCGCTGCTTCCCCGGCGTAATAGGCGTACTAGCGCCTGTTACACCGGGGAATGCTTCCGTTAATTGGGAATCAAGTGGCCAGAAATTGAAATTTAGGGGGGCGACGGACCTCTAGCTAAGGTGAAATAGTATATGAGGAGAAACCTTGTGCATCGCGAGTTACTAGGAACATCTAGTATCAAGAAGAAGCGGTCAACTAGTGTCTTCTGTGGGATGAATACCGTGCAAGCAGAGACGTAAGATTTGCACGAATAAGGGAAGAGGAGTACCTTTTTCGGTTGCCGGTGTGGTCACCTCCACAAGTCGCCCCGATTTTCTTCTTTTTACCGGGGAAACCGATGTTCTGGAGGGTGCAGGCTTGGACGAACCCATGGCCAAATTGTTGACTGTGTTGCCGTGGCCATATGTCGGCGGAGGGGAAGCAAATCTGAGGCGGCGAAGGACGACATAGCAGGAACAACTCCGGTGCGGTGGAGGGTGGCGAAGTTGGAGTGGCAGCAGTGAGGCACAGGACAGCGTGGTTGAACTGGCTCGGGTACGGACGGCTCGGCCTCGGCTTCAACTACTAGCCGTGGAGGGCATTGCTGTTGAGGTTGTGGTGGACGACAACGTCGGGGTATCGGCTCTGGCGTGATGGAGGAGGGCGGCGGTTGATGGGTGGGATGGGGTGGCGGACGGAGGACACCGGGGTTTCGCGGCTGGTGGAAAGGTAGTTTTGGCTCCCACGGAATACGAATGGCGAATCGGACGGGTGGGGGGGAACCATGTTTCGGTCTGGGACACGCTTGTTTTTGGCTTTTTTGAACAAAAGATGGGACACGCTTGTTTGAAATTTGGGGAAAGTACAAACTTTGCCCCCCTCTAAAATTTCGGACCTACTGCGGGTCAGGGGTAGGATGGTAATCCCAGGTATCCCAAATAGTGGGCGGGAGCGATTTCGGCCGCGCACATGTGTGCTTAGGTGGCCATTGTGTATGAATGTTTTTCGGATGCGGTTGCGTGGCGTCTAGATGAAGCTACAAACCTACCCCGGTTTAGACCTTTGGACGTCGGGCCGGTAGGTTTCACGGGTCGGAGTTATTAGAAAAGTAATTTCCTTGTACTACCAAACATTGGTCTCACGCGGTTTCGGGCGAGTAGAGGCTCTTTTGGCGCTTCGTTCGAAATTTTGAAACACAAGCATTCACGTTTAGAGTACTCTTGAACTATAAGGATTGACCTAAATATACAATGTTATATTTGACCTTGTATGTTTGACAACCTCATTAAATTATCCGCTTCTTTTTGAAATTTTGACACTTGAAAATCCTATAACTACGATTATTTTGGAATGGAGGAGCTAAATTTGAATCTATTTTGTACACGACTACATATGCTATTATGTACAAAATCAGAGCAAAGATTGGTGCCCCCATAATTTAGGTATGGTTTACAAATGCCATGATATCAAATTCAAATAATTGAATGGACTTCATGTTGAATTCGATTTTTTTAAACCACCTTAAGTTGAATTCAAATGTATGCTAGTTCATAGGTAGTAGCTATTTATAATGTCCATTGTGTAACTTTGTATGTATAATGTGCTTTACACATGCAACATGAACTATACTCACGTTTATATTCGATCGCTAAAGCGATGCATTGTCTGGAGTTCAAAATACTAACTATGTGGATCAATTGTGATGAATAATAACATAGACATGCTCAAATTCGATAGAATCTAGATGTCTGATGGATCAATGACCGCTCCTTACGCGAATTGCAAATATCATGTTCCCATCCTAATATTTGGATACAATTTATATCTTTAATCAATGTGTAGAGCAGTCTTTTACGTGTAGTTTTACTCTCCATTGGTGGTCTCTCACACATGCTCACACTCTCTCTCCCGAGGTGTCTTTCTCGCACACATGCTCTAGATATAACCCTCCCTCCCTCTTGTAACCATTTACAACTGTTTTCACTAACCTTTATCACAAGCACTCTTCCTCTCGCAAACATACGCACACACAATCCTCATCGACCCTTTCTATATACATGGACCTGCCTACGTCTCTCATGTACCCACATTATCTTTACGCCTGTCTCTCACGCATTGTCTCACACCTCTCTTCCTAATCGACGAGTATGATTCTAGCAGAGCATTGTAGGATGCCCCTTAAAGTTAGGTTGGATGAATAGTAATATCAGAGATAAAGGGGTTACCTTAGTCCGAGAACCTAGGGTTACAAATCCTAGCCGGCTTTGTTAGTGGACACAGAGTCCTTCACAATTCTGCTATCTTTGTCTTGTACGACTAGTCATCCATGGGTCTTCCTAAATGCGTCACGGGCCGACCAATGTGGCGCAGGACGGAACAGAACGAAGGGCCTCACCTCGACCCACCGGACCTCACGCGGTGACACACCCTCTGCCCCCACGTCTTATTATCTTCTCACACCCACACATACCAACACAAACACCACACACACAGAAAATTTCTCCTAGTGCCTATATTCCCTCCCCCCTTGCATATACACACTCAAGGAAATGGAATCTCTTGTCGTGACGGCATATTCGTCTCTCTCTCTCTAGA
>NC_041382.1:551276549-551284235 GCF_002162155.2 Triticum dicoccoides
TCTCGAATACGTAATACACACACATACCTCTCTAGGCCCCGCTAAATGCATCAACTACACATTCACACATGTTACATCACGTACCCCATTGATCTAAAAAGCCCTCTCTTCACGTTTATTTTGCATACAACATTCCTTTTGAATAAAGTGTGGCCAAAAAATTATTTTAGAGTTTCTACATATATACAACATTATAAAGTTATATGGAGGAGTACGAACGCTAATTTGCATTACATGGTGCCCACAATGATATTTATTCCGCACTGTGAATTTGTATATTTTTATACTATACAAAGTTAGTCATAATAAAGAGAAACGAAGAGCATCTCTCTCTCCATCGCATACCCCCCTGTACGCCCCTTTCACGTATGCACACAAACTGCATCCACGCAACACTCACACAAACACATGCACCCACACACGCACGCAACACTCACACGTACACACGCAGCCACGCACGCACGCAACACTCACACGCACACACGCACGCATGCATGCACACATCAGTACACCACACGACCAACACACACTCTCACGCTCAAGTGCTCAACCTACACATGCATGCGCACACATCAGGCCCTCACAGACACATACACAACCAGGTGATTCCCGCGCACGGGTTGGAGCCTTGTCGCGCCTGCATAAATTTGTGTTTATCTGACCTTTTGCCTATGCGAACTGACAGGTGGGACCCACAACAAACATGGTCAATTTAACTAGTCAACATGGCGCCACGCACACTATTAGGCCGGTCAACAGAGTGCAATCCGATGCTGAGCTGTGAGCAAGTGACCGTATAATCACCCCAAAATGTATATAGCGACAGTAATCAGCTTATTCTGAAGTTTGGTGACCGTATTACGCTTTTCTCTCTGTAGGCCCTCCAAAACTACATCTCTACACGTTCTCGCATGTTACATCTAACAACTATGCAATACAACACTACTACTACACTCTAACACAATAAATCATATGTGTTTTTAGTTTTACTAGATATCATATTGTTACTTATAATTATTCAGTTTGCATACATTAAAATTGCCTTTGAAATGTATGGCCAATATCATCTACCGCGCGGGAAAAATCCCGCCCTTTCCTGTTTAATTGGGTTTGTATCGATGGATCGTGCGAAACTGCAAAACTATAGTACTATACAGTACAAGTGACAGTTCACTGGGCCGTCGTGTCGTCTACTCCTCCATCGTAAGAGTGGAGCGCTCGCTTTCATAAATCTTCTAGTCCATTTTGCCGACATGTGGGACATCAAGCTACCGGGTCCACGTGCCATACCGGAATACAGTGCAGAGCAGCCGGGGTGAAGCGCCCTAGTCATGGCGCCGGCATAGTAATGAGCAATGAGGCGTCAAATCACAAAGCTGCACCTTTCCTGCAGTTAAGTTGGAGGGACGAAGCAACCATCATTTCACTCATTGCTGAATCCGCTTCTCCCTCATCTTCTTCAACTTAACCACGTGTTGCTTCTGTCGTTGTTCTGCCTCATGTGGGACGCAGATTGGCTTGGTAAAGCACTGACACGTGGGACCGCATGTTAGCAAACCGCCAGGACAACGTCCTCCAAAAATAAGAAGCCTAGTCCTAGACTTACAAAGGGCTACATAGCTGCTACGTATACTTTCCATCTAATCTATATATGCCCCCCTGACTTTCAGGTGGGGTGGGCCTAATCCTCTACTTTAATCCAATCAAATAGTCCCACATCACATCAGTTTGTAACTTTACGTAAACCATTACGTGGATGTAGCATTGCTCAAATAAGAAACCTCCCCCGCCATCCGCGCGGCAAAATCACCTCCTTTTTACTAATCTCGATTCTATAATTTTTTAGATCAATATAATTGAGATTTGTATAGATAGCACACAAGAGCAAAACCAAGTGGTACGGTTAAGGGCATCCACAATGTGTAGCCAAATGTGAAAATAACTTTGGCATCATGGGAACCATTGTGGACGGTGTTGCCAAAGCCAAAAAGATGAAACCGAAGCTCCCTGATTGATTGATTGAAGGAATAGAAAAATGCAACATCTCTCCTCTTTCTCCCATGCTTGGACGCATGTAGTACAGTATAGAGCATAGAGTCTACTCCCCTGTCCCTTCTATCACAAATCACAAAGCAGTGAGGCGTCAAATCACAAAAGCACGGCCGAAGCAACCATCATTTTACTCTTCACTGACTCCGCTTCTCCATCGTCTTCTTCGAGAAGCCATCTCACCGCATTAGTTACTCCTAGTATTACTAGTAAAGGACTTCCTGGATGCAAATAAGGCAGTTGTCTCGGCTTGTAGGCGGCACTTGCGAATGACTTGCCGTGGTCTCCCTCAATGGTGTTCTCCGTCGAACGCACTTTGCCAAACCACCAAAAAAAATATCGTCGACGTCACCGCAATGGGGAAGGAAGTCAAATATAGTTACTACCTCCATTTTTTGTACACAAGGCCAGTATATCAAAATTACAATTTGCAAAGGGCCACTAACACTAATCGAGGCAAAATTGATGGGGTTAGCAACCAAGGACATTAATATCCCCTGCATGCATGCGAAAGTGAGAAGGTTGGTTTGCATGGCACTGCATTAATCAAACGATGAGGAGTGAGATGGTTAGCTCTTTTGGTATTTGCAGAAAAAAATACGCATTAATTGACATGTGAAACGAGGATTTGTATGGATTAAATCCCGCGAAGGAAAACCCAGCCTTTCTTTTTTAACACTAGTACTCCTAGTACGTACGTACTTATCCTGTTTGGGTCTAGGCCTTGCATTGGCAAACTTCGCCACACATTTTTGCCAAGCTTGCCTAAAGTTTTCAAAATGAGAAGGAGGTACACTTGCACACGACTATCGCGGTTGCACCGCACCCTCACACGGTCGCTCCTGTACGCCGCGGTCGCACCGCACCCTCACACAAGAGCGCTCCTGCACGCCACAAACCCAACCAAGGGAACGTACCCTCACTGACATGTGCTGTCGCATGTGAACACACCAAACTCAGCCATCCTATCGCTGATACATAATTTTCGTTCATAGAGTATCTTTATCCAACCGCATGTTGGGGAGTATCCGTACGGCCCATGCGGTGGTCTGTTGGGGAAGAAGAAGAGGTGAGCAAGAAGGAAAGAAGGGTTAGGAGACATAGGATATTCATCCAACCGCCTGAAATGGTAGATTGACCCAAGTCAGGTGACTTGCATAACAAATATATGTTTTTTCACAGCAAAAGATCCATAAAAACAACAACATTAAGAAAAACTATCACTACTTGCGGAAAGAGACGACCTCGTCGTCTTTGGCTGCCGGAGCGAACCAGCCGTCGCTGCCGACGTGTGTCTCCGCACCATGGTTGTCCTCAGCCTCCAGCTACTCGTTCAAGCGGAGCGTGCGGGCGCTCTGCGCGGACGAGAGCACAGCCCGGCTCAAGTCGAGGACGTCCGGTTCCGCCTGTAGGAGGGCCTCGATGGCAGCGGCATCCGCGCGCTCCGTGTCGAGTCGAGCCTCCGCTGCCCGGTTCAAGTCCAGGACGTCCGGTTCTGCCTGCAGGAGGGCGTCGATGACAGCGGCATCCGCACGCTCTGCGTCGAGTCGAGCCTCTGCCGCCCGGTTCAAGTCCATGACGTCCGGTTCCGCCTGCAGGAGGGCCTCGATGGCATTGGCATTCGCGCGCTCCGCCTCAAGGTGAGCCTCCGCCGCCCGGTTCACATCCACGACATCCGGTTCCGCCTGCAGGAGAGCCTCGATGGCAGCGGCATGCGCGTGCTCCGCGTTGAGTTGAGCCTCTGCCTCCCGGTCCTCCTTTAGTATCGCCATGTTGAACCGCTGGTCCGCCTGCACCATGGGGGACTCGGACGCCGGCACGAAGTCGACGTCCATCGTCTCATACCCATCGGGGGCCTTCTGCGCCGCGACCTCCGCCATGAACATTGGATCGGCTTCCTCCTCCTCGTAGCTTGGCTCCAGAGAACTCGGGGATTGGCCTGCCGCAAAGCGAGCTTGGGAACGGAGGTCTGTGGCGCTGACCGCCGCCGTGATTTCTACGTGGCGCTCCGACGTCAGCGTCTTGTAGTAAGTGATCTTGCGACGTACCATGGCTTTCAGGCGAACTAGGGGACGCTTGATGCGCGCTAGGGGATCAAAAGGTGGGGGAATGGGCTAGAGATTTGGTGTGGTTTTAGGGCAGTGACTGGCGTATGCTTAGCAGCGAAGGTTCTGGTGTGAATAGTGGTTCCGGTGACGACCGGTTAATCGGTTTTGACTGTACATCGCTCTTGTCGCGTTCGTGTTGCATCTTGGCATGTTGGACCCTCCATGTCGCTCACCGAATGGAATGCGCTTCGTCTTGCATTTTCGCTCACTTGTGGGACCGCAGTTGAGAGCAAACTGACGTCCCTCCCCCTCCCCCGCCCGCGTCATTTATTATACCACCACTCCCTCCATTTTATGTGGAGTAAATAAAAACAGAGGGAGTATACTACGGATGAGGATCCCCTGACGTGGCCGAACCCATTGAGTAACTGACATGCGGGGCCTAGCAAGCATCGGGTCCGCCAGTAAGTGACCAAAAGGGAGGGTAAGGCAGGGATACCTACGTCAGAGGATCCACTTCCATTATACACTTTGACCAAATGTTAGAGTAATAATATATGACATGCAACTTACACAAATGTTAGAGTAATAATATATGACATGCAACTTACACAAAGCATACAGGGTCTAATGCGTTTTTCGAGGCTAACTTTGACCAAATGTTAGAGTAATAATATATGACATGCAACTTACACAAAGCATATGGTCAAATTCGTATGTGAAAGGAGTTTCCAATGATATAATTTTCACATTATACATCTCATGTACTATTAATCTTGTCAATAGTCAAATTGGAAACCATCTCGAGTACAAATCTAGGAGTACGTACGAATCTAACAATATTGATTGGGCGTTGTTGAATGTTGATACCTTTTTGATCAAAGTAGATATACTTTGACTACACATAAAACTTATATGTAAACTAGAAAGGATAGGAGGGAGTATATTGTACATTCAAAAACAAAACGAACATTGAATACCCTTTATATATGATTTGTGGATGCTATGATCACCGGTTCAAAATTTTGAATCCGCCTTAGGTATCACGTGCCCCGACTCGTTCCCTCTCAATTTCATCTCGGGGTCCGGAGATCTATTGAAAGAGGACTAGGGTGGGTACATGCGAATGATACTCGGCGGAATGTTCAAATGAGGCATGCGGGAGGATGGACTCGACTGGAGGGCGACATGATCGATGGAGAAGAGGGTTGGAGAGGAATGAGAAATAAGCAAACGCCACATGATTATACTTGAACGGCTCAAATAAACAATAAGTTGTCTCGCTTGGCCTACATAGTGAAAGGCCTAATGCACAATGCGGAGCACTAACGCTTGAATATGGCCGGGAAAACAGGGAAACAGACATGTGGGGCACACTCGTCGGGATGACGTGGCGCAAACTAGTCCAATGGAGGAGCTGGCCCACGACCTCCTCACCACCGACAACCGTTCATGTGGGTCGTTGGGGCCAACAACGGGGCGCAGCTCCAGCACCGCCTCTGGACACGGCAACCGCGGTGAGCGACACACTCATATCGTCGCTAGACATGGTCGATTTCAGTTTGCGGAGGGTGGCGTTAGTGCTGTGGCACGACCAACGGTATGTTCGGTTTGTGCCCAAGGTTGCCCCATCAAAGCATTGGGTAGCCAAAATTTTGGTTGAGGTATTGGTTTCCCATGATTTGGCCGACATTGGCAAGAAAAATGAACTTGAGTTGGCTAGAGTTCATTGGCATGCCAAAGAAATGGCAACCATCCAAACAAAGACCAATCTTTGGGTCATGACCAAAATTTTGGTTGAGGTATTGGTTGCCCATGATTTGGCCGACATTGGCAAGAAAAATGAACTAGAGTTGGCTAGAGTTCGTTGGCATGCCAAAAAATGGCAACCATCCAAACAAAGACCAATCTTTTGGTCATGACCAAAATTTTGGCAAGGTGCACTTTGGCCACAATCCAAACACACCCCAACACCCGGCTCATCGAGGATGCACGGGGCGCCGCGATGCGTCCGCGAAGTGGTGTAGCGCGGCCAACTGCATCCTCTGGACCTGAGACCATGCCGGGTCGTCTTGCTTTTTAAATGACATGCGGGGATCGCATGTGAGCAAAGGGCATCTCCAACGTTGCCACGACCGAAGCTGACTACCCTGGCACACCAAAACCCTCGTCCCTCGCGCCGTCGCGCGGTGTGTTCCTAGCCGGCGCCAGCTGCCCGCATTCATGCCGTCCATTCGTATGTCGTCATTAAGAGGCTCAGTGCGCACGGAACCAACTCCGGTGACTTAATGACGCACCCGGACGCTTGGCCTCACCGGAATGCGCTACTTAAAGCGGCAACGCCCAGCTAACCTCCACACCATAGCGCATCGACCTCCTACCTGGAACCACATCCGCCATGACCGCAAGCGCGAACGCTCTGCGGGAGAGCTTGTCTTTGGGGATGGAGCTCGAGGTCGCCGCCCTCGCTCAAGTCGCCGCACAAGCGGTGGCCATGCTGGCGGCCGACGACGGGAGCACCGTCAACCACGCGTCCTACTTGCCACCGTCCAACGTCCGGCACCGCCGAGGTCGAGGACTCCTCCGAGGATGAGTAGGGCATGGGAGGCGGCAGGGCATGGTGTGCCAACTGGCCGATCCGTCTCCCGTGTTCTACTTTTCCTCGCCGGAGACCGCACCTTCACTTCACGGGTCTTGAACCCCGCCCCCGTACATGGAGATCACAGATGGAGGACATCGGTCGCCGCTGTAGAATAGGTTTAGGGTAGGGTTTCTTTTATTTTTTTTGTCCTATAAAAGTTCGAAATGTAATGAAAATCTGCCGTGTTTGCATTAATCTCGGCCGGTGTATATGAACTTTCACCATAATATACATATTGTAGGAGTACTAGCAAGATGCCCGTGTGTTGCACGGAAGATCAAGATCTTGTGGGAGAAAAGGATGAACGAGGGATATCCTTATCTGCAAGTGTGGAGAGGAGTGCGGGTAAATTGTCATAGTTTCCTTCCTATCCGTTAGATATAGATCGGACGGCCTATATTGCAGGATCGGTCACATCTTTCTACATCTACGGGAACCTATGAAAGGGTTAACGTAAATTGCCTCTCTCTCCTCCCCTGATTTTCATGGTGGTGGGCCCCTCCCCCCACAATCTACAATCAACAGCTCACACGTTTCACATTACGTTAATTATGTAACTGGGATTACGTAGGTGTAGCATTACTCGTCCTAAAAACCCAACTAAGCCAACCTCCCAGCATATCGCGCGGGAAAAGACCCGGCCGCGCCATTTTAGTCGGGTTTACCGGATTACTAGTAGTAGTATCGATGGATCACGCGAAGCAACAGAATTTTTTTGAGGGGAGAAGCACCTAGTTTAAAAGGAAAAAATGCGGTACACTCACAGCACTCTTGTCGCGGTCGCATTGCACCCCACACATGTTCGGTCCTGCACATGGCTCATGCAAACGGAACGTGCTTTGGCTTGCCTCTTCACTGACACGTGGGACTGCACTTGGAGAAACCGACCATGCGCCAAACTCCCCCTGCCCACCGCGCGAAAATCCTCCCCCCCCCCACACCCAAAAA
>NC_041382.1:551284723-551335869 GCF_002162155.2 Triticum dicoccoides
TCCCCCTCCACTCCATTCGCACCGCCAAAGCCGTCATCCCCGCCGCGCCGATACGTCGGCGCCGCGGTTCGGCGATCCTCTCGCTCCCATAGTATGCTCTCGTAGACTGTCGTCCTCTAGCCGCGCTGCGACCTCTGGCTACGTTCTTGTGGAGGCGCACGGCGGTCAACGCCACCACCGCTGGCGACATTCGTGTGGAGAAGCACGGCGGTCAGCTTCTCCCACGGTAAGCGCATTCTAGACTAAGGCCCTGTTCATGTCGGTGTAGCACTGAATGTTAGCTGATAGACGCTGTTAATCTCACTGTTTGCCGAAGTAGTTTACTGTCAACATGCTCTGCTTAAGAAGCTTCCTTGCCCTGTTCTGCACTCAATCTGCTTAGCTGAGATGGCATGCCAAGGCTGATTAGTTGGTAAAATATCCTGCCATATATGTATTGTGACGTAGATTGCCATGGTCTAGTAGCCAATCTGTTAGCTGAAATAGCTCTACACCATTTTATACTCGATCTTTGTTGCTGCGATGGCCTTCGATAGTTTGATGGCTGTGTGCTTGGCCTCATTGACTGTTGAAACAGCCTGCCATAATTTGGCACAAAAATCTGTTTGCTGAATTAGCTTTACATATATTTTGTTACTTAGATCTGCTCGTCAAATATCTTGCCATAGCTTTACACATCGACCTAGGTATTTTTTTTCTGGACTTCATAAAAAAGCATATATGTTTTTCCTGTAATATCTAGTAGAAGAACTAATTTGTATGTCTAACAGATGGACAGGACTTGGATAACTTCTGCTCGAAGATTCTCCACTGCATATGTCGAGGGGGTTGAAAACTTCATGAACTTTATCAGAGCTGAGTACGGTGGTCCGAAATCAGATGTGCTTTGCCCGTGTAGCAGTTGTATGAATTCAGTTACAAGACCCCAGTCAACTATGCAAAATCATCTACACTTGTATGGGATGTCGGTCACATATACTAGGTGGGTTCATCATGTGAAGCTGTGAACGTCAATGTTATTGACTACGTGGAAGCAGTAGATCACCATCTTGATCTGCCTGATGCTCAGGTGGAAGAGGAGGAGGAGGTGGTGGTGGCGGAGCCAGTGAGTTTGACCAACATTGAAACAATGCTACGAAATGCTCGTGCATTCCGTGAACTTTCACCTGCAGAAGAAAAACGGTGGGCCCGCATGTTGGAACAATGCAATGTTGCTGTCACCCCAGGAAATAAGCTGTCAGTATTCTCAGCTATGCTCACCTTTTTTCAGGTGAATACATCTGAGCGGATGACCAACAAATCATTCGATGCGATCTTGGCCGCTTTTCGTGAATCTTTCCCAGATGCGTCTGAGCTGCCACACACCTACAGTAAAATGAAGAATTTCCTTCATGCAGTTGGAATTGGATATGATATGATTCATGTTTGTAAGAATAATTGTGTTTTGTTCCGGAAGGAGTATGCCAACTTAAGTGAATTCCCGAAATGCAAATCATCAAGATGGAAAGATAGCGATGTTGTGAAGAGGATTCCTCATAATGTTCTAAGACATTTTCCAATTACACCAAGATTGCAGAGGTTTGTTTCATGATGCTGAAACAAGAGAGGATGTACTGTGGCATTCTAGGAACTAGGAGTACAGAGATCGGAATGTAATGAGCCATCCATGTCATGGTAGTGAGTGGAAAAGCTTCAATGTTAAACACAAAGAGTTTGCTGCTGACCCGTGAAACATTAGACTTGGCATAGCTTCAGATGGATTTAACCCATTTGGCCACCAGAGCGCCACATATAGCATGTGTCCAGTGCTTGTTATCCCTTACAACATGCCTCCAAATGTCTGCACCAAAGAATCAAACTACATGACGGCCTTGCTCATCCCAGGTCCAAAAAGTCCTGGAAAGGATTTTGATTTGTTCATGGAGCCTCTTGTGGAGGAACTTCAACAGCTATGGAAGGGTGTTCTCACTCAAGACCTATATAGCAGCCCACCAGCTGATTTCTTTCTGCGTGCTATTATAATTTGGTGCATCCATGATTATCTGGCTATGGGCACCTTGTCAGGGCGAACGACACATGGTTACAATGCATGTATTCGCTGTGACAGGAATCCTCTATCATATGCAATACTTAGCAAGATCTGTTACATTGGACACCACCGTTTCCTTGCCAAGGACAAGCCGCATCCTAGAAAATACCGAAGACATGTGTTCAATGCAAAGCATGAAAACCGTGATGCGCCAAAGAGGCTCACCACCGATGAGTTGCAAGTGGAATTAGAGAAGGTCAGGCATATTACACCAGGAAACCATCCTGGTAATGGTAGCGGGAAAAGGAAGCGTGGCAGGGTAAACGAGAGATTATTGTTTACCCGCAGGTCCACTTTGTGGGACTTGGAGTATTGGAAAGATTTGGATCTGTGCCATAATCTTGATGTGATGCACATCGAGAAAAATATATGTGACAGCATTATCGGCACACTTCTTAATATTGAAGGCAAGACGAAAGATACCTTAAAATCTAGGATTCATTTGACACACGTGGGTATTAGAAAGGATTTGCAGGTGCAAGATGAAGGTAAACCACGGGATATGGCTGTCAGGACCCCGATTCCAAGCCACATCGATCTAGCTGGTAACACCTCATATCACTTTGCGGCCTCACGCACGATATCCCACGGGTGTCGCCTTACCATGGCCCGGGACCGTTTGCGCCTTTTGGCTCACGTATATGATAGTGTCGCTAGCATCCATATGACAGAGAACCCGGGCCGACATGACTAGTCGTGAACCCAAAGCGGCACAGGCCTATGGAGACAGGCATACATGAATCACATCGAGCATGTCGGTCATCAGCGAGTGATTCCGGGCTGTAGCACTGGGCTAACAGGACTCCGGGGAACCTAGGCTGTAGCAGGCTAGGTAGGACTCCGAAAGTCACCGCGTGACATTTCCCCGAAGGGACAGACATAGGAACGAAGTGAATCACATGCCGGCCGGTCAAGTGTCCTGAGCAGTAGTGCTGGGCTAGTAGGACTCCGGTGAACCGGGCTGTAGCGGACTACTATGGCCCGAGGAACACTAGACTACATTTCCCCATAAGAAAGGCTGCCAAGGGTAAACAACTAGATTGTCGGATCCCACTCATACCAAGGATTTCAAGCATACACACAATATGCCCGATATGAGTACATACAACATGGCATCACAACAAAACTCTACAAGTCAAGTACTTTATTTAAAGGCTCCAGAGAGCCATACATAACATGTTCATAAAGAAAGGGGTCACATGACCCGACACTCAAGTCATACAACCATACAAGCACATGCGGAAGCAACCGGTCTGAGTACAGACACTAGAAAGAAAGAAGGCTTCTTGAAGCCTGTCTATCTACATATGGCCCTCCATGGCCAGGATCACCACCTGGGTGGCTAGTCACTCGTCGACATCAAGGTCTACATAAAACCCATCGGAGGGGCCAGTGTTGTCGTCTGAAAACAATAAATAAGGAAACATGAGTACAAGGTACTCAGCAAGTCTTACATCAGAACCTACTATACATGCTCATTCTCAAGAAGGTGGTGGGGCTATTGCAGCAAGCCAGCTTTGACTCTTGGCTAAGCTATCCTACGGAACTTCTCTAGTAAAATAGTTTTCGCACACGAGTCCACTACTCACCAACACAATACTCCACCGGGGATCCTCCCTCATCATCCTACGAGAGGGCCATCCTCGGTACTCACACTTATCTTGAGTCTTTTAGTAGTATCCATTAACCTGTCTATGAACTGTATAGGCAACCAAGTAGTCCTTTACCGCGGACGCGGCTATTCAAATAGTTTTATACCCTGCAGGGGTGTACTTCGTCACACATGTTTCCACCACTTAGCGTCTGCACACGACATGTGCTCGGCAGACTTCAAGCGAAAAAGGACGTGGGTGTAGACCACGACCTGACTAACCTCACAATTCTCTATTCTAGGTTTATCGCCTATTCAGGTTCCATCCGCAAGGAAATTCGGCCGGGGTGTCCTCAACGGCCCCAAACGATGTGTATAGGGTTCCCGAGACACCAAATGGGCGACTCGATACACCGTGCCATGGTGTATCTACCGCATCATAGCTCACCGCTAGGGTCAGCGCTACGCACGGCCGCCAACACATAACCTACAAACACCAGAAACTAGTTGCAACTCCTGGACAGAGGACGAGATGGGTCAGTAAGTCGAGCGGGGTCATATTTCAGGGCCCAATGTGTGGTAGTATCTGAATCTTAAATCACGCATACAGATCTCAGTTCTTATGGACGGCCTCAATGAAACAACCCACCATGTACTCCTGCATGGCCTCTCATCGATACCTTTACCAAAACATGTTCAACACATCCCTCACATTACCGGCGTAAGCATTTCACTCTAGCCCATCACCCAGATGAACCAGACCTGACACAACTCTAAGCATAGCAGGCATAGCAAGGTAGGAATCACATACATGGCTCAATCAACTCCTACACATGCTAGTGGGTTTCATCTAGTTACTGTGGCAATGACAGGTCTTGCAGAGGATAAGGGTTCAACTACCGTAGCACACAATAATTTGAATCGCGTTGTCTTAATGCAGTAAACAAGAGCAGAAGCGAGAACACGGGTTTGTATCGGAATGATCAATGGGTTGCTTGCCTGATGGAGTGGTAGTGGGATACTGCCCTTCAGTTGGATACTCGTGAATATCCTCGGAGGTAGAACCTACCACAAAGAACACATCGGAACACAATTAACACATGACGATATGCAACAATATGATGCATGCTATGACATGGCAATATGAATGTGTCTTGGCCTAATGCAGGCTATAACAGAAAGGAATGAACTCATTTGAATCAAGGATTCAAATATTAGTTCATTAAACATGGCCTTAATAGTGCATTTCCTTATTCTGCTTAAACAACAAGGTAAACTTGTTTTGTCATGTATGAAACCATTACAGATGGATAGATTGAATTTTTTCTAATAATTTTTCATATATAAATTATTTCATTTGGAGTTACGGTTGAGTTTCTATGATTTTTAGAAGTTTTAAACATTTTTTGGAATTTCCTGAATAAAAATAAATCCAGAAAATGCATTACTGCGTCAGCATTGTGTCATGCTGACCTCAGCAGGTCAAAGGCGCCAGCCCAGGTCAAACCTGACTGGTGGGCCCCTTCTGTCAGCCTCTCAGTTAAATAACAGGATTAGATTAACACTAATTAGCTGTTAGTGGGGCCTGGGCCCACATGTCAGTGACTGGTTTAAATAAAATTAGTTAAAACTAATCCTAGATTAGTCAGCAGACCGGCCCCACCTATCATAGACTCAGGGGGGGGTCTACCTGGGCCCACCCAGGGTCAAACTGGGTCAAACTCGCCGGCGACTCGACGCCGGCGAGGCCCGAGATGGTGGCGCAGCTCAGAAACGCCTACAGGGCACGAGCGAGGCCGTTCTTGGGCTTGTTGGAGAGCTCTTGCAGTCGTGCATCTAATGGTGGTGGAGGCCGGGCCTATGGTGGCCGGAGATGACGACAGCGAGCTCCAAGGCGGCGGCTGGAGTTCGGCCATGTGCGGGGTGTGGGCTGCGGCGTGCAAACACGAAAACTAAGGCGCTAGCGAGGCACTACGCGATGCGGCAAGCATGTTGCATAGCACGGAAGGACCAAATGGTCGCCGGAGCGAGGCCGGCGACAAGCTCGAGCGGAGACGAGCTCCGGCCATGGTGGAAATATGGCCTAGAGGGTGCAAATGCATGGGAAAGAAGAGGGGAAAGGCGGCGGAGCTCACAGGGAGGTCGATGAGCAGCTCAGTGGGCTCGGGGCGACCGGAGTGAGGCAAATTGATGAGCGGTGTCTGGCAGGTACCGAGGTTGAAGACGATCCGATGGCGGCGATGCAGGGCCTCCGGCGATGCGTGGCTCGGTGGGGAGGGCGAGGGCGTCGCGGCGGAGCTTCTGGACAGGTCAGAGAGGCGAGGGGGTGACGGAGAGCGCGACTACGGCGGTGAGACGGCGACAACCTCGTCGGCCATGGTGCGGGAGAGGGTGAGGGAGACGAGGGGGAGAGTGAGGGAGGATGAGAGGGGGACGTGGGGGTCGTGTGGCATCCCTGGACGTCTCCAGGCGTCGGCGGAAGCAGGAGGTGGCCGGCGTGGGGCCGCGGGCACCGGCCACGCGCTCCGCGTCCTCCTGGCGGGAGGTGGACGATGACTGGCAGAGCCGGTAGGCTGGGCCGAGCCAGGTGGGCTGGCGAGCACAGCTAAGGCCCAGGTGGCTTCCCTCTCTCTTTTTTTGATTTGTTTCTGTTTTTCTAATAAACTGCAACTGTTGGGCTTTAATTAAAATACTAAAACATTTCCAAAAATCCTGAAAATAAATGTGGGCTCTGCATAGATTATTTCCAACAGCAAACATTTATTTCCAGAATTATTTGAGCATTTAAATTATTTTATAGCATTTAAATACCCAAATTCAAATATTTATGATTTAATTCAATGACCTTCTGTTGACCTAGAAAATTGTGCACCAAATTTGCCAGAGGTTCTAACCCAAGACAAAGAGGGTGAACTTTATAGAAGGGCATTTTAGGTTCATTGAAAATAATTTTAGTAAACCCTAGTTGTTTCCAGAGGGGTGTTGGGGGTTTCTGCCTTCCCCAATTCAAATTTAAGAGGAATTTAAACATGATGCACATTCTAATGCTTGAACTAGCTAGGGTGTGACAACTCACCCCCACTCAAAAGAATCTCGTCCCGAGATTTAGGATCCTCTGGAAAGAAGGTGGGGTACTCGAGTCGAAGACGATCCTCCCTTTCCCAAGTGGCTTTTTTCTCAGAGTGGTGTGACCATTGAACCTTGAGAAACTTAATATTATGACGTCGAGTGGTACGCTCGGCTTGATCAAGGATATGAACAGGATATTCCCGATAGGAGAGGTTATCTTGTAGATCAAGCATTTCGTGGTCCACTCCACGGATAGGATCCGCGAAGCAACGCCTGAGTTGTGAAACGTGGAAGACATCGTGAACTCTGGAAAGATGCGGAGGTAGTTCCAATTGGTAGGCAACTTCTCCTCGTTTGGAAAGAATGCGAAAGGGTCCAATGTAACGAGGAGCCAATTTGCCTTTGATACCGAAACGATGGGTTCCCTTTAACGGAGTAACCCAAAGGTAAGCCTTCTCGTCGACTTCATAAGTCATGGGCTTATGTTTACGATCATATTGACTCTTTTAATGAGATTGGGCTGTTTTCAATTTCTCACGAATAACGCGAACCTGCTCTTCCGCTTCCTGAATCATATCCGGGCCAAAGAGTTGTCTTTCCCCGGTTTCTGACCAGTTAAGAGGCGTTCGACATTTTCGTCCATAGAGAACTTTGAAAGGAGCTTTGCCCAAGCTAGCTTGATAACTATTGTTATAAGCAAACTCCGCGAATGGAAGGCATCTCTCCCAACTCATTCCGAACGATATGACAGAGGCTCGAAGCATATCTTCCAGAATTTGATTGACTCGCTCTACTTGACCACTTGATTGAGGATGGAAGGCGGTGCTAAAGGAGAGATGAGTTCCCATAGCATTTTGGAAACTTTCCCAAAATCGAGAGGTGAAGAGACTCCCACGGTCCGAGTTAATTTCCAATGGGACACCATGAAGAGACACTATTCGGGAGATGTATAAATCGGCTAGCTGGCTAGCGGTGATACTCTCACGAACAGGTAGAAAGTGGGCTACTTTGGAAAGTCGGTCAATCACGACGAAGATGGCATTATTCCCTCTCTTGGTCCTGGGAAACCCAGTGATGAAATCCATACTGATTTTATCCCATTTCCATTCAGGAATAGCCAAAGGTTGAAGGGTGCCAGCAGGCCGTTGATGCTCTGCTTTAACACGACAACAGACGTCGCAGCTAGCAATGTATTGAGCGATTTCTCTCTTCATCCTACTCCACCAAAACCTCTGGCGTAGGTCTTGATACATTTTAGTACTACCGGGATGAATGGTGAGAGGGGATTCATGAGCTTCCTTAAGGATCAACTGGCGTAGATGTTGTTTCTTGGGAACCACCAGACGGTTCTCAAAGAAGACAGCACCCCGCTTGTCCATGGAAAAACATTTAGCAACTCCGCTAGCAATGTTTTCCTTAATCCGAAATATGCCCTTATCATGCTTCTGGGCAGCTATGATTTGATCCATAAGGGTATGTTTCGCCACCAGAGTGGATAGGAATCCTCGAGGAACAATGTGAAGATTAAGCTTACGGAATTCCTCATGGAGAAGTGGTTGACTTTGTTGTAACATCAGGTTGTTACAATAGGATTTACGACTTAGTGCATCAGCCATGACATTGGCTTTGCCCGGGGTGTAAGTTATTCCTAAGTCGTAATCCGAGATCAACTCAACCCAACGTCTTTGCCTGAGATTCAAATCTGGTTGGGTGAAGATATATTTCAAACTTTGGTGATCGGTGAAGATCTCGCAACATTTACCGAGGAGGTAATGTCGCCAAGTTTTAAGTGCATGGACTCCAGCTGCCAGCTCTAGATCATGTGTGGGATAATTTTCCTCATGTGGATGTAGTTGCTGTGAAGCATAGGCAATTACCTAACGATCTTGCATGAGTATGCAACCTAGTCCTTGTCGCGAGGCGTCGCAATAGATAATAAAGTCCTTGGAGAAGTCTGGTGGTACCAGTACGGGAGCAGATGTCAGGCGTCTTTTCAGTTCCTGAAATCTGAACTCGCACTATGGAGTCTACTCGAACTTTTTATCTTTCTTGAGGAGTTCAGTTAGAGGTTTAGCAACCTTGGAAAAATTCTCGACGAAGCGGCGGCAATAGCTCGCTAAGCCAAGGAAGCTCCGAACTTGCTTGACCGTCTCAGGTGGAGTCCAATCAAGGACGGCTTGAACTCGCTCGGGATTGACAGCAATACCCTTACCAGAGATTACATGGCCTAGATAGGTCACTTCTGGCAACCAAAATTCACACTTGGAGAATTTGGCATAAAGGCGATGCTCTCGAAGTTTCATCAATACTAGCCTTAGATGTTCGGCATGTTCCTCTTCATTCTTGGAGTAGATGAGTATGTCATCGAGGTATACTACGACGAATTTATCCAAATACTCCATGAAGACCGAGTTCATTAACCGAGAGAAGGTAGATGGGGCATTGGTTAAATTGAAGGACATGACGGTGTACTCGTATTGGCCATAATGAGTAACAAAGGCCATTTTGGGAATGTCCCCGTTTTTGATTTTGATTTGATGGTAGCCCAACCTCAAATCCATCTTGGAGAAGACTGAGGATCCAGCGAGTTGATCATACAGATCGTTGATCCTGGGAAGCGGGTATTTGTTCTTGATGGTGACCAAATTGACAGGTCGGTAATCCACAACCATTCGATCCGTTCCATCCTTCTTCTTAACGAAGAGGACGGGGCAAGCCCAAGGAGAGGAACTAGGACGGATGAAACCCTTTTTCAAGGACTCATCGAGTTGGTTCTTAAGGTCGGCTAGTTCTAAGGGTGCCATCTTGTAGGGTCTTCTAGAAATTGGAACGGTTCCTGGAACAAGGTCTATCACAAACTCGACATCCCTGTCAGGTGGACCACCTGGCAGTTCTTCTGGAAAGACATCCGGAAAGTCTCGGACTACCGGAACATCCTCAAGGTCTGGAAGGGGGTTGGCATTTAGGGAGTAAAGCTGGCTCTTGGCCACTCGAGTTTAGACATTGACTGTCTTGCCCGATGGGTGAGTAAGTTGAACGGTTCTAGTGGCACAATCAATCTTAGCATAATGAGCTGACATCCAGTCCATACCCAAGATGATGTTTATGTCCGAGGACTTGAGAGCTATTAAGGATGCAAGGAAGACAAGTCTATCGACAAGAATTTTGTTCCCATGGCTTACTCTAGAAGTTTGCCATTTGGAACCCGGAGTTTGAATTACCATGGAAGTGGGCATGTCACAGAACGTCGTGTTATGCAATCGAGCATAGTTCTCGGATATGAATGAATGAGATGCTCCAGTATCGAAAAGAACAGATGTCGGATGGCAGTTAACAAGGAGCGTACCAAGGACGACGTTAGGATCCTCATGAGCCTCCTCGGCTGAAACATAGTTGACATGGCCACGTGCAGTGGTGGCCGGCTTGGCGTAGAATGTTTTTCCCGCGAGCTTACCACGGCCAACAGACTTTCCAGTTTGATTGGGGTTGTTGTTCTAGGGACACTCTCGGCTATAGTGACCCGGCTCTCCACACTTGAAGCATGTCACCACATTGGGGCATGGAGCAGCATTAGCAGCGGGGCCACCATAGTGGTTGGGCGGTGCAAATTGCTGGTTGGGACGAGGTGCCTCAAAGGATGGCCTCGGAATGAAACTGGGTGGCAATGCCGTGCTTGGGATCCACACCCGGCGCCTCTGAGCTCCAGAGCCGGATGAAGAGCCAAAATCACAGGAGTGCTTGCGTGAAGCGTCATAATCAGTCTGGCCTGTCTCAGCACTGATGGCTTTATTGACCAACTTCTGGAAGGAGGTGCACTCGTGCAGACGAAGATCGCGGCAAAGCTCAGGGCTAAGTCCCTTGCGGATCCTTGCCTGCTTCTTAGCGTCAGTAGATACCTCTTCAGGGGCATAACGTGCCAGATTCCCAAATTCACGACTATAGGCATCCACAGTCAGTCTTCCTTGGGTGAAGTTACAGAACTCCTCCCTCTTGCGATCCATGAGACCTTCCAGAATGTGATGCTCACGGAAAGCCTCACTGAATTCAGCCCAGGTAGTGATTTGGCCGACCGGGCGCATAGCTTCGAAGTTTTCCCACCAAAGGCTAGCAGGGCCTTCGAGGTGATAGGCAGCATAGGTAACCTTGTCGGCTTCGGCTACGTTGGCAGAACGTAGCTTGTGGGTGATGTTGCGAAGCCAGTCATCCACGTCGAGGGGCTCGACGGAATGGTTAAACTTTGGTGGGTACAGCTTGATAAAGTCATTGATTGACACCAAGTCATTCGCGGGTGGCGTGCAGTGTTCTGCTCAATCTGCTCCAGCAGGTGGTTAGTCTCATGCTTGTTTCTTTCCGCCTCCAGCATTACTTCGGCCAAAGAAGGCGGGTGAGGCAGATTTTCACCTCTAGCTGCACTGGCTTCCGCTTGCTCCGGGGCAGCGGGGTTGCTGCGGGTGTTGACCATACTAGGAGAAAACAATACAACGGTTTAGACAAGGATGGCTCAAACTTAGCAAGGAAGTGCAGAATGTAATGGATAACACGGAATGCAGAGATGTTCATCTGTATGTCATGGTAATATAAAACTGCCATATATATACCAACGGTCATACACATCATACATAGTTTAGTACAAGCCCAGGCTACAGTACAACTATGATGAAAGACGTTACATCTCATCGGAGGCATTCCAAGCTCCTATACATTATTTGTCTACACCTCCGGAATCGGTTACACGCAAAGTCATATTCCACAAGTCACGCAGGACGGTGGAGATACAACTACTACAATACTAGTGGTACTACTACTATCTCAGACAGCTCCGTAGTAGTCCTCATAGAAGTCACCTCCATAGCCTGGAAGTTCAACATGACCATCCGGGAACAGACGGTCCTGAGGAGCCTGTGGACCATAGGGGCTAGGATGAGGTCTTGGACCAACAAACGATGGCCTACGGGGACCACAGGGTGGGGTGATGCCTCCCACATCACGCCAATCCACCATGTCTGGCAAAGCAGATCTCACAGGATACAGATCCCTTGTATCCATACATCAGCTTGCACCGCAGGTGCAAATCGAGTCAATGTGGCCCAATGATCAGCACGGGTATTGAAAAGCTCCAGCCTCAAGGCCCAATTCTCTCAATCCTTATCTTCGAGCATCTCGGCAGTGGTATGAGTTAATGGGTCCTCCTGAGTGGAGTTAGCATAGATAGCCTGAAGATACCCTTGCGCTCCCGGAAGTGAAGCTGGCATGTAACGGAAGTCGGTGTTCCGAAGCAGGCCAGTCCGGACTCGCATGATGGTCATCATGGAATAGGCAGCATCCTGCACAGCCATCTCAATAGTAACCCAGAGTCCATAGGAACAGTGAAGGGGCTCGGTAGATCCAGGATAAGAGGGAAATATCCTGACAATGCAAAAATACTGGCTTTGATTAAAGTCGCAGAACTGCTCTTCGACAGTGTATTCGGGATACCAACGGTAACCCGTCTCGATCATTACCCGGACTAACATAGCAGTATGACCGGGCACGTCGAGGCACCGGGTCAGGCGAACCACTTGGTTTTGAGCACGGTTGGCCATCTGAAAGCACAACCACAATGCAAAGACATCAGAATTTCTAGGGAAAATTGGACAGCATAACAGCTGTAAATGCTCAGAAAAAGATTTGAGACATCCACAACAGTTCGCAATACCACTCAACAACATCATATCAAGGTTCTGATCCAATTAGCAACATACTAAGAATAGTAGAAACTAAACTGGAACTCGTAACAACAATCCTATAAGCTACTACGGATTAGTAACACATGAACCTGATAGAAGAAGAGAGCCTAGTCCTTAACCCACGTTGAATGAGAAGAGAATGACTCAGATCAGAGGCATAGGGTAAAGAAGTAAAAGAGCCTTACGTTCCCTTCCACAATCAACTCCCCTACATATAACTAAAGCATTTCTAGACTCGACATCAACCAGTTTGGCTCAACGAACCTACAGGCAGTCCGGCTCTGATGCCAAAACTGTCAGGACCCTGATCTAGCTGGTAACACCTCATATCACTTTGCGGCCTCACGCACGGTATCCCACGGGTGTCGCCTTACCATGGCCCGGGACCGTTTGCGCCTTTTGGCTCACGTATATGATAGTGTCGCTAGCATCCATATGACAGAGAACCCGGGCCGACATGACTAGTCGTGAACCCAAAGCGGCACAGGCCTATGGAGACAGGCATACATGAATCACATCGAGCATGTCGGTCATCAGCGAGTGATTCCGGGCTGTAGCACTGGGCTAACAGGACTCCGAGGAACCCGGGCTGTACCAGGCTAGGCAGGACTCCGGAAGTCACCGCGTGACATCTCCCCAAAGGGACAGACATAGGAACGAAGTGAATCACATGTCGGCCAGTCAAGTGTCCTGAGCAGTAGTGCTGGGCTAGCAGGACTCCGGTGAACCGGGCTGTAGCGGACTACTATGGCTCGAGGAACACTAGACTACATTTCCCCATAAGAAAGGCTGCCAAGGATAAACAACTAGATTGTCGGATCCCACTCATACCAAGCATTTCAAGCATACACACAATATGCCCGATATGAGTACATACAACATGGCATCACAACAAAACTCTACAAGTCAAGTACTTTATTTAAAGGCTCCAAAGAGCCATACATAACATGTTCATACAGATAGGGGTCACATGACCCGACACTCAAGTCATACAACCATACAAGCACATGCGGAAGCAACCGGTCTGAGTACAGACACTAGAAAGAAAGAAGGCTTCTCAAAGCCTGTCTATCTACATAGGGCCCTCCATGGCCAGGATCACCACCTGGGTGGCTAGTCACTCGTCGACATCAAGGTCTACATAAAACCCATCGGAGGGGGCAGTGTTGTCATCTGAAAACAATAAATAAGAAAACATGAGTACAAGGTACTCAACAGGTCTTACATCAGAACCTACTATACATGCTCATTCTCAAGAAGGTGGTGGGGCTATTGCAGCAAGCCAGCTTTGACTCTTGGCTAAGCTATCCTACGGAACTTCTCTAGTAAAATAGTTTTCGCACACGAGTCCACTACTCACCAACACAATACTCCACCGGGGATCCTCCCTCGTCATCCTACAAGAGGGCCATCCTCAGTACTCACACTTATCTTCAGTCTTTTAGTAGTATCCATTAACTTGTCTATGAACTGTATAGGCAACCAAGTAGTCCTTTACCGCGGACGCGTCTATTCGAATAGTTTTATACCCTGCAGGGGTGTACTTCGTCACACATGTTTCCACCACTTAGCGTCTGCACACGACATGTGCTCAGCAGACTTCAAGCGAAAACCGACGTGGGTGTAGACCACGACCTGACTAACCTCACAAGTCTCTAGTCCAGGTTTATCGCCTATTCAGGTTCCATCCACAAGGAAATCCGGCTGGGGTGTCCTCAACGGCCCCAAACGATGTGTACAAGGTTCCCGAGACACCAAACGGGCGACTCGGTACACCGTGCCACGGTGTATCTACCGCATCATAGCCCACCCCTAGGGTCAGCGCTACGCACGGACGCCAACACATAACCTACAAACACCAGAAACTAGTTGCAACTCCTGGACAGAGGACAAGATGGGTCAGTAAGTCGAGCGGGATCATATTTCAGGGCCCAATGTGTGGTAGTATCTGAATCTTAAATCACGCATACAGATCTCAGTTCTTATGGACAGCCTCAATGAAACAACCCACCATGTACTCCTACATGGCCTCTCATCGATACCTTTACCAAAACATGTTCAACACATCCCTCACATTACCAGCATAAGCATTTCACTTAGCCCATCACCCAGATGAACCAGACCTGACACAACTCTAAGCATAGCAGGCATAGCAAGGTAGGAATCACATACATGGCTCAATCAACTCCTACACATGCTAGTGGTTTTCATCTAGTTACTGGGGCAATGACAGGTCATGCAGAGGATAAGGGTTCAACTACCGTAGCACACAGCAGTTTGAATCGCGTTGTCTTAATGCAGTAAACAAGAGCAAAAGCGAGAATATGGGTTTGTATCGGAATGATCAATGGGTTGCTTGCCTGATGGAGTGGTAGTGGGATACTGCCCTTCAGTTGGATACTCGTGAATATCCTCGGAGGCAGAACCTACCACGAAGAACACATCGGAACACAATCAACACATGACGATATATAACAATATGATGCATGCTATGACATGGCAATATGAATGTGTCTTGGCCTAATGCAAGCTATAACAGAAAGGAATGAACTCATTTGAATCAAGGATTCAAATATTAGTTCATTAAACATGGCCTTAATAGTGCATTTCCTTATTCTGCTTAAACAGCAAGGTAAACTTGTTTTGTCATGTATGAAACCATTACAGATGGATAGATTGGATTTTTTTGATAATTTTTCATATATAAATTATTCCATTTGGAGTTACGTTTGAATTTCTATGATTTTTAGAAGTTTTAAACATTTTCTGGAATTTCCTGAATAAAAATAAATCCAGAAAATGCATTACTGCGTCAGCATTGTGTCATGCTGACCTCAGCAGGTCAACGGCGCCAGCCCAGGTCAAACCCGACTGGTGGGCCCCTTTTGTCAGCCTCTCAGTTAAATAACAGGATTAGATTAACACTAATTAGCTGTTAGTGGGGCCTGGGCCCACATGTCATTGACTGATTTAAATAAAATTAGTTAAAACTAATCCTAGATTAGTTAGCAAACCGGCCCCACCTGTCATAGACTCAAGGGGGTCTACCTGGGCCCACCCAGGGTCAAACTGGGTCAAACTCGCTGGTGACTCGATGCCGGCGAGGCCCGAGACGGTGGCGCAGCTCGGAAAACGCCTACAGGGCACGAGCGAGGCCATTCTTGGGCTCGTTGGAGAGCTCTTGCAGTCGCACATCTAATGGTGGTGGAGGCCGGGCCTACGGTGGCCGGAGACGACGACGGCGAGCTCCAAGGCGGCGGCCGGAGTTCGGCCATGTGCGGGGTGTGGGCTGTGGCGTGCAAACGCGAAAACTAAGGCGCTAGCGAGGCACTACGCGATGCGGCAAGCATGTTGCATAGCACAGAAGGACCAAATGGTCGCCGGAGCAACACCGGCGACCAGCTCAAGCGGAGACGAGCTTCGGCCATGGTGGAACTATGGCCTAGAGGGTGCAAATGCATGGGAAAGAAGAGGGGGAAGGCGGCAGAGCTCACAGGGAGGTCGATGAGCAGCTCAGTGGGCTCGGGGGCGACCGGAGCGAGGCGTATCGATGAGCGGCGTCCGGCGGGTACCGAGGTTGAAGGCGATCCGATGGTGGCGATGCAGGGCGTCCGGCGATGCATGCCTCAGTGGGGAGGGCGAGGGCGTCGCGGCGGAGCTTCTGGACAGGTCAGAGAGGCGAGGGGGTGACGGAGAGCGCGACTACGGTGGTGAGACGGCGACAAGCTCGTCGGCCATGGTGCGGGAGAGGGTGAGGGAGATGAGGGGGAGAGTGAGGGAGGATGAGAGGGGGACGTGGGGGTCGCGTGGCATCCCTGGACATCTCCAGGCATCGGCGGAAGCAGGAGGTGGCCGGCATGTGGCCGCTAGCGCCGGCCACGCGCTCCGCGTCCTCCTGGCGGGAGGTGGACGATGACTGGCAGAACCAGTAGGCTGGGCCGAGCCAGGTGGGCTGGCCAGCACAGGTAAGGCCCAGGTGGCTTCCCTCTCTCTATTTTTGATTTGTTTCTGTTTTTCTAATTAACTGCAACTGTTGGGCTTTAATTAAAATACTAAAACGTTTCCAACAATCCTGAAAATAAATGTTGGCTCTGTTTAGATTATTTCCAACAGCAAACATTTATTTCCAGAATTATTTGAGCATTTAAATTATTTTATAGCATTTAAATGCCCAAATTCAAATATTTATGATTTAATTCAATGACCTTCTGTTGACCTAGAAAATTGTGCACCAAATTTGCCAGAGGTTCTAACTCAAGACAAAGAGGGTGAACTTTTTAGAAGGGCATTTCAGGTTCATTGAAAATAATTTTAGTAAACCCTAGTTGTTTCCAGGGGGTGTTGGGGGTTTCTGCCTTCCCCAATTCAAATTTAAGAGGAATTTAAACATGATGCACATTCTAATGCTTGAACTAGCTAGGGTGTGACAACGGCACCAGCTGTGTACGTCTTGGACAAGGTAAAAAGAAAAGAATTCTGCGAGGCCCTGTCACGTGTGAGATTCGCACATGGATTTGCTTCCAACCCTGAAAGGAGAGTCAGTGCAGATGGAAACAAGGTACAAGGGTTGAAAACTCATAACTGCCACGTCCTACTTCAAAGGGTTTTACCTGTTATCCTTAGAGGATTGGGCCGCCCTAACTTATACAGAGCAGTTGCAGAGTTGGGACAATTCTTCAGGGAACTCTGCAGTAGGAATATCAGGATAGATGCTTTGGAGCGTCTTAGAGACAAGATACCAACTATCCTATGCGATCCTCCAGCCTTCTTTGATGTGATGGTGCATTTGGATGTTCATCTACCTGATGAGGCACTAGTTAGAGGTCCAGTACAGTATGGCTGGATGTACCCTATTGAAAGGGGGCTAGGCACTTTCAAGGGCTATGTTAGGAACAGAGCTCGACCCGAGGGTTCCATTGCAGAGGCCTACATTGCTATAGAAGCGTTGACATTCTGCTCAAAATAGATTGAAACAGCTGATCAGCTTAGCAAAGAGGTGGGTGAAGACAATCCCGGGCTCAATGTTTTCGATTATTCTATTCGAGTTACAGGGAAGAGTCGAAAAGAGGACAAACCTAAAGATTTGGACAAAATGGTTTGGTATGTGTTGAATAACTGTCCTCAGATACTACCTTATATCAAGAAAGTGCAGTACTGCAGCTTATACATCGTAATCTACTAAACTTGCAGCACATTTTTATATATTTAGATGTTTGACGCGATCACTATGTTGTGCAGCATCTACAAAGAGGAGTTACTGCCACAAAATCCAAGAAAAATTGACAAACTGGTTATGGCAGGATTTGCGAAATGGTCCAAGAGGCATGTGAGCTTTTGAAGTGCACTGTCAGTTTTTTTAATATATTGAGTACATAAGATGATCATCTTGTCTATTTTCTAACCATAGGTTAAGAAGATGCGGGAGGATGGGCAGGCAGTTGATGATGCCCTTTACTCACTAGCAATGGGTCCTTATACTCGGGTAAGACATTATGAATCTTGCGTTGTTGAAGATGTGCGCTACAACACCCTTGCACGAGACGAAGGCAGGAAGACACAAAACAGTGCCATCATGAGCACGGATACGTATGACAAAGAGACAACTGAAATGTATGCTAACATAACAGACATTATTCAGTTGCAGTATATCTCCAGTTTTGAGGATCATCGGTGTGTGGTTCTGTTGTGCTGTCGTTGGTATAACCTGTTTTCCAGGATCGCAAAACCCAGAGCTGATGATTATTTCAAATCCACCAATGTCAAGGCGGCGTACCAGACCAGCGAGCCTTTTATTTTGGCAAATCAAGCAACACAGATATTTTTCTTAGAAGACACATTTGCACGTAGCGATGACTGGAGAGTATTGCAAAGGTTTGAGCAGAGGAATTCGTTTAATGAAGTTGCACAACAAGACGATGCTTACACTGCTCCTAATGTACAAGATAACACAGATGTTCCTAATATCTTTGAGAACCATCACATCAATGACGCCGGCGAAAAGATTGCATGTCGTGCCGTGGACATACAAGAGTTGATCAAGAAGAAGCCAACGTTCGAGGACGTTGAGGACGAAGAAGAAGATGACACCGTGGGGAATTACGATTCAGGCTGATACACATGGCGAAGATGTTGACGCTGCTGTTGTGGATGATGATTACATTGCTTTTGTCGTATTTACCTGTCAGAAGACGTTTTTTTATCTACTATGTGAAATTTTGTTTGCTATGACAACTGAAACCTGATGAACATGTTGTTTAGTATTTTGCTGTGAGAACATCACTTGTTATGTATGCTGATTTGTGTTTGGTGATTCTATGACAACTAAAACATGATGACATTGTTATTTAGTTGTACTTGTGTTTGGCTGTGAAACTTAGTTTGCTGTTGGACTTCAATTTTCTTGACGTCTTCGAATGAGAACAAAGCTGACCCGACAGGGCCTCTGCTATTTATTTATTTATATGAGCAAAAGGGGATACCCCCTGATTTCCGTTAATAGAAATCATTAGATGTTCACAAAACTATGCCCAGCCTGCTACACAGGTTTCATTCATTACTAGTTTCAGCAAAGTGCTCATGTTGTAGCCACTGAATACATCACGAGTGCTACATACACTGCAAATAAAGAGACAATCATCCTACAGAGCACATCGATTTTGCCCATTATCTTCACAAGCTCTTTCATCTCCTCATTGCTGTCAAGGCCATTCAGCAGCTGTTGCTTGGCCATTCAGAGGAACTGCATCTTTAACCTTCTGCTCTGCATCTTCTTCTTTTGTCGTTCCTTCAGTTACTTGTCCAACACCCCAACCTGCTGGTATTGGGATTCCTCGGCTAACCAAATAATCAGCGTAGTTGCGTTCCCCCACATCATCAACTTCTCAGAAATACAAATCACACGAATCTTCCCTTTTCTGCACAAATCAAATTGGTAGATCATCAACCAAACTATTAAAAAAATCAGCAACTGAAAGCAGCAGAACAACACTTAAACATATTATTACCCCATGATTTGGGCATTTGTAGAAGACTCAGCCAGGGTTGCAGATTGTGGTTGAGACGCGACGGATGACTCTGCGTGATTTGCAGCAGTGGCACCACACCAACGGCAGCGGGTTGCGATGAGCAATCGGCTGCGGTGCGCGTGCCGGCGAGGGTGTGATGAGACCCATAGGCGATGGTACGGGTTGCAACTTGGCGCATATCTGGTTGTTGCCTGCTGAAGAGCAGGTGGACGAGCAGCCAGCGGACATGGTTGCTGCAGCCAGAGCTTCTGATGCTAGGCAGAGTAAGTAGAGAAGAGGAGAACCGAACGTTGAATATGTCAGTTTCATTACTTGCAGAGTAGCATAGCACCATATATAGTCATAGTCTAGGTTTGGATTCGAACCAGCTACAGGAGCACATGTTTCTTTTTTCTAAAACTCGGCAACGTCTCATTACTGTTACACTAGCTTATTCTGTACGCCTTCCCAAGTCTTTGATTTTCTTTCCCTTTTTTGGGAGGAAGGAAGGAGGACAAAATTGAGAGTTCCTGGGACTCGAACCCAAGACCTCTCGGTTGAAAACCAAGGGTGCTAGTCACTTATGTGGCGAATGTTCCCTGTGAGGAGGACGGCAGACGAACGCATTTTCCTTGCAGTTTTCTTCCTATATATAAAAAAGTATGCTACTTGGTGTCCGCTTAGTCAACAAACGATTGTGCCGACCTTGACCGTTGGATTGACATTCAACATCTGTCGCGTTTCTTCAGTCTCTTCTTCCTCGAGCCGCCAAAGCCAAACCAGCGCCGGCGGGACCACCTGCTCCCACCTCCCACGGCTGGTTGTGGTCTGCCCCGGCTCCTGTTCGTTCCTGTCCGAGGCCTCACCATCGTCCTCCGCCTTGGTTCGCTCACCGCGGCACCGCCCTTCGGTGTTGTCAACATGGTCAAAAACCGAGAGGAATAAGGAGATGACTGTACATTGTGAGGATGACAGTAGGGACCCAGCAGCGCGCACAGTAATTTTGTTTTTTGGGGACGGAGAAGGGTATCAACTGGGTTGTGTGGGACCCGTGGCCCGTCTAGACTAGGCTTTTATTTCATATGTTTAGCACATGACCAGCCCAGTTTGTTTTTTTCCTTTCTGAAAATTGCTAGCCAGCTATTTTGTTTTTTGCAGAATAACCAACGTAGGCCTACTTGCTTTTCTACGCCCTGCTGGGCCGGAAATCTTTCAAGACGAGGAGGGATGCATTTTGCCCAGAAAATGGGCTATAAGTAATAAGAAATGGGCTATAAGTAATAATAAATGGGTTGTAAAGTGAAAAAATACAGCAAACAGACAATTAGTTCCAAAATACTGTTTTCTTTCGGATTTTGATATTTTAAATTTCATTGTTTTTGTGCGGGTAAAATTTCATTGAATTTAAATTAAGGTATATTTAGATTTAAAATTAATTTGAATCTGGCTAGAAATTTCGGGCTGTATGCTGTTTGGGACAGATTTGGAGGCTGACTTGTGGGTCTACTAGGTTGACGTGTACTTTGGCTTTGTCAACTTAGTCCACAAACGATTCTAGCAGCAGTGACCGTTGGATGTTAATCCAACGGCCGTGCTGCTTCTTCAATATCTGATCTTCTTGCTCCAGCCGCCCAAACCAGCTCCGGTGGGACTGCCTGCTCCCACCTCCCGTGACCGGCTGTGCTGCCGCACAGGCCGCACCGCCCCACCCTACTTCATTGCTGGCCAGGCCATTCCTCTACTCACCCACACCTCCTGTTATTTTTCGGCGACGGCAGCCAGACCAGTAAACCCTCGTACTGCCCATCGTGTGGGCAACCATTGCTGAGTCTTCCCCGGCTCCGTGTCGTTCGCTTCCTAGGCCTCGCCGTCGTCCACGGCCATGGTGCTCTCGGCGCGGCCTGGTCAACTTGGTCAACGAACGACATCCATCGGCCGTGGACTGTACACGCAAAATAATGATTCCTCCACCTGACAGCTGGGACACACCAGAAGGGCCTCTGTATTTCACGAAAAAAACGTACCCCCCGCTGACATGTCGGACCCACCAGCTATATCTTCGCACGCAAGGAAGTGCCTCCTTATTACGCACAAAAAATGAATACCCCCCTGCTAGCTGGGACCCACCATAGTGGGAGGATGACTTGTGGGCCAACAAAGTTGACGGGGACGGAGGGCTTTGTCAACTTAGTCAATATGAATGATTCTAGCTCCAGTGACCGTACGATGTCCATCCAACGGCCGTAGTGCTTCTTCAACCTCTGGTCTTCTTGCTCCAGCCGCCCAAAGCAGCGCCGGTCGTGCCGCATGCTCCTGCCTCCCGTGGTCGGCTGTGCTGCCGCGGAGGCCTCACCGCCCCCTACTATTCCCACCGCTGGCCAGGCCCTACGGCGACGGTAGCCTCACACCGCAGCCGAACCAGTGAACCCTCGTACTCCTCTCCGCGCGGGCTTCCACTGCCGCGTCTTCCCCGGCTCCGCATCGTCCCCTTCCTAGGCCTCGCCGTTGTCCACCGCCGTGGTGCTCTCCGCGTGGCGTGGTCAACATGGTCAAGGAATGACTTCCATCGGAAGAGTACTGTACGTGGAGAGGCTGACAGCTGGGTCCATGGCCACAGCCCAGTTTTTTTTTGATTTGCCAAGTAAGTCGCTTTGTGAGGCCAGTTGGGCTGCAAATCTTTCAACACGAGGAGAGCTTTCATTCGGCTGGTCGAGAAAATGGCCCATCAGTAATGAGAAATGGGCTGTACATTTTTAAAACACATCAAACCGGCAATTAGTTTCAAATATCTTTTTTTATTTCAAGATTTTAAATTACATTAATTTTTATGCGTGGAGAATTTGTTGGATTTTATATTGATATACATTTATTTTTAAAATAGCTTGAATGTGAGTCGAAATTTCGGGATTAAAAACAGTTCGGACCACACCGAAATATGCAAAATTTCGTATAATTTTTTAACCGTGGCCACAATTTGGGCTGTAATGCTAACAAAAAGAATATGGGCTCCAAAAAAACCTTAAGAATTAGCAAATGGGCTGAAAATTATTAGAAATAATGGCAGATGGGTTGTATGTTGTTTTCCACAGATTTGAGGCTTTCCTAAAAAAAGGTTGACGCACAAGCAGTGACTGTTGGATGTCCATCCAACGGCCGTCGTGCTTCTTCAGTCTCTGTCTTCCTGCTCCAACCGCTCAAACAAGCGCCGGTGGGACTACCTGTTCCCTCCTCCCCGCGTCCGGCTGTGCTGCCGCGCAGGCCTCACCGCCCCACCGTACTCCCATCTCAAGATGGCAACGGGGCCCCGAAACCCACGTCCCTGCGGGTTTTTACCCTATTAGGGGACAGGGATGGACGTCTTTTCATCCCCGCGGGGCTGTTGTTGGGCACATTATACAACCCGACACGTTTCGTGGGTTTGCAACCGTTTCGGTAGTCCTCGAACCCGAAACCCGGCAAAATACATTTTTTTACCAACCAGTGCTCCTGCGTGGCCCAACCCAAAACTACAGAGCCCCCCACCCCCTAGTGTCGAAGGCCAAACAGCCAGTATCACCCACTCCTTTCCCCCTCGCTCGAGCCCTCATCTCTCTCTCCCACATAATACCTAACCCTAAACCTAGGACCCCAGGCGCCGCCTGGCTCGATCCCATCTCGCAAGATCCGCCGACCACGATCTGCGCCGGCGAGCCTCCTCCCTCCACGTCTTCTCCCCTACCGCCGGTCTGATCTAGAGAAAGGGCGTCGCCACTGGTGACGAACTCAATGGTGGCCTCTTCATGTCCCAAGTCGGGTTGTTTTTTGTTGAAATTTTCTCTAGTTATACTGCTGAAATGTGCTTATTTTGTTGTTGAAATGATATTCTTTGTCGCCACTATGTTTGTTTAAATATTTTGATGTTCTCGTGGGTTCCCCGCGGGTTCCCCGAAACCCGATGGGTTTAGGGGATGGGCGGAAAACTAGCCCCGCGCATGGTGAAGGGGACGGGGACGGGTTTGCGATTTTCTCATGGGGATGGGTTTGGGAAGGCAAAACCCGATGGGTTTCGTCCCCGTTGCCATCTGGACTCCCATCGCTGGCCTAGCCATCCCTCTACTCACCCACACCTGCTGTTATTCTCCGGCGATGGCAGACGAACCAGTAAACCCTCGTACAGTCGTACTCCCCTCCGTGTGGGAAACAACTGCCGAGTCTTCCCTGCCTCCATGTCATTCCCTTCCTAGGCCTCGCCGTCGTCCACTGCCCTGCTGCTCTCGGCGTGGCCTAGTCAACGTGGTCAATGACCGACATGCATCTGAAGTGGACTGTACGTGGAGAGGCCGACAGCTGGGTCCACGGCCGCACACAAGGAAATGCCTCCTTATTACGCGCAAAATAATGATTCCTCCACCTGACATCAGGGACCCACCGAAAGGGCTTCTGTATTTCGCGAAAAAAACGTTACCGCGCTGACAGCTCAGACCCACCAGCTATATCTTCGCACGCAAGGAAGTGCCTCCTTATTATGCACAAAAAAATGAATACTCCCCCTGTTAGCTGGGACCCAGTATAGCGGCAGGCTGACTTGTGGGCCTACTAAGTTGACGGGGACGGAGGGCTTTGTCAACTTAGTCAATATGCACGATTCTAGCTCCAGTGACCGTACGATGTCCATCCATAGGCCGTAGTGCTTTTTCAACCCCTGGTCTTTTTGCTCCAGCCGCCCAAACCAGCGCCGGTCGTGCCTCGTGCTCCTGCCTCCCGTGGCCGGCTGCAATGCGGCGGAGGCCTCACCGCCCCCTACTACTCCCACCGTTGGCCAGGCCATCCCTCTACTCACCCACACCCACTGTTGCTCTGTGGTGACGGCAGCCTCACACCGCAGCGAACCAGTGCTCTCATACTCCTCTACGCATGGGCATCCACTGTCGCATCTTCCCCGGCTCTGCGTCGTCCCCTTCCTAGGCCTCGACATCGTCCGCCGCCCTGGTGCTCTTGGCGCGGCGTGGTCAACGTGGTGAAGGAATGGCTTCCATCGGACGTGGACTGTACGTGGAGACGCTGACAGCTGGGTCCACGGCCGCAGCAAGGAAGTGCCTCCTTATTACATGCAAAATAATTATTCCTCCACCTGTCAGCAGGGACCCACCGGACGGGCCACCGTATTTCGCCCCCCTGACTGCTGGGACCCACCAGCTACATCTTCGCAAGCAAGGAAGTACCTGACAGTCGGGACCCACCTGGTCGAAGCATACGTAGCATTGTCATTCTGGTCGCGAACATGTACGTACATATATACTGGTCGATGTAGAGGCGCGCACATGTTGTAGTAGAGGCGTGCACGTAGCATGTACACGTACGTACAGCGGCCAGGGTGCAAGAAAGAAAATACGGCCATGTATGTGTACATACGGGCGGGGTCTCGAACGCCTACTCGCGCATACGTAGGGCCAGGGCTCATGTACATGGCTGGGTCGGAACGAAGAAATAGCATCGTCGTCATGTTCATGGGGAGGCAACGGAATGTGTCGTGTTCATGGGGAGGCAACGGAATGCATCGTGTTCGTGGGGAGGCAACGGAATGCGTCGTGTTCATCGGGAGGGCTTGGACGGAACAGGCGAAGGAAACGAGGCCTAGCGTACCGCACAACGGAGGAAACGGCCTTGTGTTTGACCGGCCACGTTCGAAACGGGATCCTGTTCATCGGGAGGGGTCTGGCGTACCGCAAAACGAAGGAAACGGACCTCCTACGGTCGAAACGGGGGTCCTGTTCATTGGGAGGGGTGTGGCGTACCGCAAAATGGACGAAACGGACCTCCTACGGTCGAAACGGGGGTCCTGTTCATCGGGAGGGGTGTGGCGTACCACAAAACGGGACTCCACGGGATACTGTTCATCTCCACCGTCGACCCCCTCTAGCCTCCACAAGCTACTGTTCATCCACCGTCGACCTCCTCCAGCCTCCACATGCGACTGTTCATCCACGGGCTCCTGTTCATCCAGCCTCCACCGCGCGCTACTCCACCGGCTACTGTTCAACCAGCCCTCTCCACAGGCTCCTGTTCAACCACCCCTCCACGGGCTACTGTTCATCTTGCCCTCCATCGTCTACTATTCATCATGCCCTCCACGGGGTGGTCCTATTCATCCAGCCCTCCACGGGGTCCTGTTCATCCAGCCCCAACCGGCTCGATCGATCGGGGTCCTGTTCATCCAGAGGCAACACCACGGGGTCCTGTTCATCCACCCCCACCGGGAACTGTTCATCCAACCCCCCCTACAACGCTCACTGTTCATCCAGAGGCAGCATTGATCGGCTTCAGTTAGCAGCAGTAGCGAAGGAATCGCTCGATCGAGTTCAGTTAACAGCCATCGATCGATCGCTCGGGTTCAGTAACGCGTAGCCTGCAGTGCAATCGCTCGGGTTCAGTTAGAGCCCAACGCCTCGCTCGGGTTTTGTTAGAGCCAACGCCTCGCACACACGCGCGTATGTGTACGAGAGAAACGCACATCCCTCGGCCCCCGACCTCCCACCGTAACCGGGAACTCCCCGAAATTTTTCTCGCCCTCGCTTCTACCATGTTTTTTCCCGTCATGGACGGCCCAAAGAATGTCATGCAGCTGCGTCTTCGGCCCGCCCAGGACGAAAAGCCCATTTTCTGTCATAGAAGTAGGAGCCCACCACATCTATGATGATACCGGGTTTTGTCACAATTATCGTCATAGAAGTGTCATATGTATGACAGAAAAAAAATTCGTTTGGCCCAAAATGTCACAGATGTGTCTTTTTTTTGTAGTGCATGTTGTGGTCAATTACTTTGGATGACCCAAACTCTTGAAGATTATGGGATATATGTGAAACATGTTCCTTTATTTTGTGACAATGAAAGTGCCATTAAGATTTCTCACAACCCCGTGCAACATTCTCGAACTAAGCATATTGAAGTTCGTCATCATTTCATTCGAGATCATGTTGCTAAAGGAGACATTGATCTTAAGCATGTTCATACCGATAAGCAATTGGCGGATATATTCACCATACCGCTTGATGAGAAAGTATTTTGCCATTTGAGAGGTGAATTGAACATCATTGATGCTTCAAACTTGGAGTAGGAACTCCATTTGGATGCAGGCAAGGCATGGGCCTATGACTAATCCTTGACATATCTCTCATGATGATAATCACATGTCTTGGATATATTTGCACCCTTGCATGCTATATAACCCTTGTAGGTACTTGGATGAATCTAAATTCATGAGATTGCAACTCACTCACATCTTGAGCAATCTCTACATCACCAAGTCTCTACTCCATGGTGGTTGAAGAAAAGGTAGCATCAAATCCTTCAACATATCCTTTGACAAATTCTATATCAAAATTCATGATTGTCATTTTGGATACACAAGTGCTCTTCCTTGCAAGACTAACCCATGTAGGTAGATGAACTCCAATTACAAGTGGTGCTCTGTAACACCCACAATGCGGCTATATCTCCCATGTGTCGGGGCACGACTTAGAGGCATAGCCGCATGGTAGGCATGTTGCAAGGGGGGTAATCTTTACACATCCCATGTACTGAGAAAGGGATAAAATGTTGGCTTACGATCACCACTTCACACAAATACAAGTTAAACATACATCATACAAAGTACAATCAAGGTCTGACTACGGAACCCAAAATAAAAGAAGACAACCCCAAATGCTAGATCTCGGATCGTCCCAACTGGGCTCCACTACTGATAAACGAGAAATGAAAAACAACACAACGAACACGATCTTCATCGAGCTCCCACTTGTGCTTGGTTGCATCACCTGCACTAGTATCATCGGCACCTGCAACTGTTTGGAAGTATCTGTGAGCCACGAGGACTCGGCAATCTCACACCCACGAGATCAAGACTAATTAAGCTTATGGGTAGGAAAGGGTAGTAAGGTGGAGCTGTAGCAAGCACTAAGCATATATGGTGGCTAACATACGCAAATAAGAGCGAGAAGATAAGCAACGCAATGGTCGAGAAACTAGAAGTGATCAGGAAGTGATCCTGAAACTACTTACGTTCAAGCATAACACAAGAACCGTGTTCAGTTCTCGGACTCCGCCGGAAAGAGACCATCACGGCTACACACACGGTTGATGCATTTTAATTAAGTCAAGTGTCAAGTTTTCTACAACCGGACATTAACAAATTCCCATCTGCCTCATAACTGCGGGCACGGCTTTCGAAAGTTCAAACCCTGCAGGGGTGTCCCAACTTAGCCCATCACAAGCTCTCACTGTCAATGAAGGATATTCCTTCTCCCGGGAAGACCCGATCAGTCTCGGAATCCCGGTTACAAGACATTTCGACAATGGTAAAACAAGACCAGCAAAGCCACCCGATGTGCCGATAATCCCGATAAGAGTCGCACGTATCTTGTTTTCAGGGCAACACCGGATGAGACAGGCTACGAGTAAAACCAGCCCTCGAGTTTCCCCGAGGTGGCCCCGCAGGCGGCTTGGTTCGGACCAACACTTAGAGAAGCACTGGCCCGGGAGGGTTTAAATAAAGATGACCCTCGGGTTGCCCGACCCAAGGGAAGCGTAATAGGTTGTTAGGAAAATGTAAAACCAAGGTTGGGCCTTGCTAGAGGAGTTTTATTCAAAGAGAATTGTCAAGGGGTTCCCATAACACCCATGTCGGCATTTTGGGAACGGGGGTCCCCAAACTTGCCTGCCTGCGGCCCGCGGCGTAGCTGAGACAGCAGGCCGTACGGCCCATCTTCACCAACAAAGCACTCAAGATCCTCGCGAGGGGCCAAGCCTCGCAAGGCAGACGATGCAGGACCTCCTCCGGAATGGCCTTGCTGGGCAGGCTCACAAGGAGCGGAGATAGCAAGGCAGGGCGAACCTCACGAGGCTTTCGTGACGTTAGTCGTGACGATCGACACCAGGCGGGCGCCAGCGCGCACAACGTCCTTGTTTCTTCTTTGGTGCAAAGGGGGCAAGCGCAGCCGCCGAGTACCGAGGCATTAGGCACAGGTTTCCATTTCGGTGCAACAAGACCAAGACCAAGGACTGCAAGACGGAGGTCATAGTGGAGCTCGGAACAGCGTCACCACCAGAACTTTGTGCAGGCGAAGACTACTTTTGTCAGGATAGCTTGTACTAGCTGTCCCCCTTCAAATTAGCCCGCCATTGTTGGCTCCCTTCCCGCTCGATATTTGGGAAGAGGACCAGGGCCTCTATAAATAGGACTAGCCACCACAGTGAAAAGGGGACGAAGCTCGAGGTAACAACAGAGCTCACACACAAGCTCACCGAGCCCAAGAACGCCTCGACCTCAGGTGGCCGTTCTTCCCTTGTATTGTTCATCATCAGCCCAAGAGGCAATCCACCACCGCCATACTGGAGTAGGGTGTTACACCGCAACGGTGGCCCGAACCAGTATAAACCCTGTGTCCATCTGTGTTGTGAGTTCGTCGAGTTCGTCCGCGAGATCCTAGCAAGCTAGAGCGTAGATCGGTAGCAGAGGAAGACTTCGCGCGCACCCCAGTGTTTGAACCTTAAGGGTTTGCCGGGACCCCAACCCCGACATTTGGCGCGCCAGGTAGGGGTGCACCGTAGCTTCCTCTCTGATGCTCATCGCTCCATCGCCCCGTCGTCTCCATGGCGGGCGCTCGTCATGCTCGAGCTGAGCGTCGGGCCGCCCTCGCCGCCCACATCACTCAGACGACACCCGTCGGTGGGCCGCCTCGTCGATCTCCGTCCCCCGCCGCCAACGCAGCCACCGGCTCGGTGGGAAATGAGCAGCGGGCGTCCTTGCAACTTCCTTCGGTGCGGCAGGACGGCCGCGCCGCTACTCCATCACTCGCTCCTGCTGGTTCTTTGTCTCACGCACACCGCGCTCCCCAGGAGGCGCGGGCCGCGCTCATTGCGGCAAACGAGCTCCTGTGTTACCGCCCTGTCGACGATGTCTATTAAGAGTGGCTTGACCGCGTCGCCGGGCTCATCCGTGCCGCGGGGGGCTATCTGGCGCCGTCTCACTCTCTGCCTCCCCCTCAGCAGGTTGCGGGCAACGGGGCCCGTGGCACGCCTCCACCACCTCGACCCCAAGACGGTGCCTTGGCGCCAAGGCGCGCACCTATGCGACGTGATCCGCCGCGCCCGGCGCCCGCGCCTGAAGAAAGGAGCTGCCAAGAAGTTCCGCGACCGTGAGAAGCCACACCAGCGCTCCCCGCGCCACCTCATCAAGACCGCGCGCCGCCGGCAGTGGCGCAGCACGGACCTCGCGAAGACCAAGCTCCGCCCCCGAGGCGGGCCCCGGCAACAACGGCAGGCTGCCGCGCCTTCACCCCTGAGCTGTGTAGCTTTGCCTGGCCAGGCAAGTTCAAGCCAGATCTGCCTCCACGGTACGACGACACCGCCGACCCCGCGGAGTTCCTGCAGCTCTATGAGTTTTTCGATGGTGTCCGCGACGTTAAGGTGAAGGAAGAGCTGGCCATCCATCAGGAGCTCTGCACATCTCAGGAGCTGTTCAACCTGGCGACCAGGTGTGCAAGAGCTGAGGAGGGGCATCTCTCTCTCTCCTGGAACTGCCAGCTGCAGGAGTGGAGGAAAAGAAGGCCAAGGCCAAGGACGTGAAGCGCAAAGAGGCAGTCGTGCTCGCAACGGAGCCCGATACCAAGCGAGGCAGAGATCAGCCCGAGTCATCCAAGAACGGCCAGCCCTTCTGCACCTTCCACAACCTGAACACCCACAACACCAGCAACTGTCAAGAGCTCAGAGCTATTCGGGAAGGACGCTTCAGCCGACGCCCCGAGCGCAGCGACCGGGGCTACGGCCGCGGAGGTGGACGCTGGGACGACCGTGGCCCGCGCCAGGAGTGGCGCGACCGGCCTCGCGAGGGCCGCTGGCAGGATCAACCTCGCGAGGGTGCCTGGAGGGACCAGACTCGCGAGGATCGCCCCCAGGGCAACGCCGTTCTTCCCCCGTTGCCGCCGCCAAGGAGGAATGACGACCATCACCAGGACGAGGGGCTGGGGGCTTCTAGGAGCCGTGCACGGTCGCTTGCATCCTAGGCGGCGCTCAGGCCCCAGCCTCTCAGCGCATCTTCAAATAGTTTGCTCGTGAAGTAAACGCGGCGCTCCCCAAGCTCGAGGCCACGCGCCCACTCCGGTGGTCCCAATGCGCCATCACCTTCAGCTCGACCGACCAGCTCAAGTGTGCAGCCGCCGCTGGCACACTCCCTATGTTGTGCGCCCCAGTCATCAGCAATGTGCAAGTCACCAAGACTCTCATCAACGGCGGCGTAGGGCTTAACGTCCTATCCGCTGACACATTCGACGACCTCCAAGTGCCGTATGAGCAGCTCCAGCCAACCAAGCCTTTCTCAGGAGTGACTGACGGTTCCACCACACCAATAGGGCAGGTCCGCCTGCCTGTCACCTTCGGGGAGCGCAAGAATTACCGCACCAAGCTCATTGACTTTGATGTCGCACACATCCGCCTGCCGTACAACTCCATCCTCGGGTGCCCAGCCCTGGCCAAGTTCATGGCAGTTACTCACCACGGCTACAACGTCCTCAAGATGCCAAAAAGTGGGGGGATCGTCACTGTCCCATGTGAAGAAAGGGATGCGGTCTGCTCCCTTGAGCGCGACTTCCAAGCCGCGGCAATCAACAACCCTGACTGCAGAAGTGAGGGCCCTCCGGAGACCATCCCCAAGAAGAAGCTACCGCACCGTGCAGGACCCCAAGAAGATGGCGTCGCATCAGGAGCCTCATCAGGATCGGCGCCCGCTCCAGGGGTGCCTCCCTCCACCGCATAGGAAAGCGCGCCCAGCACCCTCCTCGGGCAAGGCTCGGGGCCTCTCTTCTGGAGGGCCTCAGACCTTGCCACTCTCATGAGGGAGGCGCTTGGGCACCACTTGGAAGCGTGCTTTGTGGCACGTTTTCTGTAGGAGAGCATGAGGCGAGGAATGCCCACCACCCAGGAGTTCATCACCAAGACCACCCAAGAACTACAAGATGCAAGAGCCATGCGTGGCGACAGCCGCTCACAAAGTGTGGCTCACCACCCAGGCGAGGGGGCTGAGCTGCGCTCCTGCATCGACATCCCAGGACTCAACAAGGCAGCATCTCAGGAATGCTTCTGGCCATCACGCGCGGGCCGCTATGAGGGTCCATCGCACAGGTACGTTCGCATGCCCTTCGGCTTGCCGAGCGTGGCGTCAGCCTATTAGCGCAACCTGCGGCAAGTCCAGGCGGCTCAGGAGGCCAGGTTCCATGTCGTTCGGGAGGAGATGGCGACGGCCTTCAAGGAACCTCCTGAGCTCCCAGAGCCTCCTGAGGCTTAGGGTCCCAGTGGCTCATGAGGAGTCATTCCTTCGACGTGTGGCTTCAGCTGCACCAGCTCTACTTCGTCTACAGACCCAGGTGACATCTTCCAAGTTCGCCTAAGCTGGGAGCGCCCCTCGGGATGCACTGTTCCCAGGCCACATGGGTCCATCCCTGCGGCATGTATCCCTTTTACTTATGTCTTTAGCTTACCTTGCTGGGGGCACCCCTCGGGCTGCATCGTCCTCACGCCACTCGGGCCAGACCCAGTGGCATGTATCTTCCTGCATTTATCCTAGCCGGTCTGCCCTTCATGCTTAACCTGCCATCTGCTATCTCCTATTTGATTACCACCCACCTCGGTCCCGTTCGCCCCATGCAATTTTCTTGCACGTTAAAAGGGCGGCTCCCGAGCATTGCGACTCAGGAGCTCTTACTGGCTCTCCATCCCTCAACCCCTGGCCTTGACCACGGCATCGCAACCTGGCATACTAGCGGCGGCTGAGCGCGCTCGAGGGCCGGGACCTGAGGACGTAGAGTGCTTGCATCTAACCACCTTGCAGGGACATACAGCCACCAAGACTCAAGACCAGGTGCAACCCGCCTTGAGGTAGGGCCTCGTGAGTCCTGCGCTGGCTCACGAGTGCCTAGATACACCTCGCAGCCCTGCCGTGCAAGCCACGTGTCAGGGCGGGGCTGTACGCGCCCCGGGGGCTCCTCCCGGAGGGGGGGCCCTCATCCCACGCCCAAGTGGAAGCTCCATGCTCCGCGCTGGCTGTTGACACTACCGAGGAGCGGCTATGCGTGTGCACAAGCGGAAGCACTATGCTCCGCGCTGGTGATAAACAACTGAGGGCGACCCCACGGCCGTCCCAACCTCAGGCAGCCCAGAGCTCAATGCCTAGTCCGACCATGACGCCTCCCCTTGGGAGAGTCGCGCGAGGGGGCTGGGCACGGGGGCTGCGCTCGGGTCACGCCCAAGCACACGCCACCCAACCAGGTCCCCCGGACCTGGGCGTCGTGCGCCCCTCCTGAGGCCTCGGTGAGGGCAGCTATGGAAATTATTTGAACGTCAAGGGGGACTCCTGAGCATCGCGACTCAGGAGCCTAACTGGTCACGTAGCCCCTCACTCCTTGGTCTGTCCTAGTCTTCGGTCGGCCCAACGGCGGTTGAGGTATGCGCAGGGCCGGGCTCTGCCGACATAGAACACTAATATATCTTCGTGAACTCTCCCTATATGTTGTTCGCACGTCAAGGGGGACTCCTGAGCATCGCGACTCAGGAGCCTAACTAGTCACGTAGCCCCTCACTCCTTGGTCTGTCCTGGTCTCCGGTCGGCTCAACGGCGGTTGAGGTATGCGCGGGGCCGGGCTCTACCGACGCAGAACAAAGCAAATAGGAAGGAAAACGCAAAATCTCGAAGCAAATATTACAAGCATATTGTTCTCACAATATCAAATGAAAATTCTAAATGCCTCCACGAGGCCTGATGTATGTCATAGGAAAGGAACGAGAAGAATAGCCGCTGGTCACCCCCGGATGTCGCCGTCGCCAGCGGAAAGTGCTTCCCCATGGGCGAACTTCCCCAGCAAAGCTTCCACGTGACCTTGAACAGCTGCGGCGACGGCGTCGCAGAGGTCTTCAGCTACAGGCTCTAGCAGCTCGTCGAGGCGGGCATTGGGGTCGCGGAGGTGCAAATGGCTCAGGACGCGAGTCAGTGCGGCCGTGGACAGAATCTGAGCTTCTGCCTCCGCCATGGGGCCAAGGCCCTCAATGACCTCCTCAAGCGCCTTCACCGTGAGAGGAAGCAGCTGGGCAGGGCCGTCCTCGTCACTGTCCGGCGGCTTCTCCAGGCCACGGTCGTACAGCGTCTTCAGCACCTCGTGAGATCTCTTCTCGAGATCGGCGAAGGCCACACGGTCTTCGGCCAGGACTCGCGCCTTGGCGGCAAGGTTGGCCTCCCTCGCCTCTATCTTCTGCTCCAGCTCCTCCAACCGGTTGCGCTCGGCGGCCTGCTCCTTCCCCAGCTCCACCAGCTCAGCATCACGGTTCTTGATGGCTTCCTCCCGGGCCTTCATCTCCTTCTCCTCGGACGAGCGGTGGCGTGCCTCTTCGCCGTGCTTCTCGCGCAGGCTCTTCAACTTGCCCTCCAGCAATTGGCAGCGGTCGTGGGCGGCCTTGGCGTCTCTCAGCGCCGCCTCACGATCGTCTGTAGCGCTGGCGGCCCCTTACTTCTCCCTCTCGGAAGCCGCAACAGCCTGGCCCAGCGCCGCGTGTACCGCCAGGTCAGAGTGAAGCCAGCCGGAGGCCAACTCCAGACGCCCGGCCACTAGGCGCGGGTCAGCGCTCAGGAGATCCGCCTGCAGTTGGGTCATCTCTGAAAAGGCACGCTCCAAGACGGCAGCAGGAGCAGAGGAACCGAGGAGTGGAGGCGCAGCAGTAGGAGTGAGTGGCGCAGTCACCAGGGCTTGCGAGACCGCGGGCTCCGGAGCAGCTGTGACCTCATCAGCCGCGCCAAGCACCGGCACCTCCAGAGTCGTCGGGGCCGTGGGGGCTGACTCCACGCGGGGATGCTTATCTGGGCCCCGCGAAGACGATCGGCTGGGGAGACACGGGCAATGTTGCCCCCTGGATCTGTGGAGGGAGGCACAGCTGCCTTCCCTTCATTACTCCTCTTCGCCGAAGATGTCGGCCTGATCAACCAAGGACGAGCGTCAGGAAGAAACAAGCACCAGCAAGGACCAAGTGAAGTTCGAAGCACCTACCGGTCCACTGCAAGGTACTCCACCTTTCTCTTGAGGAGCTTGAGGCCCAATAGCTTCGTGACCTGGGAGGCAGGCGCTCGGGCTCCGTTGGCGCCATGCGGTGCGGAGGCGGAACCGGATCCAGCCCCAGGAGGTGTTGGAGTGGGGGCAGCACCACGGTCCACCAGCGACGACCTACACTTTGTTGGGACGAGGGGTTGCTCCTTCCCTCCTTGGTAGGCGTCGGCCTCAACATCATCAGGACGGGTGCAAAGAATCTTGGTCTTGCTCGGAGGGGAGGTCTCCTCCGCCTCCTTCTGGGGTCTCCTCAGAGTCCTCCTCCTCCTCCTCCCCCTCTCCGCGGGACTCGCCAGAAGACACCTCCACCGGCTTTGGCGCTGAAGGAGCTCCCAAAAGCACTGGCGGCACTAGACCGCACACATCAAAAGTTGGCCTGGAGGCGACGAATTCCTCCCGATCCCTGCGTTGGAACAGGGGAATGAAGGCGCTAGGCGGGTACTCCTGGTTGTCTCCAACTATGAGGCGCAGGACGGCGTCCAGTTCATCGTCAGGCAGGACCCCCGGCCTCAGCAGGGCCTTCTTCTCCCCTCCTTCAAGCTGCCAGAAGGGGCGCGCGCGCCTGGAGTGGGGCGACCCGCAGCGTCAATAACTCCCTTAGGAGCATCGCTCCCGTTATTTTGGCCGCCCTCGCATTGCCCGGCTTCAGGTCGGCCATCATCTGCTCCAACACTGATGATGCCCGCTCATCGACAAGCTCCGCCCTGGGCCACTCCTTGTCTTGTCGGGGCGCCTCCGACGGCAACGCCAGGCACGGATGGGCGAGCTTGGCGTCCACCATGACCCATTTGGATCAAATGTTGTCGGCTCTCTTCCCGGTGCTCGAGACCGAGTTGGCCTTGCCGGCCGCGACGAAGTTGGCGCATCTAGAGATGTGACCCTCGCTGACACGAAGGAAGAAGAAGTGGCGCAGGAGCACCACGGAAGGCATCACACCTAGGTACGCCTCACAGTAGTAGGCAAAGATGGATAGGAGAAGGACAGAGTTGGGGTGGAGATGCAACGCCTGCAGCCCATAGTGGTCGAGGACTTCATAGAGGAAATCAGAGAAGGGAGGAACCAACCCGACGGCAACGCTGCTCAAAAAGAAGGGGAAGAAGGTGCTCCCCCCAGCTTCCAGCTCATCGGAGGCAAACCAAAGCTCTGTCTTCCCCCACTCGTTGCTCTCTCCCGCCATCAGCAGGCGCACGGAGGCAAGGCTCTTCTCCGTGACAGTGGGCGCCTCAAGAGCGGGCTCATACCAGGCCGGGGACGAGGAAGTCTTGACCATGCATGGCGCCATGGGCGGCAGATGTAGAGCAAGGCCGAAGTAGATCTGTAGGTAGCGGCGGCGAAGAGCAAGAAAGGGGATCTGGAGCGAGGCGAGGAAGAAGCAATGAAGGCAAGTGCCGCCCGCGCCAGCCTTTTGTCAGGTCAAGCAGTTGCCAAAGTAGCATGGGGAAGCGGAGACGCCCACATTCAATCAACCGCCACGCGTCAACCAAGGCCGCAGGCTTTGGGGCCCCGAGGCGCTTCGAGATTGACCCTTGGCTTCTTTGTGAAGCCAAGCCCGCCCGCACCTTGGGCTCGGGGGCTACTGTCGGCGTTCTGGGAACGGGAGTCCCCAGACTTGCCTGCCTGCGGTCCGCAGCATAGCTGAGCCAGCAGGCCGTACGACCCATCTTCACCAACAAAGCACTCAAGACCATTGCGAGGGGCCAAGCCTCGCGAGGCGGACGATGCAGGACCTCCTCCAGAATGGCCTAGCTGGGCAGGCTCACGAGGAGCAGAGATATCAAGCCGGGGCGAACCTCAGGAGGCTTTCATGACGGGGGCCGTGATGATCGACACCAGGCAGGCGCCAGCGCGCACAGCGTCCTTGTTTCCTCTTTGGTGCAAAGGGGGCAAGCGCAGCCGCGGAGTACCGAGGCATCAGGCAAAGGTTGCCATTTCGGTGCAACAAGACCAAGACCAAGGACTGCAAGACAGAGGTCATCGTGGAGCCCGGAACAGCGTCACCACCAGAACTTTGTGCAGGCGAAGACTACTTTTGTCAGGATAGCTTGTACTAGCTGTCCCCCTTCAAATTAGCCTGCCATTGTTGGCTCCCTTTCCGCTCGATATTTGGGAAGAGGACCAGGGCCTCTATAAATAGGACTAGCCACCACAATGAAAAGGGGACGAAGCTCGAGGAAACAACGGAGCTCACACACAAGCTCACCGAGCCCAAGAACGCCTCAACCTTAGGAGGTCGTTCTTCCCTTGTATTGTTCATCATCAGCCCAAGAGGCAATCGACCACCACCACACTGGAGTAGGGTGTTACACCGCAATGGTAGCCCGAACCAGTATGAACCCTGTGTCCATCTGTGTTGTGAGTTCGTCGAGTTCGTCCGCGAGATCCTAGCAAGCTAGAGCATAGATCGGTAGGAGAGGAAGACTTCGCGTGCACCCCAGTGTTCGAACCTTAAGGGTTTGCCGGGACCCCAACCCCGACAACCCAATCGCGTAAGGAACGCAAAATCAAGGAACATAACACCGGTATGACGGAAACTAGGGCGGCAAGAGTGGAACAAAACACCAGGCATAAGGCCGAGCCTTTCACCCTTTACCAAGTATAGATGCATTAAATTAAATAGGAGATATTGTGATATCCCAACATATCCATGTTCCAACATGGAACAAACTTCATCTTCACTTGCAACTAGCAACGCCATAAGAGGGGCTGAGCAAAAGTAGTAACATAGCCAAACAACGGTTTGCTAGGAAAGGTGGGTTAGAGGCTTGAGATGGCAATATGGGAGGCATGATATAGCAAGTGGTAGGTAGCGCGACATAGCGATAGAACTAATAACTAGCAAGCAAAGATATAAGTGATTTCGAGGGTATGGTCATCTTGCCTGAGATCCCGCAAGGAAGAAGAACGAGTCCATGAAGAAGACAAACAGACGTACTCGAACGAATCCTCACAACTCTGGAACGAAACCGAAGCTAACAAGAGAAAGCAACCCGGAAAGAAGCAAACAACATAGTAAACAACCATCACATAAGGATGGCATGATGCGCAAACAAGTATTATGCATGTCTGGTTTAAAGAGTCATGGCATGGCAAAATGCAACAAACAAAACTACAAATTAAGTGGAGCTCAATATGCAATGAGTTGCATATTGACGGAACACCACATCAATTATTTAGTTCACTCCCGGTTAGGTATTCAACAATATTAAAAGTTGTTAAACATGGCAAGAGGTGAAGCATATGAAATCTACCTATCTAGGCAAGTTTAAATGAGGCCAGAACAACAAACAACAAGTCCGGAAAATCCTCATATGCAAATTATGGATTTGGTACTGTTCTGCCCTAAACCATATTTTAGAGTTGTTTAACATGCAAAGTAAAGCCACCATGTTAAACGAGGCATTTTTCTACCCCATTTACATATAAAAATTTATTAAGTTTGGAGCTATGGTTATTAAGTTATGAAATAAAGCATTTTAACATGGCATATGAGCAAAATTAAACAAACAACATTTTAAACATGTCAAACATGCATGAAAGTTGGATATAATGAAACTAGACAAGATTCTAAGCATTTTTATATGTAAATCGTAGCGGATGGAAAAAATATAAACTAGGCCGAAACTGCTGACCCAACAGTGAACAGGGGGGTTTGGGGTGGCTGCTCACATTGGGACAAGCCCAGGCGGTGGAGAGATAGGCCGGGGTGGACTGGGCCAGCTCGCATGTTGGGCTGGCAGAGGCAAGGTGGAGCGCGCTGGCCTAGCAAGGAGGAAGACGCGGTCAACGCTCGAAGCGTTCGTCGTCTCCTGATGAACAGGAGGCGACCGAGGCAGGGGGCCGCGGAGGTGGAGGTCGCCGGCGCTAGTGGACTTCGGCGGCGAGTAGAGCTTGGCAAGGCGGCGACCGAGGCGACGCCCTTGGCTCCAGAGGGTGGTAAGGACGACGCAGAGGCGATGCGGCGCTGCAGCTGTTCGAGGCAAAGCAGGTGCGCAATTCAGGAGAAGCGGAAACAACCGCGGTGGGGCTTGGAACTTCCACGGGCAGGCGAGGAGGTCCTGGAGATGGTCACCGGCGGCGACTGGCGCGGGAAAGCAAGTTGAGGCGGAGGGACTTGGCGCTCTGCTTTTGCTGACGACGACGAGGAAGCCGAGCCCGGCGTGGAGCGGGTAACTTAGTGCGGCGGTGGAGGCAAGCCTGGGGTTCCCGGCGACGACGAGGTCGGTTGAGGCGCAAAGACGAGGCCGAGGTTGCAAGGGCGGCAAGGCAAGCCCTAGCTTGAGGCGCCCATGGCTGCAGGGGAGAAGGAACAAGGCAGTGATGCTGCTGCAGTGCTGGACGCGTCCATGGAGGCAGGGGAGGCCGCGGCGAAGCGACTCCGACGGGTTGGAGTCGAGGTAGCGCGCGGATCCGGCCGGTCTTTGTGGCGGACGCGCGAGGACAACGAAGAACGCCAGCGAGCTTCTCCGGGATGAGGCGGTCAACAAGAAGCAGGGAATCAAGCAGGTAGTTTCATTCATGGTGTCCCCTGTTCCTGTGAATAAGAGAAGGGAGAGAGCTGAGAGAGGGAATATGGAGGGGGAAAGGAAGGAGAGGGAGGCGACGGGGAGCTGCAACATGACCTGGTGCTCCAGTCGTCCAGGTCGAGGTCGGCTTGCTGGAGGGGCTCGGGCTCCATGGGCGCGAGGGGATCGAGGACAAAGGCGCAAGAGGAGGAGCTCGGGCACTGTGTAGCTGCTCTGGATCGAGAGGAGGGGATCTAGGGTGTGGGTGGTTGGCTCGGGTGAGATCCCGAGAGAGATTTGAGTGTGGCGGCGGCGGCAGGGACAAAAGTCCTAGATTTTAGGGTTTGTCTAGAGATGGATAAAAGGGAACTATATATAGCAAATGGATTTTTGGTTAGGGGCTAATCTATCCCTCCGATCATAATCAGACAGTCGGAAAAAATAGATAGGGAGTCCAAACAAGAAAACAGAGATGTTTTCGGGATGTTTGGGGATGATCCGGATCCAACGATGACGACTGTCAGGGTCGGGTTCGGGACAGTTGCCGGACGCGCGTGAGGGGTCCATGTACCGCACAAGGAGGGGTCAGGCTGGGCCTAGGAGGACTATGAAGAAGGGCTTGGGCTGAGAGGAAAGAGGGGGAATGCAGCCCGGCGACTGTTTTCGGAGACCGAAAACGTCCGACGTTTTGACCGGCTATATTGCCGCTATAGTTATCCGTTGGGGCGTCAAACGAAGTCCGAATGCGATGAAACTTGGCAGTCGGCCTACCTACAACATAACAACACTACATGCCAACTTTCAACCCATTTTGAGAACATTTTCCGGCCACTAATAAAATAATATTTTGGACGTGTCGCGGGCACGTGCAAGTGTGGTTCGGCTCAGAACAGACAACGGACGGAACTGGGGAACCTGGACGGATGCAAGTTTGAAAACATGATGATGCAAAGCACATGATGACATGACAATATGCGACACGCAAGCAAATGACAAGGCAACAACAACGAATAACTGGAAGACACCTGGCGCAACGGTCTCAGGGCGTCACAACACTCCACCACTATGAGAGGATCTCGTCCCGAGATCTAAGGATAGCACCGGAGAGAAACGTAAGAGGAAGAGAAGAGTAAAAGTAAGTTGCTTCTTTGACGAATGAGTGAAACCAAACAACCTTGAGAGGTTAAACCATTGAAAGAAGAATACAATGGAGATGAACGAGATTGCGAACACTCCGTTAGATAAGAGAAACATGGGACACGATGAGAACCAAGAAGTTGAGTGACAGATACATATTGAAACCACTCCAGTTAAAACAAGATACATAAGGAATATGATTTATATAATTTGGGCAGCACTCAGACTGAAAGGAGAAGGAAAACTTGATAAGTTGCGAAGAACTTGAAAGGAGGGCATGACACTCCGGTTAAATGGATAAGCAAAGGAAAGAACATGGTCTTGGGGAAAACAAGATAATTGGTCGAAGATAGCAACATCACAATGCCTCCGGAAGAGATAAAAGAATGGAATTAAAGGAACGGAGAAGAAAACAACATCTTTTAACTGAAATGAGCTTTGAAAAAGCATCTTTAGGAGAAGGGCCGAACGGAGTTGTTGGAAAACCAACAATGAAAAGAGTAAGCTTGTTGTGGACTTATGGAAAACATCTCAATACTATGAGGTGAAATTCTGCCACTAACGAAAAACAATAGATTGGATTGATATAAACAAGGAGACGAGAAAACTTATTTTCACCGGGAGGATAAATGAAGAACTTGGGTCATTAATGAGCACCATAAATAGCAACAATCCTTAGGGGAAGCTTTAGGTGAAACATGACACAAGATAACTCCAACGAAGAGATTAATGGATTGCAAAGGATCTCCTGAACGAAAAGAAAATGATGGGTTTATATATCTCATCTGTGACAACTTGCGAATCATGAAACACGAAGGGAAATTATCAAAAATGACATAACACCACCTCAAAAGATAAGGTGTAAAGAATTGCACTTCGGAATGCAAGATCAAGAATGCTTGAACTCCTCCAAAACAAGACATGTGTTGAGCACCATGTTAAATTTTGAGTATAGCTTGGCAGATCAAAACTTCGAGAGAAATCTTGAAGAACAATTGAAGAATGAAAGAAATCCTTGATGAACCACCATGTAGAGCCTCCATGAAGAACTCCTATAATAAAAGGATGATAGAAAGAAAGAGAAGTTGAAAACACAAGGTGAAGCCTTGCAATGATTTAGATGGATCTTTCGCGATGATATAATTGAGAGATCTTGGAACTCCGGGAATAGTATGAAGCACTTGAACCGAGAATTTACTCATCGTGAACAAACTCCGGAAGAATGAATCCATCATTTGGATGAAGCAAGAATAAGAATTATGTTATGTGTATCCTTCACCAATTTAAATTCATGACAAGCAACGGATTTGGCATAATACTTATTCTCGTAGAAAGCATTAAGATAGATATAGAGCCAACTTGAGAAGGTCTTCGATGAACCACTGATAGGATTTGGAAAGAACGAATGAATTGATATGATAATGGAGGAAGAGAAATCTTGAATGAATCACCGTAAGAATTGAAAATGAACGAAGTAAAGGGATGAATCACCGGTAAGAATTTGGAACGGAAGAAAATACTTGAGAGAATTTAGATACGTAAGAACGAAGAGATCACGAGCTGATTAGAGAATACCTGAATGAAGCATCGGAAGAATTCAAGAACTAGATCTGAAAGCTGGAATGAATAATTCTGAGATGATGGGCTCCGGAGAATCAAACTGAAAAGAGTCATGGATTGCTCCGGATGGGCGAAAAGAATTCTCACGATTGAGAAACAATTATAGAAGGATGGCATCAAGCTAGAACCACGAGTCTTGAGAGAATGGGTAAGATTGCAGAGAAAAACTATTCTTCAGTCTTCAAATTCGAGAATGACGACTCGAAACACCAACATGAGTTGTTGAGATACTCCGGGATGAAGAATGGAAAGGTTGAACCTATGACGAAAAGAATGTGAAAAAATCTTGGAGAAGGCATTTGACTGATGATAACTCATTCTCATGTCAAACTGGGGAAAGAATTTGAGAGTAACTCCGGGAAGATTAGAAGAGTCAGGTAAGATCCTGGGAAAAGACCTGTGGGTTAGGGCCCACTCAAAAGATACACCATTGAATGATTACTTGGAAGAGACATTGCACCGATTAAATTAAATGGCTTGAATGAGATTACAACCTCAAAAGAGCTTGAACGAACGCAGAGTGGAAACACGAATCTTCGAGATATCTTCAGCACTCCGGAACAAATGAATAGTGAGAGGTGAATGATAAAGAGGTGCACCGGCATGAGAAAATATTTGAAACGAGGAAAAGGATATGATCAACACCAAAGCTTGAATTGCAACCACCGGAGAAGAAAGAGAACGAAGAATGATGAACTTGAAGCTCCGTTAGTATCTTCCTGATAATCACCGGATAAGAACATTGAAAGAAAAGAATGGAGAGACTTCCCATCAATAAGATGGATACTTGATTAAGACATATGATTCCTTGAAGAAAAAGGGTGGGAGGGCGGGAAAAACAAAGACAACTTGGGACGAATGAAACAAACACCATTGAGAATACTTAGAGTTGATCTTGCGAATGTTGAAAATGATCGGATCCACTTGAAGAGAAACACGCCGGTTGAAAAGAATTGACATGACAATCTCGATTATCATGAAGGATTAGTATTCACATAGAAATATGAGAACACCATTTGGAAAAGGTATGGAATCAATACTTGAATGTTAATGCAACTCCAATACCACAAACGAAAACAAAAACAAAGGATTGGCTAGCAAAATAAGCCGGAAACAAACATATGATAGATCCCATATCGTATCATGTGTCTGTTGGAAGGATATCCTACGAGCTACTTGAATTCCCACTTATAAACTCCCGAAACTTTCTGGTTATGCAATCAGGTGTTGGGGATACATGGGAAGCATAATATCTCACCCAAACTAACAATTCCTACATCCGGCTGTATCCATCCTTCAACAAATAACCAAGAAACCTTCGGAAATCGTTTACCTCAACCTTCGAAAAGCATCCATTATACAAGCTATGGCAATACTCCCGAACTCCCGCCCCAGTACTGGGTGGCATCGAGGGTATCTCACGAACAACTGCATAAAAGAGATTTTCGATGTCGGCGAAACTCAGGTATTCCAGAACTGCAACGATAAAATTGTGACGACAACACCTCAGAGCTCAACTCCCTGGGACACTGCCACAACCCCTAAATGTCAGGAGGCAGCAAGAACAATTTTCTCGTCACAAGAATATCGGAATGATTCCAAGATACCCGCGTGAACCTAAATTTTTTTTAGTGAAATTTGAGGAGAGAAGAGTCAAAACTCTACGTCATGAGGCCTCACTAGAGCAACGAAGGGACTGAGGAGTAAAAAGAATCCTACTCTCCGATATATATAATCCTAAGACTCAAAATATTTTGTTCTAGACTCAACAACATCAGCGATTCGATCAAGCAGGGGTCTCCTAAGTTGGGGAAGGCTCTGATTACCAACTTGTAACACCCACAATGCGGCTATATCTCCCACGTGTCGGGGCACGACTTAGAGGCATAGCCACATGGTAGGCATGTCGCAAGAGGGGTAATCTTTACACATCCCATGTACTGAATAAGAAAGGGATAAAGAGTCGGCTTACAATTGCCACTTCACACAAATACAAGTTGAACATACATCATCCAAAGTACAATCAAAGTCCGACTACAGAACCCAAAATAAAAGAAGACAACCCCAAATGCTAGATCCCCGATTATCCCAACTGGGCTCCACTACTGATCAACGAGAAACAAAAAACAACACAAAGAACACGATCTTCATCGAACTCCCACTTGAGCAGGGTTGCGTCAGCTGCACTGGTATCATCGGCGCCTGCAACTGTTTGGAAGTATCTGTGAGCCACGAGGACTCAGCAATCTCACACCTGCGAGATCAAGACTATTTAAGCTTATGGGTAGGAAAGGGTAGTGAGGTGGAGCTGCAGCAAGCACTAAGCATATATGGTGGCTAACATATGCAAATAAGAGCGAGAAGAGAAGCAACGCAACGGTCGAGAAACTAGAAGTGATCAAGAAGTGATCCTGAAACTACTTACGTTCAAGCATAACACAAGAACCGTGTTCACTTCCCGGACTCCGCCGGAAAGAGACCATCACGGCTACACACACGGTTGATGCATTTTAATTAAGTCAAGTGTCAAGTTTTCTACAACAGGACATTAACAAATTCTCATCTGCCTCATAACCGCGGGCACGGCTTTCGAAAGTTCAAACCCTGCAGGGGTGTCCCAACTTAGCCCATCACAAGCTCTCATGGTCAACAAAGGATATTCCTTCTCCCGGGAAGACCCAATCAGTCTCGGAATCCCGGTTACAAGACATTTCGACAATGGTAAAACAAGACCAGCAAAGCCACCCGATGTGCCGACAATCCCAATAGGAGTCTGATACGTCCATTTTGCATCATGCTTTTATATCAATATTTATTGCATTATGGGCTGTTATTTCACATTATGTCACAATACTTATGGCTATTCTCTCTTATTTTACAAGGTTTACATAAGGAGGGAGAATGCCGGCAGCTGGAATTCTGGGCTGAAAAAGGAGCAAATATTAGAGACCTATTCTGCACAACTCCAAAAGTCCTGAAACTCCACGGAATACCTTATAATAAATAATGAAAAATCCTCGCCAAAGATGAAGACCAGGGGGCCCACACCCTGTCCACGAGGGTGGGGGGCGCACCCCCCTAGGGCGCGCCCCCCTACCTCGTGGGCCCCCTGGTGGCTCTCCGATGACCATCTTCTGCTATATGAAGTCTTTTGTCGAGAAAAAAACCAGAAGCAACCTTTCGGGACGAAACTCCGCCGCCACGAGGCGGAAGCTTGGCAGAACCAATCTAGGGCTCCGGCAGAGCTGTTCTGCCGGGGAAACTTCCCTCCCGGAGGGGGAAATCATCGCCATCGTCATCATCAACGCTCCTCTCATCAGGAGAGGGCAATCTCCATCAACATCTTCATCAGCACCATCTCATCTCAAACCCCTAGTTCATCTCTTGTATCCAATTCTTGTCTCCAAGTCCGGGATTGGTGCTAGTAGGTTGCTAGTAGTGTTAATTACTCCTTGTAGTTGATGCTAGTTGGTTTAATTGGTGGAAGATCATATGTTCAGATCCTGTATGCATATTAATACCCCTCTGATTATGAACATGAATATGCTTTGTGAGTAGTTACGTTTGTTCCTGAGGACAAGGGAGAAGTCTTGCTATTAGTAGTCATGTGAATTTGGTATTCGTTCGATATTTTGATGAGATGTATGTTGTCTAGCCTCTAGTGGTGTTATGTGAACGTCGACTACATAACACTTCACCATTATTTGGGCCTAGAGGAAGGCATTGGGAAGTAATAAGTAGATGATGGCTTGCTAGAGTGACAGAAGCTTAAACCCTAGTTTATGCGTTGCTTCATAAGGGGCTGATTTGGATCCATATGTTTCATGCTATGGTTAGGTTTACCTTAATACTTTTGTTGTAGTTGCGGATGCTTGCAATAGAGGTTAATCATAAGTGGGATGCTTATTCAAGTAAGAACAGCACCCAAGCACTGGTCCACCCACATGTCAAATTATCAAAGTACTGAACGTGAATCATATGAACGTGATGAAAACTAGCTTGACGATATTCCCATGTGTCCTCGGGAGCGCTTTTCCTTATATAAGAGTTTGTCCATGCTTGTCCTTTGCTACAAAAAGGATTGGGCCACCTTGCTGTACTTTATTTACTTTTGTTACTTGTTGCTCGTTACAAATTATCTTATCACAAAACTATCTATTACCACTTATTTCGGTACTTGCGGAGAATACCTTGCTGAAAATCGCTTATCATTTCCTTCTGCTCCTCGTTGGGTTCGACACTCTTACTTATCGAAAGGACTATGATAGATCCCCTATACTTGTGGGTCATCAAGACTCTTTTCTGGCGCCGTTGCCGGGGAGTGAACGCCTTTGGTAGGTGGAATTTGGTGAGGAAAATTTATATAATGTGCTGAAATTTACTGTCACTTGTTACTATGGAAAGTAATCCTCTAAGGGGCTTGTTCGGGGTATCTTCACCCCAACCAGTAGAGCAAAGAGTTGCTCCTCAACCTACTGAACCTATTGAAAATGGAATTCCTTATGAGTATACTTCGGGTATGATTGAAAAACTGCTAGCTAATCCTTTTACAGGAGATGGAACAAAGCATCCTGATGAACACCTAATATATTTGGGTGAAGTTTGTGGATTATTTAAGCTTGCAGGTATACCCGATGATGTTGCTAAGAAGAAGGTATTCCCTTTATCTTTGAAGGGAGACGCATTGACATGGTATAGGCTATGTGATGATATGAGATCATGGAACTATAGAAGATTGAAATTGGAATTTCATCAAAAGTATTACCCTATGCATCTTGTTCATCGTGACTGCAATTATATATATATATATATATATATATATATATATATATATATATATATATTGGCCTCGTGAAGGATAAAGCATCGCTCAAGCTTGGGGGAGGCTTAAATCAATGTTATATTCATGCCCCAATCATGAGCTCCCAAGAGAAACAATTATTCAAAAAAATTATGCTCGGCTTCCTGAAAATAATCACACCATGCTCAATACTTCTTGTGATGGCTCTTTTATGATGAAGACTATTGGATTTAGATGGGATTTATTGGATAGAATTAAACGCAACTCTGAAGATTGGGATCTCGACGAAGGTAAGGAGTCAGGTATGACACCTAAGTTTGATTGTGTTAAATCTTTTATGGATACCGATATTTTCCGTAAGTTTATCACTAAATATGGACTTGATTTCTGAGATAGTAGCTTCTTTCTGTGAATCTTTTTCTACTTATGTTGATCTCCCTAAGGAGAAGTGGTTTAAATATCATCCTCCCATAGAAGTAAAAGTAGCTGCACCTATTAAAGTTGAAGAAAAGACTGTCACTTATAATGATCCTATTGTTCCTACTTCTTATGTTGAGAAACCACCTTTCCCTGTTAGGATAAAGGATCATGCTAAAGCTTCAACTGTGGTTCGTAAAAGCAATATTAAAACATATACACCTCCTGAGCAAGTTAAAGTTGAACCTAATATTGCTATTGTTAAAGATCTCTTGTCTGATAATATAGATGGGCATGTTATTTACTTCTGTAGTGAAACTGCTAGAATTGCTAAACCCCATGATGCAGATAAACCTAGACCTGTGGTAGGCATGCCTGTTATTTCTGTTAAAATAGGAGGTCATTGTTATCATGGCTTATGTGATATGGGTGCTAGTGCTGGTGCAATACCTATTGACTTATACAAAGAAATTATGCATGACATTGCACCTGTTGAGTTAGAAGAAATTGATGTTACTATTAAACTTGCTAATAGAGATACTATTTCACCAATGGGAATTGTTAGAGATGTTGAAGTCTTGTGTGGGAAAACTAAATATCCTGCTGATTTTCTTGTTCTTGGTTCCCCACAAGATAGCTTTTGTCCCATTATATTTGGCACACCCTTCTTAAATACTGTTAATGCTACCATAGATTGCACAAGGGATGTTGTTACTGTCGGCTTAGATGATATGACTCGTGAGTTTAATTTCTCTAAATTTAGTAAACAACACCGTGAAGAAGAATTGCCTAGTAAGGATGAAATTATTGGTCTTGCTTCTATTGTCATACCTCCAAGTGATCCTTTAGAACAATATTTGCTAGACCATGAGAATGATATGTTTATGAATGAAAGAAGGGAAATAGATGAAGTATTCTTTAAATAGGAACCTATTCTGAAACACAATTTTCCTGTTGAAATCCTAGGGGATCCCCCTCCACCTAAGGGTGATCCCGTGTTTGAGCTTAAACCGTTGCCTGATAATCTTAAATATGCTTATCTTGATGAAAAGAAGATATATCCTGTTATTATTAGTGCTAACCATTCAGAGCATGAAGAAGAAAGATTATTTAAAACTCTGAAGAAGCATCGTGCTGCTATTGGATATATTCTTGATGATCTTAAGGCATTAGTCCCACTCTATGTCAACATAAAATAAATTTGGAAGCAGATGCCAAACCAGTTTGTGATCCTCAGCAACGTCTGAATCCTAAAATGAAAGAAGTGGTAAGAAAAGAAATACTAAAGCTTCTGGAGGCAAGTATAATTTATCCCATTGCTGATAGTCAGTGGGTAAGTCATGTTCATTGTGTCCCTAGAAGGGAGGTATTACTGTTGTTCCTAATGATAAAGATGAATTGATTCCACAAAGAATTATTACAGGTTATAGGATGGTAATTGATTTCTGCAAATTAAATAAGGCTACTAAGAAAGATCATTACCCCTTACCTTTTATCGATCAAATGCTAGAAAGATTATGCAAGCATACACATTACTGTTTTCTAGATGGTTATTCTGGTTTCTCCCAAATACGTGTGTCGGCTAAAGATCAATCAAAGACTACTTTTACATGCCCTTTTGGTACTTTTGCTTATAGACGTATGCCTTTTGGTTTATGTAATGCACCTGCTACCTTTCGAAGATGCATGATGACTATATTCTCTGACTTTTGTGAAAAGATTTGTGAGGTTTTCATGGATGACTTTTCCGTCTATGGATCTTCTTTTGGTGATTGCTTGAGCAATCTTGATCGAGTTTTGCAGAGATGTGAAGAAATTAATCTTGTCTTGAATTGGGAAAAGTGCCACTTTATGGTTAATGAGGGTATTGTCTTGGGGCATAAAGTTTCTGAAAGAGGTATTGAAGTTGATAAAGCCAAGGTTGATGCTATTGAAAAGATGCCATGCCCCAAGGACATCAAAGGTATAAGAAGTTTCCTTGGTCACGCCGGATTTTATAGGAGGTTCATTAAGGACTTCTCAAAAAATTCTCGGCCTCTGACTAATTTATTACAAAAAGATATACCATTTGTCTTTGATGAGGATTGTGTAGAAGCATTTGAAATAATTAAGAAAGCATTAGTCTCTGCACCTATTGTTCAGCCACCTGATTGGAATTTAACCTTTGAAATTATGTGTGATGCTAGCGATTATGTTGTAGGTGATGTTCTAGGGCAAAGAGTTGATAAGAAATTAAATGTTATCCATTATGCTAGTAAGACTCTAGACAATGCTCAAAGAAATTATGCTGCTACTGAAAAAGAACTTTTAGCAGTTGTATTTGCTTGTGATAAGTTCAGACCTTATATTGTTGATTCTAAAGTAACTATCCACACTTGTCATGCTGCTATTAAATATCTTATGGAGAAAAAAGATGCTAAACCTAGACTTATTAGATGGGTTCTCTTGCTACAAGAATTTGATTTACATATTGTTGATAAAAGAGGAGTTGAGAACCCCGTTGCAGACAACTTATCTAGGTTAGAGAATGTTCTTGATGACCCACTACCTATTGATGATAGCTTTCCTGATGAACAATTAAATGTCATAAGTACCTCTCGTAGTACCCCTTGGTATGCTGATTATGCTAATTACATAGTTGCTAAATTTATACCACCTAGCTTCACATACCAACAAAAGAAAAAGTTCTTCTATGATTTGAGACATTACTTTTGGGATGACCCACATCTTTATAAAGAATGAGTAGATGGTGTTCTTAGATGTTGTGTACCTGAGCATGAACAGGAACAGATCCTACACAAGTGCCACTCCGAAACTTATGGAGGACACCACGCGGGAGATAGAACTGCACATAAGGTATTGGAATCCAGTTTTTATTGGCCTACTCTCTTCAAGGATGCCCGTAAGTTTGTCCTATCTTGTGATGAATGTCAAAGAATTGGTAATATTAGTAGACGTCAAGAAATGCCTATGAATTATTCACTTATTATTGAACTGTTTGATGTTTGGGGCTTTGACTATATGGGACCTTTTCCTGCCTCTAATGGATATACACATATTTTAGTTGATGTTGATTACGTTACTAAGTGGGCAGAAGCTATTCCAACTAGTAGAGCTGATCATAATACTTCTATTAAAATGCTTAAAGAAGTTATTTTTCCGAGGTTTGGAGTCCCTAGATATTTAATGACTGATGGTGGTTCACATTTTATTCATGGTGCTTTCTGTAAAATGCTTGCTAAATATGATGTCAATCATAGAATTGCATCTCTGTATCACCCACAGTCTAGTGGTCAAGTAGAATTGAGTAATAGAGAACTCAAATTAATTTTGCAAAAGACTGTCAATAGGTCTAGAAAGAATTGGTCCAAGAAACTTGATGATGCATTATGGGCCTATAAAACTGCATATAAAAATCTTATGGGCATGTCTCCATATAAAATGGTATATGGAAAAGCATGTCACTTACCTCTCGAACTAGAACATAAGGCATATTGGGCTATTAAAGAGCTCAACTATGATTTCAAACTTGCCGGTGAAAAGAGGTTACTTGATATTAGCTCACTTGATGAATGGAGAACCCAAGCTTATGAAAATGCCAAGTTGTTTAAAGAAAAGGTTAAAAGATGGCATGACAAAAGGATACAAAAGCGTGAGTTTAATGTAGGTGATTATGTACTGTTATACAACTCTCATTTAAGATTTTTGCAGGAAAACTTCTCTCTAGATGGGAAGGCCCCTATGTTATTGAGGAGGTCTATCATTCCGGTGCCATAAAAATCAACAACTTCGAAGGCACAAATCCGAAGGTGGTAAACGGTCAAAGAATCAAACATCATATCTGAGGTAATCCCATAAATGTTGAAACCAATATTATTGAAACCGTAACCCCGGAAGAATACATAAGGGACACTTTCTAGAACGTTTCAGACTCCGAAAAGGAATATGTATGTGGTACGATAAGTAAACCGATTCCAAAACAATTTTTAAGGCAATATTTCCCCATTTTGGAATATTTAGAAAAATAGAAAATTAAGTAGCAGTCCTGGAAGGACACGAGGGCCCCACGAG
>NC_041382.1:551336254-551410415 GCF_002162155.2 Triticum dicoccoides
CCCCTACCTCGTGAGCACCTCGTGTGCCTTCCGGACTCCGTTTTCTTGCACGATACGTATTTTGGTCGGTAAAAATTCATTATATATTCTCCCGAAGGTTTTGAGTCCCGTATCACGCAAATATCCTCTGTTCTTGTTTTGGGCTATTCTCTGTCAGGGTTGTCAAGGCCAGGCATCATGTCGTCCCCCTCCTCCAACAACGGTGACAAAGATGCCTGGCTAATGAAGATAGAGCTGAAGAGGGAAGAACCCGTGGAGATCAACAAGGATGAAGGGATCAAGAAGGCCACGGAGAACCAAGCTCCAGCAATAGAAGACATCCTTCAACTTGATCACAACCTTCTTACCCCAACTGAGATCGAAGCTTTCCAGATGATTAAGTTAACTTGTATTCAAAACAAGTATCTCACAAGTGAAAATATTTTGTTGAAGGAGCATATCTTTGCACTCAAGGGCATTATTCGCAAGCTAGAGGACCTCTTACGCTCGATGTGCGACTATCCATCACCTCCATCTTCACCAACCAAGGAGATATAATAACATGGGTATGGGCACTCCGCTTGGCAACTGCCAAGCTTGGGGGAGGTGCCCTGGTATCGTATCACAATCAGAACTCCTATCTTTACCGTTTTCCTTAGTTCGATCCTATTAGTAGTATTTTGATCTAGTAGAATAAAGTTTATGGCATTATCTAGTTTTAAGTTTTGCTTTATGATCTCTCTATGTAATCGAGTCCGTGAGCTATATAATAAAGATTAGTGTTGAGTCAAGGGCTTGATTTTCTTGCTATGATCTTGGGTGAATAAAAGAAAAGAGAAAAAGAATAAAAAGAAACAAAAGTTCATATCGATCTTATTGAGAGTAATGACTTCACATAGGAAGAGTATGATGATTTAAAAGTTGTTGGGAGTTGGCAGACATAGCTTTGGTCATCGTTGCAATTAATAGGAAGTAATAAGGAAAGAGAGGTTTCACATATAAATATATTATCATTGACATCTTTTATGATTGGGAGCACTCATTAAAATATGACATGCTAAAGAGTTGATATTGGACAAGGAAGACAACATGATGAGTTATGTTTTCTTATATCTGAGATAAAGTATGTTGTCATGGATCCTCCAACATGTTGAGCTTGCCTTTTCCCCTCTTGCTAGCCAAATTCTTAGCACCAAGTAGAGATACTACTTGTGCTTCCAAATACCCTTAAACCAGTTTTGCCATGAGAGTCCACCATATCTACCTATGGATTGAGTAAGATCCTTCAAGTAAGTTGTCATTGGTGCAAAGCAATAAAAATTGCTCTAAATATGTATGATTAGTGTGGGAGAAATAAGCTTTATACGATCTTGTGATGTGGAAGTAATAAAAGTGACAGACTGCATAATAAAGGTTCATATCACAAGGGGCAATATAAAGTGATGTTCTTTCGCATTAAGATTTTGTACATCCAACCATAAAAGCGCATGGCAACCTCTACTTCCCTCTGCGAAGGGCCTATCTGTTATTATTATCTTCTACCTTATGCAAGAGTCATGGTGATCTTCACCTTTCCTTTTTACATTTTATCCTTTGGCAAGCACAGTGTGTTGGAAAGATCCTAATAGATATATCTAATTGGATGTAGGGGGGCATGAGTAATTATTGTTGACATTACCCTCGAGGTAAAAGGTTGTGGGGCGAAACTATAAGCCCCTATCTTTCTCTGTGTCCGATTAAAACTCCGTAACCACAAGTATTGCATGAGTGTTAGCAATTATGAAGGACAAGATGATAGTTGAGTATGTGGACTTGCTTTTTAGCTCTGACATAGACTCTTTCTGATGTTATGATAAATTGCAATTGCTTCAATGACTGAGGTTATAGTTTGTTGGTTCTCAATAAGGTTTCTGATTCATACTTTTGCATTGTGAATAGATTATCACTTGAACATAAGTAATCATATGACAATATCTATATATGTTGTTGTTATGAGAATAATCATGATGCCTTCATGTCCGTATTTTATTTTTATCGACGCCTCTACCTCTAAACATGGGGACATATTTATTGTTATCGGCTTTCGCTTGAGGACAAGCGAGGTCTAAGCTTGGGGGAGTTGATACGTCCATTTTGCATCATGCTTTTATATCAATATTTATTGCATTATGGGCTGTTATTTCACATTATGTCACAATACTTATGGCTATTCTCTCTTATTTTACAAGGTTTACATAAGGAGGGAGAATGCCAGCAGCTAGAATTCTGGGCTGAAAAAGGAGCAAATATTAGAGACCTATTCTGCACAACTCCAAAAGTCCTGAAACTCCACGGAATACCTTATAATAAATAATGAAAAATCCTCGCCAAAGATGAAGACCAGGGGGCCCACACCCTGTCCACGAGGATGGGGGCGCCCCCCCCCCCTAGGACGCGCCCCTACCTCGTGGGCCCCCTGGTGGCTCTCCGATGACCATCCTCTGCTATATGAAGTCTTTCGTCGAGAAAAAAAACCAGAAGCAACCTTTCGGGATGAAACTCCGCCGCCACGAGGCGAAACCTTGGCGGAACCAATCTAGGGCTCCGGCAGAGCTGTTCTGCCGGGGAAACTTCCCTCCCAGAGGGGGAAATCATCGCCATCGTCATCACCAACGCTCCTCTCATCGGGAGAGGGCAATCTCCATCAACATCTTCATAAGCACCATCTCATCTCAAAACCCTAGTTCATCTCTTGTATCCAATTCTTGTCTCCAAGTCCGGGATTGGTGCTAGTAGGTTGCTAGTAGTGTTAATTACTCCTTGTAGTTGATGCTAGTTGGTTTAATTGGTGGAATATCATATGTTCAGATCCTATATGCATATTAATACCCCTCTGAATATGAACATGAATATGCTTTGTGAGTAGTTACGTTTGTTCCTGAGGACAAGGGAGAAGTCTTGCTATTAGTAGTCATGTCAATTTGGTATTCGTTTGATATTTTGATGAGATGTATGTTGTCTAGCCTCTAGTGGTGTTATGTGAACTTCGACTACATAACACTTCACCATTATTTGGGCCTAGAGGAAGGCATTGGGAAGTAATAAGTAGATGATGGGTTGCTAGAGTGACATAAGCTTAAACCCTAGTTTATGCGTTGCTTCGTAAGGGGATGATTTGGATCCATATGTTTCATGCTATGGTTAGGTTTACCTTAATACTTTTGTTGTAGTTGTGGATGCTTGCAATAGAGGTTAATCATAAGTGGGATGCTTGTTCAAATAAGAACAGCACCCAAGCACCGGTCCACCCACATGTCAAATTATCAAAGTACCGGACGCGAATCAAATGAACGTGATGAAAACTAGCTTGACGATATTCTCATGTGTCCTCGGGAGCGCTTTTCCTTATATAAGAGTTTGTCTAGGCTTGTCCTTTGCTACAAAAAGGATTGGGCCACTTTGTTGCACTTTATTTACTTTTGTTACTTGTTGCTCGTTACAAATTATCTTATCACAAAACTATCTGTTACCACTTATTTCAATACTTGCAGAGAATACCTTACTGAAAACCGCTTATCATTTCCTTCTGTTCCTCATTGGGTTCGACACTCTTACTTATCAAAAGGACTACGATAGATCCCCTATACTTGTGGTTCATTAGAGTCGCACGTATCTCGTTCTTGAGGCAACACCGGATGAGACAGGCTACGAGTAAAACCATCCCTCGAGTTTCCCCGAGGTGGCCCCGCAGGCGGCTCGGTTTGGACCAACACTTAGAGAAGCACTGGCCCGAGGGGTTAAATAAAGATGACCCTTGGGTTGGCGCCGACCCAAGGGAAGGGTAATAGGTTGTTAGGCAAATGTAAAACCAAGGTTGGGCCTTGTTGGAGGAGTTTTATTCAAAGCGAACTGTCAAGGGGTTCCCATAACACCCAACCGCATAAGGAACACAAAATCAAGGAACATAACACTGGTATGACGGAAACTAGGGCAGCAAGAGTGGAACAAAACACCAGGCATAAGGCCGAGCCTTCCACCCTTTACCAAGTATATAGATGCATTAAATTAAATAACAGATATTGTGATATCCCAACATATCCATGTTCCAACATGGAACAAACTTCATCTTCACCTGCAACTAGCAACGCTATAAGAGGGACTGAGCAAAAGCGGTAACATAGCCAAACAACGGTTTGCTAGGAAAGGTGGGTTAGAGGCTTGAAATGGCACTATGGGTGGCATGATATAGCAAGTGGTAGGTAGCACGACATAGCGATAGAACGAACAACTAGCAAGCAAAGATAGAAGTGATTTCGAGGGTATGGTCATCTTGCCTGAGATCCCGCAAGGAAGAAGAACGAGCCCATGAAGAAGACAAACGGACGTAGTCGAATGAATCCTCACAACTCCGGAATGAAACCGAGGCTAACTAGAGAAAGCAACCCGGAAAGAAGCAAACAACATAGTAAAGAACCATCACATAAGCATGGTATGATGCGCAAACAAGTATTATGCATGTCTGGTTTAAAGAGGCATGGCAAAGTGCAAAAAACAAAACTACAAATTAAGTGGAGCTCAATATGCAACGAGGTGAAGCATATTTTAGAGTTCAACGGAACACCACATCAATTATTTAGTTCACTCCCGGTTAGGTACTCAACAATATTAAAAGTTGTTAAACATGGAAAGAGGTGAAGCATATGAAATCTACCTGTCTAGGCAAGTTTAAATGAGGCCGGAACAACAAACAACAAGTCCGGAAAATCCTCATATGCAAATTATGGATTTGGTACTGTTCTGCCCTAAACCATATTTTAGAGTTGTTTAACATGCAAAGTAAAGCCACCATGTTAAACTAGGCATTTTTCTACCCCATTTACATATAAAAATTTATTAAATTTGGAGCTACGGTTATTAAGTTATGAAATAAAGCATTTTAACATGGCATATGAGCAAAATTAAACAAACAACATTTTAAACATGTCAAACATGCATGAAAGTTGGATATAATGAAACTAGACAAGATTCTAAGCATTTTTCAGATAAGGTTTGTTTAATTCCGATGCACAATTAATTAGTTTTTATATGCATGAAGTTAGGGGAGTTTTCTGTAAAACAGGTAAACCACTGGTTATTAGCAAAATTGTAGCGGACGAAAAAAATATAAACTGGGCTGAAACTGCTGACCAACAGTGCACGGGGGGATTTGGGGTGGCTGCTCACATTGGGCCAAGCCCAGGTGGTGGAGAGGTAGGCCGGGGTGGACTGGGCCGACTCGCATGTTGGGCTGGCAGAGGCAAGGTGGAGCGTGCTGGCCTAGTGAGGAGGAAGACGTGGTCAACGCTTGAAGCGTTCGTCGTCTCCTGACGAACAGGAAGAGGTCGAGGCAGGGGGCCGCGGAGGTGGAGGTCGCCGGCGCTGGTGGACTTTGGCGGCGAGCGGAGCTTGGCAGGGCGGCAACCGAGGCGACGCCCTTGGCTCCAGCCGGTGGTAAGGACGACGCAGAGGCGATGCGGCGCTACAGCTGTTCGAGGCAAAGTAGGGGCGCGATTCAGGCGAAGCGGAAACAGCAGCGACGGGGCTTGGAACTTCCACGGGCAGGCGAGGAGGTCCTGGAGAGGTCGCCGGCGGCAACTGGCGCGGGCATGCGAGGTGAGGCGGAGGGACTTGGTGCTCTAGTTTTGCTGAAGACTTCGAGGAAGCCGAGCCCGGCGTGGAGAAGGTAACTTAGCACGGCGGCGGCTAGCCTGGGGTTCCCGGCGACGACAAGGTAGGTTGAGGCGCGAAGGCGAGCCCGAGGTTGCAAGGGCGGCAAGGCAAGCCCTAGCTTGAGGCGCCCATGGCTGTAGGGGAGAAGGAACAAGGCAGTGCTGCTGTTGCGGTGCTGGACGCGTCCATGGAGGCAGGGGAGGCCGCGGTGAAGCGACTCCGATAGGTTGGAGTCGAGGTAGCGCACGGATCCGACCGGTCTTTGTGGCGGACGCGCGAGGACAACGAAGAACGCCGGCGAGCTGGTCCGGGATGATGTGGTCAACAAGAAGCAGGGAATCGAGCAGGTAGTTTCGTTCATGGCGTCCCCTGTTCATGTGAATAAGAGAAGGGAGAGAGCTGAGAGAGGGAATATGGAGGGGGAAAGGAAGGAGAGGGAGGCGACGGGGAGCTGCAACATGACCTGTTGCTCCGGTCGTCCAGGTCAAGGTCGGCTTGCTGGAGGGGCTCGGGCTCCATGGGCGCGAGAGGGTCGAGGACAAAGGCGCAAGAGGAGGAGCTCGGGCACTGTGTTGCTGCTCTGGATCAAGAGGACGGGATCTGGGGTGTGGGTGGTTGGCTCGGGTGAGATCCCGAGGGAGATTTGAGTGTGGCGGCGGCGGCAGGACAAAAGTCCTAGATTTTAGAGTTTGTCTAGAGATGGATAAAGGGAACTATATATAGCAAATGGATTTTTGGTTAGGGGCTAATCCGTCCCTCCGATCGTAATCAGATGACCAGAAAAAATAGATAGTGAGTCCAAACAAGAAAACGGAGATGTTTTCGGGATGTTTGGGGATGATCCGGATCCGACGGTGACGACTGTCAGGGTCGGGTTCGGGACAGCTGCCGGACGCGCGTGAGGGGTCAATGTACTTCGTAAGGAGGGGTCAGGCTGGGCCTAGGAGTACTGTGAAGAAGGGCTTGGGCTAAGAGGAAAGAGGGGGAATGCAGCCTGGCGACTGTTTTCGGAGACCAAAAACGTCTGACGTTTTGACCGGCTATATTGCTGCTATAGTTATCCGTTGGGGCGTCAAACAAACTCTGAATGCGATGAAACTTGGCAGGCGGCCTACCTACAACATAACAACACTGCATGCCAACTTTCAACCCATTTCGAGAACATTTTCCGGCCACTAATAAAATAATATTTCGGACGTGCCGCGGGCGCGTGCAAGTGTGGTTGGGCTCAGAACGGATAACAGACGGAACTGGGGAACCTAGACGGATGCAAGTTTGAAAACATGATGATGCAAAGCACATGATGACATGACAAGATGCGACAAGCAAGCAAATGACAAGGCAACAACAACGAATAACTGGAAGACACCTGGCGCAATGGTCTGGGGGCGTCACATGCTCCCAACTCTTGATGAGCTACATCAACCTTGAGCAACCCACACAAGTTCAACTACATGATCAAGTTCAATACCACCACCCAAGGTATGTTATTTCATCTTAGAGAAGCTTTACCCTGAGTCATGGGTCAAAGCAACTCAACAAGATGCGAATACATCAAAAGCTTAAACGATAAATGGTAACCCCATTTTGAGCTTAAATGATGAGTATGACCTATGATCAAGTGATCTCACTTGACTCCTCGGTCAATATACTCTAACATAGGTGACTCTGTCGCCGACCAATTCTAGATGAAGTTCTCTAGTGTTTCTATGTTTTTCTTGCATTTGTCTCTTGCATATTTATTTCCCTTCTCTTTTCTTTTTCTTTGTTGTGTTCTGCATCTCTTGCATCGAATTCATTGCAAATCTTTCAGTTAATTCCTTGCAGATCTTTGTGAGATCTTATTTGCCTAATGAGCTGAGGTGACAAATGTTCTCTCTGTCTGGAACTCGGTCATACCGATTCGTCTCTTTTGGTCACGCCGAAGCATTTCGGTGCAACCGAAAAATATAACTTGGTGTCACTGATTTCACTGCAGAGAAAACAATTTACCACTTGTTCCTGCACTTTTGTTCCAGCTCCACTCGATGATTCTTGTCCTCTAACAGCATTACAATCTATATGTTGCTTTGCTTTGTGACTCAAGGACCAAACCTATTTTGACTCACACTCCAGAAGATCCCTTCTTGGAAATTGATGTCAAAGGGGGAGAGAGGTCACATCAAAGCTTATTCTCTTCAAAGGGGAGAGAAAGAAAAAGGGAGAGAGAGGTAGTCACATCAAAGGCCCCAGATGCTTGGTGTTCAAGAGGAGAGAAGTCACATGTCTTTAAGAGGGGAAAGACATGTCTATGTTATGTTTATGTTTATGTTTATGGTCTGTTTTGCTCTGATTTTGTTTCCCTATGTTCTCCCATTATGAAAGTGTGTTATATCGACTAGAGGGGGGTGAATGGGCGATTTTTATGAATTCTTCACTGAGGAATTTGCAAGTGAGGAAATTCCTTAGCGAAGAACTACTAGTAGCGGAATAAGTACTCAAAAGTAAACATAATAGAACACAAGCATAGTCATCACGATGAAATGAACATAAGCATAGAGTACCGAAAGCGTAAGCACGTGATAACACAGGATGAAGACAAACAGACTGAAGAAATTGAACTGAGGAAATTGAGAAAGTCTTCAGTCAAAGTCTTCAAACACAGATATGAACAAGCACTCAACACAGTTATGAGGAAATAGAACCAGTGAGCTTGGTGAAGACAATGATTTGGTAGACAGGTTCCAACTACTGTCTCAGTTGTACATCTGGTTGGAGCAGCTAGGTATTTTAACCTACGGACACACAATCCCGGACACATAGTCCTCACCGTATTCTCCTTGAGCTAAGGTCACACAGACCTCGCCCAATCACTCGTGGTAAGTCTTCAGGTGACTTCCGAACCTTCACAAACTTGGTCACTCGGCGATCCACAATTCCTCTTGGATGCTCTAGACCTTGACGCCTAACCATCTGGAAGAAGCACAGTCTTCAAAGGTAACAAGCATCGGATCCACGCAGGATCAATCTCTTCAGTGATGCTCAATCACTTGGGGTTTGTAGGTGTTTGGGTTTGTCTTTCCTCACTTGATGATTTTCGCTCAAAGTCCTCGAAGGATGGGATGCTCTCAAATGACAAGTGTCAGTTTCTCTCGGAGTAGCCAACCAGCTAGTGGTTGTAGGGGGCGGCTATTTATAGCCTAGGGAACAGCCCGACATGATAAGACATAAATGCCCTTCAATGATATGACCGTTAGGTGGGTAGATATTTTGGGACAGCTGGCGCACAACACAGCAAAGGTCGGAATTTTGAGTATCAAATTCCTCAGGGCTGTCATGTTCCTCACTATATAGGCAGTCCGCACTGGCGAATTCCTAACTCCTCAGTCACAACAAATTCCTCAGGGACCAGAAGAACTTCGTCTCTGTCACTGAAGAATATGACTGAACTGTATGAGATTTCCAATGGCTTCACTCGAAGGGATTGGTAGGTGTAGGATTTTGAGTTGAGCATCACATGGAAATTTTTCCTTAGTATTTCCTCGACCCCCTTTAACAGTACAGTGTTTCCTAAGACTCATGAAAGAGAAAATGAAACTATAAAAACAAAAGTCTCCATGCTTCATGTCCCTCGAATGAATACAAAGTCTTCAGGATTGCACCAATTTCTTCACTTTCAAAGTCTTCAGAAGGTCTTCAGAAGTCCAAAGTCTTCAGTCGAAGAACTTCATTTTTAGGGGTCGACTTTCTCTGTAAATATCAAACTCCTTATAGACTTATAGACCTGTGTACACTCACAAACGCATTAGTCCCTTAAACTATAAGCCTTCAATACACCAAAATCACTAAGGGGCACTAGATGCACTTACAATCTCCCCCTTTTTGGTGATTGATGACAATATAGGTTACGTTTTCAACGGGGATAAACATATGAAGTGTAAAAACTGATATTCAGGAATTTGATTGCAAGATATAGAAGAACTCCCCCTGAAGATGTGCATAGTGAGGAATTTGCATTTGAAGCAATGCACACTTGAAGAGTTGAATCATGGAGATCTCCCCCTATATCTTGTAATTCATACACGCATTTGACATATCATAATGAGGAATATGAAATGCATGATGAAATATGGTGACTGATGTAATTTAGCATGCACGCATTAACACATATGAGGAATAAGCATGTAGAAAGACACATCAAAAGTATCGGAGCACCATCGGGTTTAAGTTTACAACTCGATCCAATAAAGTTTCAGAAGAACGAGAGTTGTAACTTAGCAAAAAAACACCCATATAGACAGACCCGCTTGAAGACTAACTCAAAATTCTCCCCCTTTGTCATCGAATGACCAAAAGGATCGAAAATGAGGACTAACGCCCCTGCAGAATATCAAGTTGATGAAGGAGCGCCATCGTTGTTGGGGTCGTTTGTCGTGGAAGGGCATGCTGCAGTGCCGTCCAAGTCTTCATGCTCGTCGGTATCGCGTGATGAAGAACAGGAGCTGGACACCAAAGGAGGAACCTTGACCTTCTTGTATTTCTTGAGTGGGGGTGCAGACCAGTCAAAATCCTCCTTGAGACCCATTTTGTTGAGATCTTGTTCACCATACAGATGTGACAGAATGGCCCAGGTGCGACCAAAAACTTCATGGAGGTAGTAATGGTTTTTCTTCACTGCATTGTGTGTACCAGTCATGTTGTGAAGAAATGAGCCAAACTAACGCTTAACCCATTTATGGTTTCGATCCAACTTCTGGTGAAGACTAAGAAGAAGCTCATAGTCAGTCATCACACGAGGAGCAGTGGCTTGGGGAGTAGACTTGGGTGCATTGGCAGTAGAGTCATGTGTGGCAGAGTCATCATTGGTGGAATAAGATGCAGCCTTGAGAAACTGACCATCCAATGGACGAATGCCTTCATCAATAACAACCGGAGCCTTGCCCTTTTCATCAGCTAAGGAATAGGTCTGCTTGAGGACTTCAATTGGGGGCAAGTAGCTGAGGTGATTCTGAAAATCAGCTTTGTAGTTGAGTGAAGACCTTGTCCTGAGGAATCTCATGATCAAGGGTGCATAAGGCTTCATCTCAAATGGTGAAAGTGCAACATTTGCCAGAGTCCTCATGGAGAAATCGTGATAATTGACAGGAATGCCATGAATGATGTTGAAAACCAGATTCTTCATGATGACGACAATTTCCTCATCAGATGAGTCGTGGCCTTTGATGGGGCTCATTGTCCTTGTCGGAATGCGATAGACAGTCCGAGGCACATATAGTAATTCCTTCACGAGGAATTTGGTTCGTGGGGCCTGACCTGGCTTCAAAGGCTTCATCAGAACTTGCATGTAGTGATTTGTAAGCTCAGGTTCACTGTAGATGCAACGAACAGCTTCAAGGGGAGGACTGAGTGGTAAAGCACAAAGCAATTCAATAGCTGGTGCCGTGTAGTGAGTGTTTTCAGACATCCAGTCCAGCACCCATGAATTCACATCTTCAGAATCTTCTGTGATGTGCAGCGTCGCATAAAATTGAAGAATGAGTTCTTCATTCCAATCACAGATGTCAGTGCAGAAATTTAACAGTCCAGCGTCGTGCAGAACACTGAGGACTGGCACGAAGCACGACAGGGATTCCATATCCACGTGAGGAATGTGCTCATGGTAGAAGATTTTGTCTTTGTTGAACAGCACTGAGGAATAGAAATTAGCCTGGCTGGCAGTCTAGAAACGTCTCTTCCTAATGCAAGCAGAGTCATAGGGGTTGTAGTTTGTGAAGAATACGTGCTCGCCGAAGAAATCATCAGCCTTAAATTTTTGCTTCCTAGAGAATGGATCCTTTGGCTTGGGTAGAGGAGTGTCAGTGAGTTGCATCACAACCTCAGGAATCGCAATCTCAGGTTCTTCAAACTGAGGAATTTCTGGTTCCTCTTTAGTGGCAGTCTGCGTCTTCAGATGTTCAGCGGCAGCAGTTTCTTCAGCACTAGTGGCTGGAATTTCTTCACGTACAGACGAAGTGGGGTGAGTTTCTTCAGAGCCCATTTGAATAGTTTGTGCAGGGGACTGAGGTATTTGTTGTAAAGGTGTGAGCAGTGGAGAGTTGGGATGCTGACTTTCCCAAAAGTCATCACTTAGCACGGGTGTGGTACATCCAATGTCCACATCTTCATCTCCCATTTCTTCAACGCCAGCCTCTTCAGCTGTGAACTAAGGCATAGGCGAAGAAACAACTGGTGTTGAAGGGATTTGATCCACTTCAATTTCTTCATCCATCTGCTCTGATGAAGCAGCAGAGGGATTCTCTTCATCAGATTCACTTGGAATCGCATATTCTTCATCAAAAGGAACAAGGTCCTTTGATGGCATGGTTGAGATAGGAACAGGATCAATTGGGTTTGCAAACGAGCTTGTCAGTGGCTTCATCTTCTTCGGGGCTGAAGAATTTGATGAACTTGATGCCTTCTGTTTCTTCACTGTTGCACGCTCTGCAACCTTGGTCTTCTTCACATCTGATGCAGATTGAAGGATCGGAGTTGGTGTAGGCGCGGGAGGAGCAGAGGAACCTGGTTGATTTTCTTCAGGCACAACTGATGCAGTTGCCCTGACTTCTTCATTTTCTTCAGGCGCACCACTAGTGGATGTCGTGGCAATTTCTTCAGCAGCTGGAATACAGTCATCAGCCCTGGAAATCACATTTTCTTAAGCAGCATGAAAGTCATCAGCGGTGCTGGCATGTTCTTCAGTTGGTTGAGCAGATGCTTCAGCTTGAGGAATTTCTTGTTGCATTGGGGGTGCAACATTTGAAGTGAAGTTGTCAGTCAGTTTAACAAACCTGACCTTGGATCCTTGCCAATCAACAGAGTAGGCTTTGAAGTCATCGCTGAGGGTTTGATTTCAGACTGGATTTTCACAAGTTCATCAGTTGTCATAGTGACAACGTTGTTCTTCAGAAATTTCTCCTTCTTATATTGCGCTTTCTTGATCTGCCTGGCCTTCTCATATTTCCATTTTTCTTCTTGGATGAAATGGGTCAGCATGTGACTTTGGCCAGGAGTCAACTTGAAATCAGGCATAGGAGTGTTTGGGTCCTTATGCCAGAGATCAATATAGTCGAGGATCAACCTTGGATCCAAAAGCAGTGGCACATTTGTGCCTTTGGCTCTAGAGGCCCTGACTTGCCTATCTCTGATGATCTCAGCAAGTTCTTCATCATCAGCTTCCTCTTCTTCAGATGGCACTTGGAAGGCGACCTGCTTCTTCTGAGGACTAGGGCGAGGACCTCGTCCAGCAGTGGCCTTTGTCTTCAGCAGAGAGGGTCCCGTTGAAGAATTGGGTGCAGCTGAGGAACTAGCTGAAGCTCCTGAGGCAATAGAGACGCCTGTAGTCCTTTGACACGTGGCAAGATGCACAGGTGCATAGGACTTTGTCGGAGCGGCTGAGGACTTTGGAGGAGCTGTTGAGGACTTTTGAGGAGCTGAGGATTTGGGAGGAGCAGGAGCAGCATGAGGAATTGGCCTTGAGGGCTTTGAAGATTCTGGCCGTGAGGGCATTGCTGAGGAACTTGGCCTTGAGGGCACTGAAGGCGAAGCACTTGGCTTGTGCGCAGGCTTCTTTGACATGGCCTTCTTAGGCTTGACAGAGGCCTCGGCGGCAGCAGCAGCAGCAGCTGAGTCTTCGTTGAATTTCTTCACAGCTTCTCTGGCTTGTCTAGCCAACTTGGCCTGGCGCTTGGCCCATTCATCGGGATAATCCTCACCACGCTTGAGGCTGGTGGGGTCAGCTATTTGGCCAGGTGCCAATGGGGTCTTGGGCATGGAGGATTGAGTGCGAATTTCTTCATGTATTTGGGAGTAACATATCCGTACTCCCTCCACTCTCTTGCCCATCTCCTCTCTATCCTCTGTATGCGCACCTTGCGCTAATTTTTGTCCTCTTTCCCAAACTTGGCCTCATCAGGAGTGCAGTAATCTTTGTATATGTATCAGGGATTTCAACGGCAGTATTGATTTCAGGCCTCTTTCCTCCTTTCTGTGGCTTCTTACTGTTAGCCATTTTCTTCAGTTGAGGAATTTGAACAATTGAATTCTCTAAAGAAGTATGCAATTTTTCTTTGAGGAACGCTGCAAATGAGTTAGTTGATGAGAACCTAGTGATTCAGCAGTAGACATGAGTACATGTGAACAGAGTATAGTTGCGAGGAATTTTGAGAGGTCATATGCATTCTCAGAAGGTTTTGTAAAAAGAACAAGTTTGAGGAATTTGACCAGACGAGTCTTGAAGAATTTCACTGAGCGTTCTTAGTCTTAGGTTCCAGAGTTGTACAGATCAGAAATTCGCACAATTGAGGAATCTTGAAGAGAAATTTGCAGCTTAGAGAAATGAATCAAGAACAGATGACATGTGAGGTGTTTAGTGTGTGAAGATTTGAAGAAAAACACCTTTGAAGATTTTGTAGATAATCATTTGAATCACAGAGGGCAGTAAAAGTATCTTTTAATTACCCTGAATGAAGAACACGACAAACTGTGAGGTGGAGAAGTGAAGTTCGTCTGTGCAGATCTTCCACGCCCTAACTCGGCGGAGGAAGACGGCTACGGCGGCGGCGGAGTGAAGATTTCCGCGGCCGGTGTGAGTACGGCGGCGACGAGGTTGAGGCAGTGAAGCTCTTCCTCACCGGCGACGATGAAGTAGCAGCGGCGGCGGAGTTGAGAAGGAGGTCGAGCGGAGTAAAGGAAGTGAGTAAGGGAAGAGGGGGTATTTATAGCCACGGTGAAAAACTATTCGCCCGAAGAATTTGGACGAACGTGCCCCTGACCCTTCTCATTCGCATGACATGTGTCACCCATGTACTGAGAAGTGGAGATTGTGTTAGATCGTGGGTGAATAGATAAGTATATCATGCGATGCGGAACGGTTTGAGCGGAAAAGCCGAAAATTTGGATAAGATAGGTTTTAAAGTTCCGTTCACAATTTCTTCAGCTGACAAGGACACAGTGAAGATTTTGAACGAGTTTCAAATAGAACGCACATGAAGAATTTGTGAACAGATTGGGTTTAGTATAGCATAGAGGGGGAAGGGTCCGATCACATTCACTTAGTAGAAAAACCAACTTGAAGAAATAGGCATAAGTGAATGCTATAGAGGACATAAACTCATATATATATATATATATATAGCCAATGAAGAAAAACAACAGAAACAGTGAAGACAATGCAAAGTTGAAGAATTTGAACAACTGAGGAATTTCAACTTTTGGTGGTGGCGTGACCCACCGTATAAGAATGATGATTTCAGACACCGCGTACAATTGTCATAGGGTTCTGAGAATCAAATTCTTCGTTAATTTCTTCACACTTAGAGTGTTATTCTTCATTGATTTAAGAAAAACGTTTCTTCATGTGTTGCACATCTAAGTCATCAGTTTTGCATAAGTGTTAGGATGAGTGTCCTTTTCAGAGAACATTCGAAGATTCTAGGATATTTAGCTCACACCACAACTTACTAAATCTCTTCTCATCCAAGGGCTTTGTGAAGATATCGGCTAGCTGTTCTTCAGTCTTCGCATGCTCAATAGAAATGTCGCCCTTCAACGCATGATCACGAAGAAAATGATGACGAATCTGAATGTGCTTTGTCTTCAAGTGCTGAACTGGGTTGTGAGCAATCTTGATGGACTCTCATTGTCACAGAAGAGAGGCACATTCTTCATGTTGACGTCGTAGTCCTTGAGAGTTTGCTTCATCCATAGCAATTGAGCATAGCAAGAACCAACGGCAATGTACTTAGCTTTAGCAGTAGATAGTGATACGCAGTTCTGTTTCTTTGAGGACCAACAGACCAAAGATCATCCAAGGAAATGACATGTACCAGATGTTGAATTGCGGTCCACATGATCACCAGCATAGTCAGAGTCAGAATATCCGATGAGATCAAAAACCGAGCCCTTGGGGTACCATAATCCAAGTGTTGGTGTGTAAGCTAGATATCGAAGAATATGCTTCACAGCCTTATGGTGTGATTCCTTCTGTGTAGCTTGAAATTGGGCACACATGCAAACACTAAGCATTATATCTGGCCTAGATGCACATAAGTACAATAAAGAACCAATCATGGAGCGTTATACCTTATGATCAAAGTCAATACCATTTTCTTCAGTGCACATATGGACATTTGTGGGCATAGGAATTTTGACGCCTTTGCAATCTTGCATGCCGAATTTCCTCAGTACATCCTTGAGGTATTTCTCCTGAGATATGAATATGCCATTGCATTGTTGACGAAATTGAAGACCTAAGTAGAATTTCAATTCTCCCATCATAGACATTTGATATTATTCACTCATCATATAGGCAAATTCATCACTATAACGTTGGTCAGTACAGCCAAAGATAATATCATCAACATATATTTGGCACACAAACAATTCACCATCATAAGATTTAGTGAAAAGAGTAGGGTCGAGTGAACCGGGTTTGAAGCCTTTCTTCATAAGGAATTCATTCAAAGTATCATACCACGCCCGTGGGGCCTGCTTGAGGCCATAGGGGGCCTTATTGAGTCTGAAGACTTTGTCAGGATTCTTTGGATCTTCAAAACCTGGGGGTTGAGCAACATATACTTCTTCCTCAAGCTTACCATTGAGGAATGCACTTTTCACATCCATTTGATATAAAGTGATATCATGATGGTTAGTATAAGCAAGTAATATGCGAATAGCCTCAAGTCTAGCAACAGGTGCAAAATTTTCATCAAAATCAATTCCTTCAACCTGTGTGTAGCCTTGAGCTACAAGTCGTGCCTTATTCCTTACCACAAGGCCATTTTCGTCTTGCTTGTTGTGATAGATCCACTTTGTGCCAATGATATTGTGCTTGCGAGGATCTGGACGTTTGACTAGTTCCCAGACGTTATTGAGCTCGAACTGTTGTAATTCTTCTTGCATGGCCTGAATCCACTCAGGCTCTAGAAATGCTTCATCTACCTTAGTGGGCTCTATGATAGAGACAAAAGCATAGTGCCCACAAAAGTTAGATAAATGTGAAGCTTTTGATCGTGTGAGAGGACCTGGCGCTTTAATCTCATTGATGATCTTTTCAACTTGCACTTCTTTTGCAATGCGAGGATGAGCTGGTTGTCGTTGATGAATTTGATCAACATTTTCTTCAGCACCATTTTCTTCAGTATTTTCTTCAGGTGCATTAGCTCGACGTTCTTCATGTTCTGGAATGAATTCTTCAGCAGATTCTTAAGTAGGAATGACATCCTCAGTAGCCTTGAACTTGATAGTTTCCTCAGGTGCTGGTTCATCTATCACAGTAGGTACGTGCAATCTTTGCGAGCCATTAGTTTCATCGAACCGCACATCTATAGTTTCAACAACCTTGTGAAGAACGTTGTTGAAGACTCTGTAGGTGTGCGAGTCCTTTCCGTAACCAAGCATAAAACCTTCATGTGCTTTCGGTGCAAATTTTGAGTTGTGATGAGGATTTCTAATCTAACATTTAGCACCGAAGACTTTGAAATAACTTACATTGGGTTTCTTATCAGTGAGGAGTTCATAGGCAGTCTTCTTGAAGAATTTGTGAAGATATACTCTGTTGATGATGTGGCACACAATATCAATTGCCTCAATCCAGAAACGACGAGGCGTTTCGTATTCATCAAGCATAGTGCAAGCCATCTCAGCAAGAGTCATGTTCTTGCGCTCCATGACACCGTTCTGCTGAGGAGTATAAGGAGCAGATAACTCATGAGTAATACCAAGTTCATCAAGATAGTCATCAAGACCAGAATTCTTGAACTCAGTTCCATTGTCACTTCTGATGTGCTTGATCTTCACACCAAAGTTGGTTGAAGCCCTCGAGGAAAATCGTTTGAAGACTTCCTGCACTTCATGTTTGTAAGTAACAATGTGTACCCATGTGTATCGAGAGTAATCATCAACAATAACAAAGCCATATTGAGATGCCTCATTTGAGACTGCAGAATAATGGTTAGGACCGAAGAGATCCATGTGAAGCAATTCAAATGGACAAGTGGTGGTCATGATAGTCTTCGCTGGATGCTTAGCCTTTGTCATCTTCCCAGCTTCACAGGCTCCGCATAAGTGATCCTTGAGGAATTTGACATTCTCGATGCCAATGACATGCTTCTTCTTCGCAAGCGTGTACAAATTCCTCATGCCTGCATGACCAAGTCATCGATGCCAGAGCCAGCTTTCTGAAGCTTTTGCAAGTAGGCACAAGGCTGGTTGTGGTCCTGTAGAGAAATCAAAAATATACAGGTCTCCTCTCCTAAAGCCTTCAAAGACTTTGGAATTGTCAGCTTCCATAACCACAACACAATGGTACTTGCCAAAGACCACAACCATATCAAGATCGCAAAGCATTGAGACAGACATGAGGTTGTATCCTAAGGACTCGACAAGCATGATTTTGTCCATGTGTCGATCCTTTGTGATCGCAACCTTACCTAGACCCAATACTTGACTTTTGCCTTTGTTAGAAAAGATGATATGCTTCAGATGCGACGGAGATAATGGAGCATCCATCAATAGATTCTTGTCACCAGTCATGTGATTTGTACATCCACTATCGAGGACCCACTTAGTGGCTTTGGGTTGATCATCCTGCAGATGAATTAGTGCAGCTTACGAACTCATATACTTCATCAGTGAAGAATATGACATCAATTCATCAGATCAATTTCATCAAGCAATAGAATAGATAAAGCAGTTTGAGGACGTGAGAAATGAAAGTTCATTTCTTCATGGTTAGCATGCGTCCTATCAGGCACACTCAGGTCTCCAGAAAATTCTTCAGACAATTACGTACGTCTGGAGACCTAACCCTGCGGAAGAGATTAGTTCTTTTTCTTCACCACCCACATCTGAAGGGGTGGCAAAGAGTTCATCACTCTGCGAGCTCCATACGAGAAAGGTGGCATAGAAGCCAGTCCATTTTGTTTCACATAAGAGGGGTTAGGATAAGCATATGAATAAGAAGAGAAATTCTTCAAGGACTTATGAACATAATGATTAGAAGAATAATGCCCATATTCATAGCCCTTAGCTCTTCCCTGCAAAACCGAGTTATTAGCATGATGATATTCATATGAGGACTTTGATCCTTTTAAGGAATTTGGTCCATATGAAGAATTTGATCTGGGGTTCCTATTCTTCATAGGTGGTGTCCTGAGGACATTCACCTGAAGACTTTCAAGGCACCTTTTGGGAACCCAGATTTTCTTCATAGGAGGATCGTTCCTGCAGTTAGTGCCAACATATCTAGCAAATATTTCACCATTCTGATTTTTGAACAATTTATAGTTGGAGTCAAATGACTCATCATTAGAACGAGGAGATTCACATGCAAAGCCAGATAAGTTAGATGGATCAACTGGAGGTCCCTTTGCAGCAACCCATGAGGTTTTGGGGTACTGCTCAGGCTTCCAATATGTACCATCAGCATTGAGTTTCCTCTCAAAGGCAATACCCTCTTTCCTAGGGTTCCTGTTGAGAATCTTCTTTTTAAGCACATCACAAAGAGTCTGATGCCCTTTGAGGCTTTTGTACATGCATGTCATGTACAATTCCTTCAGCCTTGCATCGTCAGTGATACTAGCAGTGTCCTCATATGAGGAATTAGTGATAGCAAAGGCAGATGAAGAATTTGAAACATTAATAGCATTTGAACATTCAGGTGAAGAATTAGCAAATTCACGTTCAATGCACTTCAAGCATAGAGGAACAAATTCTTCCCGAGAAGCGTTGATTTGTTGAGCAAGTAATGAATCGCGCTCCTTATGAAGATCTTCATAACTCACTCTTAGCTTTTCAAGATCTTGCTTTCTTTGAAGAAATTCATAAGAAAGCTTCTCATGATCAGATAAGAGAGTGTTATGATGACCTTGAATGTTGTCAAACCTAGTCTAAAGTCTCTGAAGATTTTCAGTCAAGGCTTTAGTGCGATCCATTTCTTCACCCAACATATCATCACTTTTGTCTAGCATGTTTTGAACCTTTTCAAAAGCCCTTTGTTGTTTTATAGCAATCTTAGCAAGTTTAGAATAGATGGGCTTAAGGTTTTCATCAGATTCATTCTCACTTGATTCAGAGGAGGTATATTTGAGTACCTTGGCACCCTTTGCCATGAAGCAATAGGTGGGAGCGTAGTCATCATTGCCTTCATCAGCCTTGTTGGTGAGGTCATTTTCTTCAGTGTTGAAGATAGACTTGCTGACGAAAGCAGTAGCGAGGGCTAGTCTCGCCACACAAGATTCGGACTCCTCAGATGCCTCATCTTCCTCATTTTCTTCAGATTCAGCCTCAGAGTCCATTTCCTTGCCAATGAATGCCCGAGCCTTCATAGAGCTGCTCTTCTTGTGAGATGGAGACTTTGAGGATTTTGATGATGAAAATTTTGATGAATTCTTCTTTTTCTTCGCATCATCAGAACTGTAATCCTTGTATTTCTTCTTCTTTGATTCCTTTTCCCACTGAGGACAATCTTGAATCTAATGTCCAGGTTTCTTGAATTTGTGACAAAGCCTCTTCTTGTAGTCACTGGATGAGGAATCATTGCTCCTTGAGGGTCTTCCAAAGCAACCACGTCTTGAGAACTTCTGGAATTTCTTCACGAGCAGTGCTAGATCATGGCTTAGTTCTTCAGGATCACCAAGGCTGCTACCAGAGTCTTCATCTTCGGACTCAGATACTGCCTTGGCCTTCAGTGCATGTGATCTCCCATAGCTCGAACCGTAGAGATCTCTCTTTTCAGCAAGCTGGAACTCATGAGTATTTAGCCTCTCGAGGATATCAGCGGGATCAAGTGACTTGTAATCAGCATGTTCTTGTATCATCAATGCCAGAGTATCAAATGAGGAATCAAGCAATCTCAGCAATTTCTTCACCACCTCATGGTCGGTGATGTCAGTGGCACCAAGTGCTTGAAGCTCATTTGAGATGTCAGTTAGGCGATCGAAGGTTTGTTGAACATTTTCATTGTCGAGTCTTTTGAAGCGGTTGAAGAGATTGCGAAGAACATCAACTCGAGAGTCATGCTCTGTTGAGACTCCTTCATTCACCTTGGACAGCCTATCCCAGATAAGCTTAGCAGTTTCCAAAGCACTCACTCTTCCATACTGTCCTTTGCTCAGATGGCCACATATGATATTCTTCGCTTGAGAATCGAGTTGCTTGAATCTCTTCACATCAGCAGCATTCAAAGAAGGTGTGACTAAGGGAACACCATTTTCCACAACATACCAGAGATCGTTATCAATTTCCTCAAGATGCATTCGCATCTTATTCTTCCAGTAGGGGTAGTCCGTCCCATTGAAGGTAGGACACCCAGCAGAGACCTTGATCATACCTGCGGTCGACATACCTAAAACTCCAGGCGGTTAAACCAAAATCACACCGAACAACGGAGTACCTTTCTCTGATACCAATTGAAAGTGCGTTATATCGACTAGAGGGGGGTGAATAGGCGATTTTTATGAATTCTTCACTGAGGAATTTGCAGGTGAGGAAATTCCTTAGCAAAGAACTACTAGCAGCGGAATAAGTACTCAAAAGTAAACATAACAGAACACAAGCATAGTCATCATGATGAAATGAACATAAGCACAGAGTACCGAAAGCCTAAGCACAGGATAACACAGGATGAAGACAAACAGACTGAAGAAATTGAACTAAGGAAATTGAATTGAGGAAATTGAGAAAGTCTTTAGTAAAAGTCTTCAAACACATATATGAACCAGCACTCAACACAGTTATGAGGAAATGAAAGAGTTGAGGAAATAGAACCAGTGAGCTTGGTGAAGACAATGATTTGGTAGACCAGTTCCAACTGTTGTCTCAGTTGTACATCTGGTTGGAGCGGCTAGGTATTTAAACCTGAGGACACACAGTCCCGGACACATAGTCCTCACCGTATTCTCCTTGAGCTAAGGCCACACAGACCTTGCCCAATCACTCGTGGTAAGTCTTCAGGTGACTTCCAAACCTTCACAAACTTGGTCACTCGGCGATCCACAATTCCTCTTGGATGCTCTAGACCTTGACGCCTAACCATCTGGAAGAAGCACAGTCTTCAAAGGTAACAAGCATCGGATCCACGCAGGATCAATCTCTTCAGTGATGCTCAATCACTTGGGGTTTGTAGGTGTTTGGGTTTGGGTTTTCCTCACTTGATAATTTTCGCTCAAAGTCCTCGGAGGATGGGATGCTCTCAAATGATAAGTGTCATTTTCTCCCAGAGCAGCCAACCAGCTAGTGGTTGTAGGGGGCGGCTATTTATAGCCTAGGGAGCAACCCGACATGACAAGACATAAATGCCCTTCAATGATATGACCGTTAGGTGGGTAGATATTTTGGGACAGCTAGCGCACAGCACAGCAATGGTCGGAATTTTGAGTATCAAATTCCTCAGGGCTATCATCTTCCTCACTATGTAGGCAATCCGCAGTGGCGAATTCCTAACTCCTCAGCCAGAACAAATTCCTCTTAGACCAGAAGAACTTCGTCTCTGTCACTGAAGAATATGAATGAACTGTATGAGATTTCCAATGGCTTCACTCGAAGGGATTGGTAGGTGTAGGATTTTGAGTTGAGCATCACATGGAAATTTTTCCTTAGTATTTCCTCAACCCCCTTTAACAGTACGGTATTTCCTAAGACTCAAGAAAGAGAAAATGAAACTATAAAAACAAAAGTCTTCATGCTTCATGTTCCTCGAATGAATACCAAGTCTTCAGGATTGCACCAGTTTCTTCACTTTCAAAGTCTTCAGAAGGTCTTCAGAAGTCCAAAGTCTTCAGTCGAAGAACTTCATTTTTAGGGGTTGACTTTCTCTGCAAATATCAAACTCCTCATAGACTTATAGACCTGTGTACACTCACAAACGCATTAGTCCCTTAACCTATAAGTCTTCAATACACCAAAATCACTAAGGGGCACTAGATGCACTTACACATTATCCAATACAAGATTCAGGGGGAGAAAGACTGCTAGGGAAGGAAATCCTTGAATTCCTTGCATATCTTTACCTTTTGGGGACATTTCTATATACAATAGAGTACCTAGTATTCACTCTCTACATGTCATCCCAATCTTGGTACTCTTATGGTTTGTTGTTTGCTTTGCTTAGTAGATGTGTTTGTGTTATCTAACATTGTTTACCCAGGTTCATCTCTTCCAAAGCTAGCTCAAGACCACAAGGTAAGTATATGCATCACACTCATGTGCATGAGGATCTCTTGATAATGTACATATTGTTTGCAAGAAGGAATCATGAGCATGAAGTTACAACTTCATATACTCACATCATTTGCTCTGATGCATTTAGCCAAGATACATGTAACACATTGCTTGCTCTGTCATGTTTATGCATTCACATGCTCTTACTAGCCATATTGACATGAATGCACACATGTAGGGGGAGCCCATGCATGTTACATGTCTTTTCAAAGCTTTACTTGTTATTCTCTATATCTTTATCTAAAGCTTTGATGTATGTTGTCATCAATTACCAAAAAGGGGGAGATTGAAAGCACAAGTGCTCCTTGGGTGGTTTTGGTAATTAATGTCAACATATCTCTTGTTGGACTAATGTTTTTATCTAGTATATTTCAGATAAGTTCAACAGATGGAGTGCCATGAACAAGAAGATGTGGAACCCCTTCAAAATGCTAAGGATAAAAGATTGGCTCAAGCTCTAAAGCTCAAGACTCTACATTTTACCTTTTAGTGATCCAAGATCACATTGAGTCCATAGGAAAAGCCAACACTATTAAAAGGGGATGAGGTGTTGCTTAATGGCTTGCTTGCTCAAAATGCTTAGTGATATGCTCCAAAACCCTCAACCACTTTCCCATGTTCACATATGTCCCAAACCAAAAGTCAAACTCGGCCCCACCAAAATTTTCCATCCGGCGCCACCGAGTTCTCTTGACATAGCCATTGCCACAAACCCTAATCAATTCGATCACACCGATGGGGTCTAGGTCTCACCTAGATGGGCTTGCAAACTCTTTGTTGCCTATTGCAATAATCGCGGTCTCACCGAGATATGCAATCGGTCCCACCGAGCTTGACTGACCAACTCTCTGTTTTGCTTATTACCCAAATCGGTCCCACCGAGTTTGTGTAATCGGTCAAACCGAGATGAGGTTTTACCCTAACCCTAGCACATTCGTCCCACCGAGTTGATCATGTCGGTCCCACCGAAAAGCCTAACGGTCACATTATGAACTGAGTCGGTCTGACCGAGTTTTCTGATTCGGTCCCACTGAGTTTGGTCAATTGTGTGTAACAGTTAGTTTTTGTGTGGAGGCTATATATACCCCTCCACCCACTCTTCATTCATGGAGAGAGCCATCAGAACATGCCTACACTTTCAACTTACACTTTTTGAGAGAGAACCACCTACAGTTGTGTTGAGGTCAAGATATTCCACTCCAACCACATAAATCTTGATCTCTAGCCATCCCCAAGTTGTTTTCCACTCAAATCATCTTTCCACCAAATCCAAATCTTTGAGAGAGAGTTGAGTGTTGGGGATACTATCATTTGAAGCACAAGATCAAGGAGTTCATCATCTACACACCATCTATTACCTTTTGGAGAGTGGTGTCTCCTACATTGGTTAGGTGTCACTTGGGAGCCTCCGTCAAGATTGTGGAGTTGAACCAAGGAGTTTGTACGGGCAAGGAGGTCGCCTACTTCGTGAAGATCTACCCTAGTGAGGCAAGTCCTTCGTGGGATATGGCCATGGTGGGATAGACAAGGTTGCTTCTTCGTGGACCCTTCGTGGGTGGAGCCGTGGACTCGCGCAACCATTACCCTTCGTGGGTTGAAGTCTCCATCAACGTGGATGTACGATAGCACCACCTATTGGAACCACGCCAAAAATCTCCGTGTCTCCAACTGCGTTTGCACACTCCAATCCCATCCCTTTACATTCTTGCAAATTGCATGCTTTACTTTCCGCTGCTCATATACTCTTGTCATGCTTGCTTGATATGTATTGTGAATGTTTGAACTTGTGCTAAAACTCTACCTTAACTTGAAGAAAATAAAAACTGCAACTTTTTCTTGTTAAGAGTCTATTCACCCCCCTCTAGACACCTCTTCTCGATCCTTTCAATTGGTATCAAAGCATTGGTCTCCATTGCTTTGGTTTAAACACCTTTGGAGGAAGATGGATGAGTCTACGTTGGGGAGTCTTAGACGTAGAGTGCCTATTCTTGATGGAGAGTACTTTCACGAGTGGAAAATTGAGATGCTTGAGATTTTCAATGAATATCATTTGAACAAGTACATTACTAGCCCTTATGCACCTCATGTTGATCCTTTGCATCCTACCCTTGATGAGTCTATTGACATGATCCATAATCTTAGAACTGTCAATTTCATCACTAGAGGTTTGCCTAGAAACTTGCTTGCTAGCTTGCCTGCTCTTGATTGTGCCTACACCATATGGAGATTCCTTGAGGAACAATTTCCAAACTATTCCTTGAAAAACTTAGATGAGATCCTTCATAAGTATATTGCCTTGAGTAAGATGAGTTCCAATGATCCCAAATTTGGTGATTGTCTATTTGAGCTTACTAATCTTACGAGTTCCAAAGGTGATGTTGAAATCATTAGCAATATCATCTCCGAAGCCATTAGAATTCATAAAGATGACTATTGTGATAACCATTTATCTAATGAATTGCTCTCTCTAGGAATTGATCCTTCACAAGACGATGTTGAACATGCATACTATGATGAGGATGATGATAGTGACCTTGATCTCAATGAGTCTATGAGACACTTTGGTCTTATGGCAAATATTCGCGGCTACATGGCTGGAGGAAAGCAATGGGTTCTTGATAGTGGGTGTACCGATCATATGACCGAAGACAAAGATATGTTTCGTGAGCTTGCTGAAAACGACGACCCTCGAAAGTATGTCACTTTTGGTGACAACTCAAAGGGTAAGGTGGTTGGCCTTGGTAAGGTGGCCATCTCACATGATAGCTCTATACAAAATGTTATGCTCGTTGAATCTCTTGGCTACAATTTACTTTTCGTATCTAGACTTGCTGACTTTGGTTTCAATGTCCTATTTACTGAAGTAGATTGCCAAGTGTTCCGTAGAGATAATCATAAAATGGTCTTTACCGGTACACGTAGAGGTGATCTATATATTGTTGATTTCACTAGAAAGGCTCAACCTAGAAGTTGCCTAATTGCTAAATCCTCGAGAGGTTGGTTGTGGCATAGAAGGTTAGGTCATGTGGGCATGCGAAATCTTGATAAGCTTATTAAAGGTGATCATATCCTTGGAGTAAAAGATGTTATATTTGACAAGGATAGACTTTGTAGTGCTTGTCAAGCAGGAAAACAAGTTGGAGGAAGCCACCCCGTGAAGAACATCATGACCATGAGAAGACCGCTCGAGCTACTTCACATGGATCTCTTTGGTCCCAATGCCTACAAGAGTCTTGGTGGTAACTCATTTGGTCTAGTCATAGTCGATGATTTTTCAAGATTTACGTGGGTGTTCTTTCTTGATGGTAAATCGGAGGTCCAAAAGATCTTCAAAAACTTCGCTAGTAAGGCCCAAAATCAATTTGAAGTGAAGATCAAGAAGGTTCGGAGCGACAATGGATCAGAGTTCAAGAACGCAAATGTGGATACCTTTCTTGACGAAGAAGGGATTTCACATGAGTTCTCGGCTACGTACACGCCTCAACAAAATGGAGTTATTGAGAGGAAGAACCGAACTCTTATTGAGATGGCAAGAACGATGCTTGATGAGTACAAGACTCCAAAACACTTTTGGGCGGAAGCGGTTGAGACAGCTTGTCATGCAACAAATCGCTTGTATCTTCACAAGCTACTCGGCAAGATGGCATACGAGCTCCTCACCGGTAACAAACCCCAAGTTGGATACTTTCGAGTATTTGGCTCAAAGTGCTACATTCTTGATAAGCATCGTTGTTCCAAATTTGCCCCTAAATCTCATGAATGTTTCCTGCTTGGTTATGGCTCAAACACTCACGCTTACCGTGTCTACAACAATCTCACCCAAAAGGTTGAAGAGACGGTAGATGTGAAGTTTGATGAATCTAACGGCTCACAAGTAGAGCAATTGCCAATTGATGTAGGAGATAAAGATCCTTTGGAAGCAATCCAAGACTTGTCTATTGGCAAGATCCGTCCAATGGAGGTGAAGGAGAGTACCTCGTCCATCCAAGTGGAAGCTTCTACCTCACGACAAGGTGAACCAAGAGTTGATATGGAAGCATCCACAAGTGGGACACACCAAGACGAAGAAAACGAGGAAGTACACCAATATGAACCTCGTCAACCTCCTTCTCCACCCCGACAAGGAAATGACAACGTCAACAATGAAGAAGGACAAGATGATGAAGAAGATGTTCCACCCCGAACAAAACAAAAGCTCTCACGAGTATGAGCAAGAGTCGCCAGAGACCATCCCGTCGAGCAAATCTACAATGATATCCAAAACGGGAGAATCACTCACTCTAAATCTTGTTTGGCTAATTTTTGTGAACATTATTCATTCATCTCTAAGCATTGGAAGATCCGGATTGGATAAATGCCATGCATGAAGAGCTACACAACTTTGAGAGAAATCAAGTGTGGACATTGGTCGAGAAGCCCGACAACAACCACAACATCATTGGTACCACACATTTCTTTCAACAGTCTTTTCCTCAGCCCAGGCATTTCTTTCAGCCTCAAAATTGGTTTTCAGTTTTTCCGTTTCAGCCATGCTAAATTGGAATTTTGAATCCACTTTCCGGGTCTCAGATTCTTGATTCTCCAGCCAGATTTTTGCATCAGTCAATTGTGATTGATGTTTAGTAGTGGCGTCCTATAAAAACACAGATTACAAACACATTTATATCTAGGTTACATGAATATAAGTCCCAAGCCTTTTGCAAGCAACAACACTTGGCACTTGGGGGCTAATTCTTACTGAACAGTTCTTCCTACAGCGGTTTATATGACTAAGTCCCAAGCACTTTGCAAGCAATAGTACTTAGCACTTGGGGGCTAATGCATATTTGCTCATATTTCATTACTACTTTGGATTGACTCGGCAGTGCCGCAGACAAAGCCGGTTCATGGGGGCTACATGAGTAAGTTTTGAGCTTTAAACAATGATGAGTATCGGTTCATTCATGCCGATTAAACCGGCCCTTGGGGGCTACGGATGCAATGTTGATCATTAAAACTCGGTTTAAGTGAAAGACGGCTTTTTTCTCAAAGATGGTTTATACTCATTGCTATTCTAAAGTCTACATCATATGCAATTCTATTATACACAGTAGACTTGGGGGCTGACAGGATATGCATAATGTACTTAAGCCGGAATTCATACCTCATATTTTTGATGCATCTGCTTCACCATATCGATTTCAAGATTGCGGCTGGTATGTACATGGTTGAGGTAGCTAGAGAGTACTTCACTGCTGCTCAATTGAGAATAGTGGGCAACAACAAATCTCACTTTTCGCTTTTCAATAAACTCCTGTTTAGCGAAGTGTTTGGCCAAGACAGTTGGATTTCCCTGTTCTGTAAAGCCGGTGCCAGTAATCATAACATCATCGGCATGTGTCTCCGACGGTTTAAGTGGGCTTGATGATTCAGTATTCAAAGGATTGAGTTTTTTCTGGTCACCGGAAAGGTCAGGAATCTCTGGTGGGGCTTCATGGGCAGGTTCTTTTGGTTGTTTTCAGAAACATCTGATGCTGGGACTTGCTTCTCCGGTTCAGGGACTTTAGGATCTTCAACCGGCTTGGTCACCTTTGCCTTCTTGTTAGGCTTTGCTTCCACTTCATGGTTCATGAGAGATCAATACAAGTATAAGAGCATAAGGAGATAGAAAACAAAAGAGATGTTACCTAGGGGCAGTCTTGAAATCCGGTAGCTGGGTTTGAGATGAGTCACCGGAGGAAGAGCGAGAAACCTCTTGATAGTTTGAATCGGAAAGAGTAAGTGGCTGACGAATGAGACCCGCTAGGGGAACGAGCTAAGTTTGGAAAGACCTCATTTTGCCGTTTTCGTGGAGCTGGGGTATTTGATAAGCCGGACGATAACTCTTCACCTCCGTTGGTCTGAGTTTGTCGTCGACTCTCGTGCTGCTGTTGCTTCAAAAGAAAGTGAGGATCCAAATGAGCTAAGGGGTGCGAAAAGCTTACTTTCCAGGTTACCCATCGAATTTTTTGTCTTGGCAAAGGCTCTAAGTCAGACGAAATAATACTCTCTTCTTCAGCTGCTTGGCTCGCCTCCGTGTCATCCTGAGAATAATCAGTGTCAATAAGGTAGTTGAAAAGGAGCCAAGGGAGTTAAGGGCTACCTCCGACTCAGAACTGTCATCCAGTTCAAACATGTCGGAGGTGCTTGATTTCTTCTTATTTTTCTTAGTGGTTTTCTTGGCGGCTTTCTTGGCAGCCCTGGCCTTCTTGGCAGCTTCATGGTCGTATTTATTTTTCCAAAAATCAGATTCAGCCTGTGAAGGTCATCAAAGCTTGAGTTAATAAATTATTTGAATAATAAGGTAAAAGTAAGTGAGTTTGGAGACTCACATCCGGTGGTGGGTTAAGTTTGCAGAAAGGGTTCAGACCCACTTTGTTGCAATCTTCCGAATCTTCATTCAGAAGGGACTTGCCCATTTCGTTGATTGCCTCATCAGTTAAGCACACAGAGCTGTGGCGCAGCGGATCCTTTATACCACCAGTGTAAGTACACATTAAGTTGGGTCGGTGACTCAAGGGTATGATTCGCCAAGAAACCCAGCACCGAACCAAATCAATGCCAGTTAACCCATTTCCCAGCAGAGCTTTAACCTTTGCAATGGTAGGAGCAAGCTTTGCACGTTCGGTAGTGGTAAGCTTTTCAAGAAGATGATGCTTTGGGTCCAGGCGCTCGACACGATAACCCGGCAATGGATTCTCGTCAGCTGGAGAGGTATCTTTGCAGTAAAACCATGTCTGGTTCCAATCCTTGGGATGACCTGGCAAGCAAGCATATGGGAAGATAGCATATCTTCTTCGTTGAATTGAGATTGCGCCAAGTTCCAAACTGGGTCCGTTCGTGAACTCGTTTTGGCGGTTCAAATAGAAATATTCTTTGAAAAGTTCAACATTGGGCTCCTCTTGAAGGTATACTTCGCAGAAGACTTGAAATTTGTAGATGTTTGACATGGAATTGGGTCCGATGTCTTGCGGATGGAGTTGAAAGAAGTGCAGAACATCTCAGAAAAATTTAGAGCCGGGCGGTGAGAAGCTTCAGTTCATGCGGCTAGTGAAAACAATGACATCATCATCCTTTGGTTGAGGTCGTTCTTCGTCTGGATTGGGACGCGCCAATGCATGACATTTTTTGCTGGTAAATTGCCAATTTTGACAAAGTCTTTGAGCATGTTCTCAGTGAAAATGGAAGGAACCCAGTTACATGAAGTGACTGTCTTTGGTGGCATTGTGAAGGAAGATGCCTGCAAGAAAGAAAAGTTTTTGCTATTTTAAATTAATTTATTAAGCTGGAAGTAAGGCGTGGCAGTGTATTTAGAGTGGTGGCTTAAGTGGGGCCTAATGACATATGGCTAGTGAGAACCGGTGATGTAAGCCGCCATGATCAGATTGGTATCTGTCAAAGTGTGAAATCTGCTAAGTGTTGAATAAACAAGTTTTACAGACTGGAGCAGGGTATTTGGATCTAGCACTGTGCGGAAAAGGAAAATAAATTAAAACCTAAATATTGCAGCAGTGCAGGAACTAACACATTGGTGAGATTTCTGCAGCTAAAAGGCATGTTCAGTGATTAAGGCAAAGGATTGAAACAGGTTCTGCATATTTCAAAGGCCAGTTTTAGATCAAAGTAAGTATTAAACAGAAGCGTGATGAAGAACGATGATGAACTCATAAGAACTGAAGAAACCCCTAATGAAGATCTATGGTGGAGAAGATAAGGTACTCACTGGAACCGCTGAGCAATAGAGAGGCGCTATAGTTTTTTCTCTGGTCCCGGTCAGGTTGATCCAGCGGCCGAGGTCGAGGACAACGATGAGCTTCGCGGCGGTGGCAGGGCTCAGACGTACAGAGGCGTCATGGGGAGAGGTGGAAGACGAGAAGGAAAGAAGGGGGAGAATGGATAGGCTATCGGGGCCTATTTATAAGGAAAGGGTCAGTAGGCAGGCATGAGAAACGAGGAGGCCAAAAGATGATTATCCAGGCGTTTCAATGCCTCGATTTTTGGAGTGCTTAATTAAAGATAAAGATCCGTTAAGATATGCTGTGTCTTGTGCGAAATTAATGGCAGATGATGTCATGGCGGATTTCCGTAATTCCAGGAGATGACATCATGGCGGGTTACAATATATTTTGAAGAACAAGTGAAGAAGGATTTTTTCCCTAAGTGTTGAAGATTGACATGAACACGTTCAGATCAACCTGGGGCCTAATGTTGGGGATGTAACTATTGGGTTAACCCGCCCAGGAGGGGCAGGGTTAATCCACGACGATCTATCGGGACAAAGCCCATAAAGACGCTGAAGATGGTGGTTCATTATGAAGATTCATTAAAAGGCCCTAGGCCCAGAGGTGGCTTAAAGCCCATAAAGCGTAAACCGCCATATATGTATGACTTGTATTGTAAGGCATGTGTATTAGGTCACCGAGCCAGACACGTTATATGAACCGACCGGGACTCTGTAAAGCGGATGGGCGTCAACCTGTGTATATAAAGGGACGACCCAGCGGCGGTTTAGGGCAAGGGAGAATAGATCGAAAGCTAGGTCAAGCGTATTCGCTCCCTGGTAATCGAGACATAAGCAATAACACCTCAACTGGAGTAGGCCTTTACCTTCACCGCAAGGGGTCGAACCAGTATAAACTCCTGTGTCCTTTGTCCCATTTAACCCCTTTAAGTTAACCTAGTGCGATGGCTCCACGACTAAGTCCTCACACTAGGACATCTGCCGTGACAATTCCATGACATTACCCGTGCCCGTTATCCGCCTTACCCGTGAAGGCCTTACATGCAGGCACTAAAATTAGTAGACCCCATGTAATTCCCGCCCTTACTCACCCAATTTTTCACCCATCCCACCCCTTTGGCCAAAAAGCCCTAAAAAGTCCTAACCTAGCCACAACATATTATTTATTGTGCTGAAATACTATTCTTCTACGGAAATGCTATCAGATGTTGTTGTTGATTGCGTGTATGGGTTTTTCCATGGGGATAAAAAAAGGACGGGGATGGGGATGGGACTATTTTTATCCCCGCAGATGGGTAGGAGGATGGGGACGGGGATGGGAGTCCAATACCCGCCTGGGTAATCTCGATTGCCAGCATGAATCGTGCAGAAATCAGCAGAACGGTGTCTTCAACACTCATAAATTAATGAGGCGACAATATTATACCGGGAAATATCATACACTAGCACATGATATTAACTTATGATACTCCCTGCTCACTAAGGGCATCTTTAACGGAAACCCACAAATTTCCTGTTGCATTCGTTCGCGGACGGGGAAGGGGGAGGAGGGAGTCCACGGACACGGATGCGGGAGGACGCATTTAAATGTAGCCTCATATATTTTGACAACAACTCCAACCAACCGGACGGAATTCGTGCAAACCTGATGAATTTTGATATAAACATGGCGGATTTCATTGAAACTAGCATAATTTGTACATAAAATCAGACAATATTTCGTTCGGTGAACTAAAAACCTAAAAATAAAACCCTAAACAATCTTATACTTCACGATGACCTCGTAGTCCATGCCGGGCTGGCCGGCGGCTCCTCCTCTATCATCCTGGCCCGACCCGGCGTCAGAGTCGGAGTCATCGGCCTTGGGACGGCAGAAGGAGGCGACGTCACGGCAGGGCTTCCTGGAGGCCGCCTGGCACTCGCAGATGATCCTTTTTGCCCCCTCCTGCGTCGTGCGCAATGCGGCCACAAATGACGTAGGCTGGAGAGAGGGCGGTGGTTGTTGGAGGAGGCGTCGTTGGCGACAGCGATCACGATGAGGGACCATCCCTCGCCCTACCTGGCCATCTCCCCGTTGAGGTGGCGGAGAGACGGCGCTTGGCCGTCTCCGACATCATCACGGAGCGGTCTAGCGCCCAGGCGTATGCTAGGTCCGGGTCCATCGCGATGTGTGGTGGCGGGACGTCCGAGTCCGCAAACTTGGATCGACGTGCGGCGTTGCGGCTGTCCCGACGGGGCTGCTCCCGGACGGCGTACTCCTGCGCCATCATGGCGCTCCGGGACAACGGTGAGGAGTCGCCACCGCGGAGGTAGTGCAGAATGCGACCGCACGCCTTGGAAAATGACGGCGGCGAGCGGCGCTCCTCCTTCATGATGGGTCGTGCCGGTAGCGAGAGCCGCTCCTCCATGACGCGCTAGGGCGGTAGCGAGAATCGCTCTTCCTTCACGCGGCGTCCGATTTGGACGCCGTGGCTGCGCGGCAGCGGAGAGCGTGGAGGGGATGTCGGCTCCGGCTTCACGGGGAGGAGCACCCCCGGTGGCGGAGCCGAGCCGTTGGTGTGGACTTCCCGTCGGTGCCGTCGTAGACCTAGCGCAACACCGTCGGCGCGGCCTGCGGCGGTGGCGGCGGCTACTAGTCCACCTCGTCGGCGGAGATGACGATCTTCGTCCGTGTTGAGTCACGCTAGCCGATGAGGACGACGACCCCAGAGTTCGAGGGTGGCGCCGCCACTATCCGCCAGATCCCGCCCTGGAGCCACTTGCCAGCACCGACGCCCAGGACTTGCCCATTGTCGAAGATGTGGATGGAAATGGGCGGGGAGGGGAGGAGGAGGAGGAGGAGGATGCGACGTGGACGGCGCCGGAGTGCGGCTTAAATAGCCGCGACCAGGCCATGCAAAGGGCCGGTCAGCCCTTTCAATGCGGCGCAACGACTCGAGTTCGTTCCTCGGGAACCTGCGTTTGCATTGAAGCGGCGGCTGTCGAGAGGTCGCGTCCGTCAGCGCTGACCTCCCTCCCACCGGTCACATCACGTCATCAATGCCGGCCTTCGTGTGCTCTGGGCCGACATGAATGCGGCGCGGTGAGCAGTGCCTGCATCGGAAGGAAAACGTGGGAGGGAGAGGTGACGTGTTTTTTTGTGGGTCGGGGTGGTCAGAAGCGGGCGTGAGATCGGTCTGGACTTTCGTAAACCTTATTCACGTGTGTCTTCGGTTTGTGGAAGAAATGGCGCCCGAATCGCGTTGGGTGATTTTCATGATTCGAATGGTTGCGGAAGGTTTGAGAGTCGGCGTTGGAGATGCCTAAAAAGATCCTACGAGAACTTGATCAGACAAATCCTAGGGGCAGAGTGAGGTCTCCTCCTACATGGGTTGTACTGTAGCCCGCTCGTCCCCACACCGCGGCATTGCCCACATCACGCACGCTCTGCCCCCTCCCTCCCCGCCCCTCGGTGGAAGTGGAATGCAGCTCAACGCTCGTACGCCCGCCACTCTGCTCTGCTCCCCCGTCCTATTCCCTTGTCTCGCTCACCCTTCATCAAACGACGCACCGTGCGGCCCAGGCCTCAACGACAGCAGGCTTGCTTGATAGGAGGACCAAATTTCCACACGATCGTGGACGTGGAGAGAATCCTAGGTGTGCTATACAGAACGCAATCGGGGTAGCCCGTGTGTTTATCTATCTGTAATCAAGGGCAGGGCAGGGCAGGGCAGGTGTGGCGCCCCGTGAGCAGGCGAATTAAGCCCATTTACGCCACTCAGCCAGGCAACGGTGGTGGTACGCGTCAAAGGCCATTGGGCAAGTGCGGTTGCACTACCGCGGCCGCAGACCATTTACGCCCTTGCAAGGAGCCAACCTGGCCACCACCCATCACTTCCCCTTCCACAGCGCAAGCCTGTAAAGTGTTTAAACCGTTAGCTTTGCTCTATTTAACCATCACACAGACCCAACCCAAAGAGACCACACAGCTCAGGAAAGCTCTTCAGACTCGAGAGGAAGGAGCCATGGCGCTCGGCAAGCTTGCGGTGGCCGCGCTGGTGGCGTCTCTCCTCCTGCTCAGCACCATCAAGGTAAGTTAAGGGTGCCTTCTGTCTAAGTACTCAATGCGACAATGCATACAATATACATGGCTGATTTTGTCCTCTCCTCTGGGTGGTGGATAGGCTGCCGACTCTCCTGCTCCGGCTGCTGCTCCGCTCGGGCCCCCTCCCCACAACATCGTAGACCCCTCTAAAGGTATCAAATCTGCCCTATGATCGGAGTACGTATTTCAGATGAGAGAAAATGCGCTCGTTCATTCCATGGCGTGTGATGCAGACTGCGGGTGGGCGTGCAACCTATGGTGCAGCGCCAACTCGCGGTCGAAGCTGTGCAGCCGGGCGTGCCTCAAGTGCTGCAGCGTGTGCCGCTGCGTGCCGGCGGGCACGGCCAGCAACAAGGAGACCTGCGGCAAGTGCTACACCGACTGGACCATGCACGGCAACAAGACCAAGTGCCCCTGAATATCTTCAGCCAACCTAAATATCTTAGTAGAGTAGCTAAGCTTTGCTCATGATTGTCGTTAGCGTTACCGGTGACCTTCGTGATTTCGTCTTAGTGTGGAAGGAACGGTGTTGACTAGACTAGCACTAGCTAGCTGGTGAACCTGGTCCTGGTGTGTTCTTGTGTAAAGAGTAAGTACGTGTTGTCCCGTAGGTGGGCGTATTTCTCGTGTAATAAAGCCCATCCGGAGGTTTATGTGGTGAATGCATGGTTCTCTTGCTAGCCGTATACGTCACCTTTGTTTGAGATGAAAAGTTGGCGCTTCATGTGTCCCCCTCCCTCGTCCCTCGTTCAAAGAAAAGAGAGTTCTTATCCGTCGCAGTCCAAGTCCATGCCATATACGTTAATTGCCTAAGAAACGGATACAAAATGGCAAAAATGGCTCGTCCCCGCTCGCGCTCTCGCGACAGCCGCCGCCCCACCACCGTAGTCCACCAGCCCTCCCTGGCGGCTGCCGCTCCGGCGCCGCTGGCCACCCAATCTGGCTCGCCGCGACTCCCGCGACTAGGCCTTGCCCCGCCCTCGCTGCTCTGGGGCTTCCCCTCCCCCCGGCCTATTGGGCAACGGCCCTTCTCTGCGTTGAATCGAGATCTGGATCGGGAACTAGCCACCCCTCCCCCTCCGCCTCCTGGTCGGCCACCGCGCGACCCGCATGGGGTGTCCGTGGTTCCGGAGACGCCTCCTGAGTTGCAACGCGGCGAGTCCAGGCAAGCTGCCCCCCTCTTCAATGCTCTCGCAGTGGCCGCTGGCCAGGGGGCGCGCATTAACTCGAGTAGCTGGGCCGAGGTCGTCCAAGGCATGGGCGGCCGTGCTCTGGATGCGCACTCAACGCGCGCGGCGCCCGCGGGGCTCGAGGCTGCAGACGCGGGGGGATGGGTCACCGTCGCGTCCCGTCGGCCGCGCTGGACGGCTTTGCCAGACGCGCCATTGAAGCCCCGCCAGCCCACTCCAGAGTGGATTAAACATCTCTGCTTTCGCTGCCTTATGCCCCGCCATCGCCAAGCCAAGTGCAGAAACCAGATTGTCTGCCGCGGCTGCTTCCAACCAGGCCACCGTGCAAAGTTCTGCTCCAACAAACCGGCTCCGCATCTTCGTCTGGGTGCCTCGTCCGCGCGTCCTCTGCATCCGTCCCCAGTGCGTGCGCTGCTCAGCCGCCGCCCCCTGCCTGCGGCGCCGCCCCGCCTCGTCCCTGCCATGGCCTGGTCTGGCGACCACTCGCAGAGGCCTACGGAGGTGTTCACGGTGATCCACGGGTCGCCGGCCATGCATCAGGAGGCTGCGCTGCTGGGCTCGCATGCGATGGTTGCGTGGCTTGACAGGGACCTGCGGCAAGCACGCAGGAGATTGGCGCAGCCATCGCCTTCGAGCTGGGTGCTCTGACGGATGACGTCTCAGTTGTCAAGCACTTCCCGGAGGCTTACCTCCTCAGGTTCTTCCACCAGCATCACTGCGTCGACGCGACGGGGTGCCTGGGCCTGCCGTTCCGCGAGACGAGGCTGCAAATTCGCCCTTGGAGTTTGGAAGCTCACTCCAGGAGCGTCGACCTCGTCCACCATGTTCGTCTGTGTCTGGACGGACTCCCGCTGCAGGCGTGGGACGAGCCCGCCGTTGCGCAGGCCATTGGGCAGGGCTGCTCCATCGACTACATCGAGCCAGCCTCGAGGCTCAAGACGGATTGCGAGGTGCTGGCGGTCTGGGCGTGGACTGCGTCTCCAGCCAACGTCCCGCGTGTCAACTGGGTGACCCTGGCGGCGCGTGCGGGCGACCAACCGGCTTTCGGTCGGCGTGGTGGGGAGCGGCGGGTCATCATCCATCTCTCCATCCACGAGGACCCAACGCAAGGCCCCAGGATTGTGTCCAAGGGATACAACTTCACGAAGGGCATCGTCGACGGCGAACGACAGGCCCGAGACCCGCGGGAGCGCCTCTCCCGCCCGACAACAACCACCGGCGTGACCGTGACGAAGACCAAGACAGGCGTCGTGACGACAGGGACCGTAGGGGGCGCGACGGCTCGCGCAACAGGGAAGGGTGGGGCGCACGCATCAGGCGCAGCCTTTCCAGGCAGCCGCGAGACGCCTCGCGGGACCATGGTCGCGGTGCTGGGCGCGAGGACCGCCGGGATGATGTTGGCCGTGACCGCGACAGCCGTCGCCGCGCTGCTGATGCAGCTCCGCCCAAGCCTGCCGTCCTGCTGGGCTCCGGCTCCTCCAACGCGGACGCGGCCCGTGTCTTGGAGATGCAGCCCCTGCTGACCTTGCCGCTGGATGCTGAACGCGGGCGCAGCATCGCGCGGCACCCCTCGCCGAGCGCTGCCCGGCGTCGGTCTCAGGAGAGCCTCATGCCGCCAGTCTCGCCTCCGCTGTCGCCAACTACTGTCCTCTTGCCGTCTCCAAGGTCCATGAGGAATGAAGCCCGGTCAGCTATGCTCGTGCCGGACATGCCAAGCCAGGCGCTGCTCGAGCTCTGCTCGCCCTCGATGTTGCTGCTGCCTGTTCTGTCACCTTCCAGGCCTCCGGGGTTTGAGGCCTCCCCAACACCGCCCCTGCTGTCATGTGGGCCGCTATGCCGCACTCCCTCGCCTGTGCGGCATCGTAGGGCTGCTGCTGGTGGTGGTGGCGCGGTCGGCCTCCAGTGCCTTGCACCCCTGTTTGAAGATCGCCAGGAAGCCATCCTGCCAACACCCACCCCTGCACCAACACCACCCCGAGCTCCTGCTGCGCGCAGGAAAACCATGGCTGGTGTGACTATCTCCAGGGTTGGCGGCGCTCTTTCGCTGCAGAAGACGCGGGCGGCAAGCCGCCCCAGGGCCACGCCGGTGGCTAGAGCGGCAGAAATTCTGGTATGCCGCTCTCTCGGCATCGTCAAGGATGGTGAGGATGTAACTACTGCGGCCCTCGATGCCTTCGCAGAACGCTTCAAAGAGCACCTGTCTCCGGAGGTGATCACAGCCATGAGGTGGCTTTTCAAGCTCGACAATGATAATGCGCACGCTGTGGAGGATGCCCTGCTGGCGCATGGCGGGGGTGGTGCGCTGGACCTGGAGAGGGCTGATCAGCAGGCCGAGCTGCAGCAGGCTGCAACCTAAGCAGTTGTTGCTCAAACCTGGGGCTGATCTTGTTCAAATGTTAGTACAACCAAATGCATGTCCAGGGGTGTCTGCGTACTGGGTCCAATGTATCCCTAGAGTAGAAGTTTGTGTGCGTGCTAGCTACACACCTTGTATCAAGTCTATGGAGTTGCTTCTCCAACTTATGGCGTCCGCTACTGTAACCGGGTGCAAGCACAATGTTGCTGCTCCAACCATTATGCCAAGTACTGTTATGGTTTCTCTGCTCATGTTATGTGCATATGCTCCAGGGTCTTTGTGGTTAAATCATGTTAGCTCAACCAATTAATTTCTTGAGCTGGAATGTTAGGGGCCTTAACTGCCTGGATCGGCAGTCCACGGTCAACGCAACCATTGCTTCCTCCTCCTGCCATGTGGTATGTCTTCAGGAGACAAAACTTGACAATATCGACCAGTTCACGGCCGCTTTTTTGGGGGGTCATAGGTTACGCAACTTTGCGCAACGCCTGGCAAATGGTACGAGGGGAGGTATCCTCCTTCTCTGGGATGATATCTTGGTGGAGATGTCCAACATCACCTGTACAGCTTACTGCCTCTCAGCCATGGTTTGTGTCAGGGATTCGGGCATCAGATTTAAAATAACAACCGTTTATGGCCCGACCGACCCCTCGCTTAAGGACGTGTTCTTTGCTGAGCTCATTAGCCAGAAGCCGCCTGTTGGGGTCGCTTGGATCGCCTCCGGGGACTTCAACCAAATTTATCGGGCAAGGGATAAAAACAAGAGGAATGTTAACACCAGTCGAATCAACCGGTTTCGTGCAACTCTCAATAGTTGTGAGCTTAAAGAAATCCACCTCCAGAATAGGAGGTTCACCTGGAGCAACGAGAGGGCAAACCCAACCCTGAGCAAGCTTGACTCTTTCTTTTGCAATGCAGAGTGGGACACCACCTTCAACGACCACGTGCTCCATGCACTTTCTTCGTCCCTATCCGACCATTGCCCACTCTTGCTCGCCGAGGATAAGGGTCCTAGGAGGCCTAAAACTTTCAAATTTGAGAACTTTTGGACTTCTATGCCCGGCTTCAATGATGTGATCCAAAAGGCCTGGGTCGAGCCCGTTGAGCACACCGAGCCACACATTATCCTTTTTCACAAGCTAAAGAAAACAGCGATGCGCCTCTCTCAATGGAGTAGGGGTCTCTTCTCTAAAGCTAAGGTCCATCTCCATGCCGCCCTCTTGGTGATCCTCCGCCTCGACATTGCTCAAGAGGGAAGGCTGCTCTCCCCCGAGGAGCTTGACCTTCGGGCTAGGCTCAAGAGAAGGGTAATAAGCCTGGCCGTGCTCGAGAAAGCACGCAAGAAGCAATGTGCCAGAATCACAAACATCAGAGAAGGTGATGCCAACACCAAGTTCTTTCACCGTCGGGTTAATGCGCGAAGGAGGAAAAACCACATTCATCGAATCATGAATGATCAAGGGTGGGTGACGGAGCACAAGGCCAAGGAAAAAATAATTCACGAGCATTTCTCGCATATAATGAAAAGGGGAAGCGCGAGCACAAAGGACTTCAATTGGGAGGAACTCAACCTGGAGTCGCATGACCTACACGAGCTTGACTCTCCCTTCTCCGAGGAGGAGGTCATCGAGGCGATAAATAGCATGCCTAGCGACAAGGCGCCTGGGCCGGACGGCTTCACTGGCCTCTTCTTCAAGAAGTGTTGGGGCATCATTAAGCATGGCCTCATGAGGGTGATTCAAAGCTTTGACTCCCTCCACACAACAAATCTTCACTGGCTCAACTCTGCGAATATTGTACTGCTTCCCAAGAAGGATGGGGCGGAGAGCATTGTCGACTATCGGCCTATCAGTCTCATTCATGGAATCGCCAAGATAATTGCGAAAGTGCTTTCCATCAGGCTCGGACCGCACATGTATGCCCTCGTCTCCAACACTCAAAGTGCTTTCATCAAAACACGAAGCATCCACGACAACTTCATGTATGTTTGAAACCTCGCGCGGCGCCTTCACAAGAGCAAGACCCCCTCTCTCCTATTCAAGTTGGACATTCGCAAGGCCTTTGACTCCGTCAAATGGGAGTATTTGCTTGACCTCCTTCGGAGGCGAGGTTTCCCAAACAAATTTCGAGAGTGGATTGCGGCTCTCCTATGTTCCTCATCTTCGAGGATCCTCTTGAATGGGGTACCTGGTGCTCCCATCAAGCACGGTCAGGGCCTGCGGCAAGGGGACCCTGTCTCTCCACTATTTTTCGTCATAGCTATTGACCCTCTACAACGAATCCTTGACGTAGCAACGAGAAAGGGGTTGCTTCATAAGCTCCAAGGGAGAGGGGTCATGGTGCGTACCTCCCTTTATGCGGATGACGCGGCTGTGTTTGTAGCTCCGATCAAAAGTGATGTGGACAACCTTGCGACTATTCTGAGAGGCTTTGGGGATGTCACCGGTCTGTGCACCAACTTCCATAAGAGCTCGATGGTTCCGATTTGGTGCGGTAACCTTGACTTGGGGCGCATCACCCAAGGGTTGCCGGCTGTTAGGGCCTCCTTCCCGCTGCGATATTTGGGTCTACCACTCTCTGTCTGGAAGCTAAAGCTCGTTGACTTGCAATTCCTTGTGGACAAGGTGGCAAGCAGATTGACAACATATGAGGGCCAAAACATCACCATCATTGGGCGCACGGCTCTTGTCAAGTCGGTGCTCGCTTCCCAAGTGATCTACTTCATCACACCGCTTGTCATACAGCCTACCATCCTTCAAAGCATTGACAAGCTTGAGAGGGCCTTCCTGTGGTCCGGGTCAGACAAGACAACCGGGGCAAAATGCAAGGTTAACTGGGACATTGTCAGTCGGCCGCTTGCTTATGGTGGGCTTGGGGTCCTCAACACCAATAAGTTCGCACGGGCTTTGATACTGCGGTGGCCTTGGTATGAATGGAAGGAGTCAACAAAATTGTGGGTTGGGAGAGGTAACCCGTGTGATAAGGAAGATCTCAACTTCTTCTACGCTTGCACCACAATCAAGGTTGGGAATGGGGCGAGGACACCCTTCTGGGAATCCCCTTGGCTTCTTGGGTGCAAGCCCAAGGACATTGCTCCTCTCATTTACGAGTCTTCATCGCGGAAACATTGGAAGGTACGGGAGGCCCTCAAGGAAAACGCGTGGATCCTCAAAATCAGGCCGCCTGCGGTTGCTTCCACCGAACATGTAACCCAATTTTTCACCCTTTGGATGCTTCTACATGAGGTGCATCTTGACGAGCTTGCTGAGGATGACATAACATGGAAACACTCGGACTCTGGGCATTACTCTGCGGCCTCTGCTTATAGGGCACAATTTTTGGGTTTGGTCCTCTCCCCCATGGACCAAATGGTTTGGAAGCCTTGGGCCCCACCAAAGGTCAAGTTCTTTGCTTGGCTCGCGCTGCAAGATCGAATTTGGACCGCCGACAGACTGGCTAAGCGAGGTTGGCCAAATTGTGGCCCTTGCCCCTTGTGCGGGGGTGTGCAAGAATGTGGAACCCATCTATTCTTCCGGTGCCGCTTCACGCTGAGGCTATGGAATTTGGTTATTCAGAAATTTCTCATACACGACATGGACACGTCTGCGTGGAGCTCGTACGACTCAGTCAAGGCATGGTGGGCGAGCATGAGCACCGTGGGCACCACCAACCGAAAAGTGAAGGCCTCGATCACCATGCTTGTCTCATGGGTCATTTGGAATGAGAGAAACGCAAGAATGTTTCGGCATAAGAGCGCACCTCCGCCAACTTTACTCAACACCATCGTCGACGAGGCAAACCTTTGGATCACTGCCAGGGCAAAGAAGTTAGGGTCCTTTTTATTGCGAGAATAATTGTCATGCCGCACTTTGGGTGTATGTTGTAACAAACTCTTCTCTCCTTATTTAATATATGAGGCAAATCTTTTGCCTCCGTTTCAAAAAAAAGTCCATGCCATGAACCATCTGCTGTGAGCTGTGTCTGCCACTCTTTACTCCGTCTGTCGCATGCGTTGTCGTGTTGCAAGGCCTGCATATATGCTTCATTTCTTGGTTGTGCATGCAAGCGTGCATGTGCATCGGTACTGTCTCGACTCTCGAGCTAACAGACATGTACTTGCATAGAGAAGATAAGGTATGTGATCATAGCACGCACGGGTGCATGGTACCGTACGTGACAGTAACACCACCAACCTCCAGGCACCGAGTTGTGTCCTCTGGGGCTGGAGCTCTAGCCAAGATTGCGCGTACTTTGTTAGGCCTACTCCACCGCGCGACCCCAAACGAATGTTTGTTTTGTCCGGATTCTGTCCGTTTGGATAGGAATTTAGGATCGTGTCGGGGCGTGTTCTGAGATGCGGTGGCCGTGCGCTCAGGGCACGACCGCATCCATTTGCTTCATCCTGTCCGTGTCTATTTAAAAAGCCAAAAGCAACGTTTCAAATGCCAAGCCCTAGTTCAGGCCAGCGGCCCCGGTTCATCATACCGCCTCCTCCATGTCGAGCTGCCTTTGCTGGGCCGCCTCCTCCATGTCGATCTTCCTCCTCTTGGCCGCCTCCTTCATCTCAAGTTTCTTTCTTTGAAGGTCTAGGTATTGCTTGATTTGTTCCTCCTTGCTTTGCCGCTTCTTCTCGTCCCTCACATCCTTTTGGGACATCATACCATGCAAAGTGTCATGCAATGCCGTGGATGAGGCATCACGTATGCCATCAATCTTGGAGTTGGTCTTGCCCCTCGGCCTCTTCAACGCCTCGCCATCTCCACCTCCGGCGAACTTGGCCGTCTTCAGTCCTCTCTTCCTTTGTAGTTCACGGTATTGGTCCTTGAACTTAGGGCAATTGTTGATGATCGTCCAACAATACATTAGAGTGAATGGCTTGTCGTTGTGCCGGGCCTTGAATGCCTCCAAGGATTGAAATGCCTACACCACATGATCAACAATAGGTGAAGATGCAAACATATACACGGCCAGAAGTCTCATTGCCGTAGCAAGGAAAGGGCTAGGAAGAGGAGAGCATACCATGCCCCCAACGCCGAGACCACTCACGGGTCGTGCTTCAACGCTCTCAAATGCCGCGCAATACTTGTTGCACTCTTGTTGGATGAACAATCATCTCTTTTGAATCGAGCCGATGCCACGGTTGCTTGTAATTTGGTAGGGCTCAAACATCTTCCTTTTATGGAATGTTTTGTGGACTCTCGTCCAAAAAATAATGCCCTTTTTTTGCGCGCCGGTCCTCGGATCTTGGCTAATCTCCATCCAAACTTGGCAAATCAACTTGTCCTCATCTTGTGTGTATGAACCCGTGCGAATGCTCTTCCTCTTCTTTTGTGCTTCCGCTCTTTGGGTGAGCTCGTCGATGAACAATGGCTCGCCACTAATATCAACGTCATTGCCTTCTTCTTCATCACCATTACCTTCGACATAGATGTCATCGTCTTCATGCCATGAGTCACCATGGTTGTAGTCAGCACAGTCGTCGGCCTCTTCATCGGGCACGTACTGGGCACAACCATCCTGACTTTGGGTCTCCTCGAGGTCGTAGGTACGGGCATGCCCACCCTCGAAGATCACGTCCTCCATGTACTGGTTGTAGAAGGGGTCGTCGACCGTTGGCATTGGGGTTGGCATTCCGTCAAACAAGACGCGGGGGGCCGACATGGTGCCCGTGAACGGTGCCCATGCCTGCTTTATTTGCATCTCGATGGCCGGCCGACCGCCGCTGCTGGACCCAGGCGTGTAGTTGAGGTCGATGACAGCCGCGGGGCGCGGTGTCGACGGCACGAACAAGCCCACGTCCGGCGACCCCGAGAAACGGGTCTGGCCGTCGTGCCTTGGCGGAGGCAAGCCAGGCGACATGGGCGCGGTGCGCGACGTCGGTGACTGGAAGTGCGTAGGTCGGGCGACCGACGAGCCTGTGCTCGCCGGGCCGACGACCGTTGCAGGGAACCCGGCCGGACGGCACATGCCAAGCATGAGGATGGCGTGCGCTTTGTTGACGAGGTCCTTCTCGTCGGCCGCGGCTTTGCGCCGCGCGGCCTCCAGCTCATCGCGATGGGCGTCGAACTTGGCCGCAGCGGCATTGACCTTGACGACCGCTCTCCGTTCCCTCCTCTTCGCCGATTCCGCGTTCAACTTGGTGATCTCCTCCGGCGTGCACTCCGACCTTGACTTCCTTGGTGCCTTCTTCTTCACCTTTGTGGCGGGTCGACGGCCAGGCCGCCGGAACTCGAGGGGAGTCGGCCATGGACGGGGGAGAGAGGGGGCGGCGGGAGGGACGTGGGAGCGTTTGGGGGAAATTGCGCCAAATGGGCGTGTGGGGGGGTTGGTTTCTCCCACCGACAGGTGGGTCAGGGGAGGACAAGCGCGCGCGTCCCGCCTGTCCGCGCGCTGTCCGTTTCACCCCAAAACCGGCGCAAACTTGGGTCGGGGATGGGTCGAAAGCGGACACAAAGCGGACAAAAATCCGTTTGCGCCCGCGCGCTGGGCCGTCTCATTTGTCCCTTTTACCCCAAACGGACGGGGACGGACAGGATAGGGTCGCGCGGTGGAGTTGGCCTTACTCAAGATAAAAGGAAGGCATGGTAGCCATGGGAGTCTAAATTCACTGATTTGGTCCTTTTTCGAAACTTCAGCACGATCTAACCCCCTTTCAGGAAAAATCAGGATCTGTCCTTTTTCCTACGGTTATTGGCCTACGGTTTTTCTTGCGGATTTCTTTAAAAAAATATAACTTCCATTTTATGAAGTCTTGAAAATATAATCGCAATTTCGAAAATTACAGTTATAGCACCCTGTCTTTGTCGTCACCAACGAAGACCAACTTTTCATTTTCAAGAGAGGCGAAGAGCCTTATTCGTTGCCCATGGAAAAGAAGTATGTTTTTTTCCGTTGTCGACGGGGACGAGGAACCCTTTTTGTTGCTGCCAGAAATGAAAAACCCATCATATCACCGAAACAAGGCGACGGAGATGCATGTAGCAATGATTACCCACTTTGGCTGCCAATGAAATGTTTTTTTCATTAATTTGCCCTTTCCTGCTCATTTTTTCGCCTTTTCTCTTGCCTTTCTCATCGTATAAACCCTCCTCCCCCTCCTCGCATGTTGGCTTATGCATCGTACCTTAGTCATTTCTCCATATATGTCTGTTGAGCATCCCACCGTTTTACTTCATTGATGTCTCATCTAGTTTTGACAGGTGTCACAAAAATGAAGATGGGAAATAGCAGTAGGGAGGTTTCACTAGTCTCTTTTGATAAATTAGTTAGTAGTGAGAGCCACCTGGAATTGGTAAGTGTTTTTCCCAAAGAAGGGCTCATGGAAAGAAACCCTAAGAAAATTCGACCAAGAACTTTTAAGATTGCGTGGAAGGTAGGACACGATGTTTAAACTCAAAATGTATGAAGGTGTGCATTCGTGAGTTACTTCTGGAACTTACATCGACAAAAATAAGTATTTCGCATAAGCAATATGGGGACCACATTGCGCCCTTGACACAAAGACCAGTTGGATCCAAGAAGCCAAGCAACCTATAAAGAGCAGCCTCCCCAACAACCTCCTAACTGGTCACGGACATCCAAAAAATAGTGGCCAACAACCTGGAGTCGGGAAGTGATGACCCCGCACCACCTAACGATAGTGCAGAATACATGTCCAACATAATTCAACCCGACACATGCCATAGTTGAATAAGCTGCGGAGCCGGCCAATCGGGGTCCATGTACTGAGGGATGGCATAGAGTGACCCATACTTCATTTCTGTGTTGTGACCTCTCCCTTCCCCTTCATTGCATCCTTCGATGGAGCCTTCACTACTGCGGCAACCAGTTCCATCATATTATGTCGAACGGGGTTCCACACCTTACGCGATTCATTACTTTGTATGAGTGCTTCTTGGGGATGACCCCGCACTTTGGCCTCTAAAGCAACTTCTTCGAGGTAAAGCTGCGGAAGGAAAACGGCATAATGCCAGATTGCGGTGGGGCAATTGTTCCGCCTCGTGCGGGCTTGGGGTACTTTCGGCTTCCAGTCGGGAATGACGGAGTTGTGGCAGTTGATACTTCTCATGTATATCTATAATTTTTTATTATTTCATGCTACAATAATATCACTTTTGAATATATTTTTATAGAAATTTATATTATTTTTCTTGACTAACTATTAATTAAGTGCCCAGCGCCAGTTGTTTTTCTACAAGTTTTTGACTTCTCAGAAAATCCACATTTACGGATCTCAAAATACCGTGGGGATTTACGTAGATCTTTCAGAAGACGAAGATTCTAGAGAGCACCAGAAGAAGCCAGGGGGCACCCTAGGCCCCCACTACGTGGGGTGGCTGCATGGGCCCCCCTCGCACCGCCTTATGCTGATTCTTTCACCTATAAATCCTGAAACTCCGCGTACCATTTTTCACGATTTTTCTACCACCAGAATTTCTTGCTCTGAGAAGATCAAATCTGAAGGCCTATTCATGCATGTATGAACAAAGTTCTTTACGTTTAAGAAAAAATGTACAACGTGTAACAAAAAATGTAGACATGTGTCTGAAACAGAGAAAAAAAGAAACGAAAGAAAACCAAAGAGAAAAAGGAAACAAGAGAATTGGAGGAAAAACAATGCAAGAAGGAAAAGAAAGAAAAAACCTGAAAAATGAGAAAGAAAACTAAAAATAAAAAGGCAAAAAATTGGATGAAAAACAATGCAAAAAAGGAAAAGAAAGAACCTAAAAATGAGACAGAAACAAAGAAACCAGCAAAAAAAGTAAAATTTATAACAAAGAAAAAAGAAAAACAGAAGGAAACCCGTGAAAAAAAAGGACCGAAGAAAGAACAAAAGAAACGACAAAAAGAAATAAAAACCCGAAGAAAACCTAACCTAACGCGAGTGAGTCCAAGTCTATTGGGTGCGCCCGCTAGTGCTATGCCTGAAGCGAGACAGCTTCGATCTCATGTAAAGCGAGATATAGCACGCAGGCGAGGGGAGACCACAACTCTCGAAAGGGCTCGTCTTTTTAAGTTTTTTTTGCCTACTTTTTTTTATTTTTTATACTTTAAAATATTCTCAATATCTATATTCGAAAAAACATATGACATAAGTTTGTGAAAAACTTTAATCATGCAATTAAAAATTACTAAATGTGTTTTGAAAAAATTTGTTTCCGATGCATACTAAAAGTGGAAAATGTGTAAGGACAAGAGTAGACATCAAGATATAAATTCTCAAAAATGTTAATCATGTACTTGGAAAATGTTAAACATGTATATAAAAAATGTTTCTGATGTATAATAAAATGTACATGAAAAAGTTAACAAAGAAAATATATGTTTTATAAATTGTTAATCATGTATTTAGAAAATTAAACACCTTTTCGTATAATGTTCCTGATGTAAAAAAATTTACAAAGTTTATGGAGAAAAGTAGACATGAAAAATATATATGTTTCAAAAAATCTTAATCATGTCCTAAAAATGTTAAACCTCTATAGATAAAATGTTCGAGATGTATGTACAATGTTTATGCACAAAAGAGAAAGAAAATATATTTTTAAAATTTTTAATTCCATATTTCTAAAAAATGCAATGTGTATATACAAATATACAATGTGCCTGGAAAAAAGTAGTTATAAAAATATAACTTAGGAAGAATATAAATAATGTATTTAGAAAACTTTAAACGTATATATGAAAAATCTTCTTGATGCATACAAAAAATGTTCAATGAAAAACAAAGAAAACCAATGAAAACAAACAAGAAAAAAACAAAGAAAGAAAATAAAAAACCAATAAACCGCAGAATAAACGGGAAAAGGTGAAAAAAACGAAGTAAAACAGAAAAAAGGTTGAAGGAACAAAGAAAACCAAAAAAACTAAGATGGAAAAGATTAAAAAAAGGAAGAAAAAACAAATGGACAAAACAAGTAAAACTAGCGAGCGAGGATCCCAAAGCGTGCGAACTACCCCGAAGTCAGCAAGTGAGCGACGAGAAGTGGGCCTGCCCATTACAACCTGACATAAAAATACCTTTTCCCTATTCGACACCACGAGGCACCCCCCCCCCCCCCGGGGAGGCGTATCTGGTGCACTGGGGCAATTGGTGCTACCGGTGCATCGGACCCCATTGCACATTAAAAAATATTTGAAAAAATTGACTACATCGACACAACATCAATGTATGTTTTCACAAAAATTTAAATCAAAATTCGAAACATTGCTCGAGATACAAAAATAGAAATTTTGATTCAATGTATTAATGGGCCAAAACCGAAGCCCAATTTGTGTTATGTGCTATTCTGTGTCAAATTTGCCATTTTTGTATCTCGAGTAATGTTTCAAATTTTGGTTTGAATTGTGACAATATACATTCTTGTTGTGTCAATGCATTAAATGTTTTATGAATTTTTTCAAACATTTTTGAATGTGCAACGGGGCATCGGTGCACCGGTAACACCAATTGCCCCGGTGAACCAGATATACCCCCCCCCCTCCCACGTACACTAGGAGTAGCTGGTGCGGGCCGTATACTTCCGGTCATGTTTTTCTTTTCCACATTTTCGTGCTGGGTTTTGTAGCCATTCTCTGTTCGGGGTTTTTTCTACTTGTTTTTTGTTTTCTTTTCTCTGTTTTCTCCTTTTTTTTGTTTTACTGTTTTTGAGGAAGTTTCAAATTCCTTTATTGTTTCTCAAATCCGTGAACTTTTTTTAATGCATGAACATTGAGCATGTCATTTTTTTTCAAATTCTTGTTTTCTTTTCAGCTTTCTTGATATTTTCCAAATTCATGAACCTTTTCCCAAATCGTGAACTTCATATTTGCAAAAAGAATCCAAAATCTTGTAATTTTCTCAATTCGCGAACATTTGCCAGTTTTCCATTTTCTTATAAAATTTTATTTTTTGTGAATTTTATTTAAAATTTTAACCCTTTTCAAATTTATCTTTTCATTTTTATGATTATTTTTGAAAACTCAGCAGTCAGACCGTCAACTAGTCAACCAACTAACCAGCGAGATCGAAGCGAGCCAAGTGTGAAAACGGGCGACACCTTTGTATTTGCTGGGCTGGCTGCTACGCATCGCGTGCGAGTGCCAGCAGCGCTAGCCGGTGCTAAGAGCGCCGAATAGCAGCTCTCTTCCATGCTTGTCAACCAAAGCACCTGGCTCGCTTCCATCTTGCTGGTTGGTTGGTTGACTAGTTAGTAACCGTCTGATCGTTGAGTTTTTTGAAATTTGGAATATTTTTCAGATTTGTGAACACTTTTTCAAATTTGTATTTTTTTGGAAATTTAGTAATATTATATTAAATCATAAAATACTTTTAAATTCAATTTTTATATTTGTAAACATTTCGGAAACATTATTTGAAATCCGCATTGATTTTTAAAATACATAAAAGGTTAAAAAATTGGAACATTGTTGAGTCCCTAATATTTCTTTTGATTTTATGAACAATTTTTTAACAAAAAATGTGAATAGTTTTTAAGTTTAAAATGCAGAATGAAAAAATGCCAACGTCCCAGCACCTGACCTGGCCGAAGTGCACGGGGAGTACGTGTTTGCTAGCTTTCCGTCGCCCTATGCGGGCACTGGGAGGTCATCCACTGCGTACAGAAATCCTGAAAGAGGACTGCATTTTGTTTGTTTTGCGAACTTGAAAGAAGACTGCGTTAATAATAAGAACCCGTCTTCAAAGAGTTTGTGTGTTGACTGAGTTCAGCGCGCGTAATCAAAATTCAACACTTCCTACGACTCTTTAGGTTCAAACAGCTGACGAGAAGTAGCTCCCGCATTTTTTTAGGAAATGCTATCGTGGCTTACTTTATTAATCAAATAAGCACACTTACATCGTTCACGAGATATTCAGTAAGAAAAGGAAGGTGATCATCTACCCAATTACAAGATAAAAGATTTCCATAACTATGTTTTGCTATCTCATGTGCGACACTATTGGCCTCCCGGAGACAGTGCGAGTATTGAACTGTTCCTATTTCCGTCACCATATCAACACAATCCGCATAAACTGCAGCTTCTTCATTCCACCATATTTGTCCTCCTTTGCAAGCTTCAATCACCTCTAAATAATCAGATTCAGCAACGACTTGATGATAGCCCAAAGATGCCACCAGTTCAAGGCCTTTTTTCATTGCCACTGCTTACATCATCGTGGCTGATGACAAGTGTGGAACATAAAAACATGCACCCGCAAGGAAATTGCCAATCTTGTCACGGATAACCGCGCCCGTCGCCCCTTCCCCCTCTTCAAAATGAAACGAGGCATCTACATTCAATTTAATTTAACTTGACATGAATCTGGTTTTTATCCATTTAACTACTCTGAGTTGCTTTGGTGAAGTTTGTGCATAGGGACATAACAGATAACTTCCAATTTGTTGTTGGGGGTGTCCTCTTCTTGTGTGTGACTGTCTGTCTGATCCACCGGATGTACCATGTTGCGATCGCCACAACCTCCGCAATTCCTACATAAGGTAGATCAAGGTAATGACTCGTTGAGGAATCCAACAACTCCTCCAAGACGGCTGGACCTGACCTGTCTACAATACATGCATCTCATATTGCTTGTTTTAGTTTTAGTATGTACCACATCGTTTTTGCTGGTGCGCATTCAAATAGCAAGTGTTTCAGGTCTTCTGGGTGCTCATGACAGATTGGAGACCGGTCGTCCGTCCCAATATGATGATTCATCAGAGTTGATTTGACGGGAATGGCTCCATGTAACACTTTCCACACAAAAGTTTTGACTGTGGGGGAACGCAGTAATTTCAAAAAAAATCTTACGCACACGCAAGATCTATCTAGGTGATCCATAGCAACGAGAGGGGAAGAGTGTTGTCTATGCACCCTCGTAGACCGTAAGCGGAAGCGTTATGACAACGCGGTTGATGTAGTCGAACGTCTTCACAATCCGACCGATCCTAGTACCGAAAGTACGACACCTCCACGATCTGCACACATTCAGCTCGGTGACGTCCCACGAACTCTAGATCCAGCTGAGTGTCGAGAGAGAGTTTCGTCAGCACGACGGCGTGATGACGGTGATGATGAAGCTACCGGCGCAGGGCTTCGCCTAAGCACTACGACGATATGACCGAGGTGGATTATGGTGGAGGGGGCACCGCACATGGCTAAGACCATGTCTATTGTTGTGTTCTAGGGTGCCCCTGCCCCCGTATATAAAGGAGCAAGGGGGGAGGCCGGCCAGCTGATACGTCCATTTTGCATCATGCTTTTATATTGATATTTATTGCATTATGGGCTATTATTACACATTATGTCACAATACTTATGCCTATTCTCTTTTATTTTACAAGGTTTACATGAAGAGGGGGAATGCCGACAGCTGGAATTCTGGGCTGGAAAGGAGCAAATATAAGAGACCTATTCTGCACAACTCCAAAAGTTCGGAAATTTCACGGGAGCACGTTTCAGAATATATAAAAAATATTGGGTGAAAGAAGTACCAGAGGGGGGCCACCCACCATCCAAGAGGGTGGGGGGCGCGCCCTACCCCCCTGGGCGTGCCCCCTGCCTCGTGCCCCCCCTGGCAGCCCTCTGATGCCCATCTTTGGCTATATGGAGTCTATCGTCCTGGGAAAAAAATCAGAAGCAAGCTTACGAGACGAAACTCCGCCGCCACGAGGCGGAACCTTGGCGGAACCAATCTAGGGCTCCGGCGGAGCTGTTCTGCCGGGGAAACTTCCCTTCGGGAGGGGGAAATCATCACCATTGTCATCATCATCATCAATCCTCTCATCAGGAGGGGGTCAATCTCCATCAACATCTTCACCAGCACCATCTCATCTCAAACCCTAGTTCATCTCTTATATCCAATCTTTATCTCAAAACCTCAGATTGGTACATGTGGGTTGCTAGTAGTGTTGATTACTCCTTGTAGTTGATGCTAGTTGGTTTATTTGGTGGAAGATCATATGTTTAGATTCTCTATGCATATTAATACCCCTCTAATTATGAACATGAATATGATTTGTGAGTAGTTACGTTTGATCCTGAGGACATGGGAGAAGTCTTGCTATAAGTAGTCATGTGAATTTGGTATTCGTTCGATATTTTGATGAGATGTATGTTGTCTTTCCTCTAGTGGTGTCATGTGAACGTCGACTACATGACACTTCACCATTGTTTGGGACTAGAGGAAGGCATTGGGGAGTAATAAGTAGATGATGGGTTGCTAGAGTGACAGAAGCTTAAACCCTAGTTTATGAGTTGCTTCGTAAGGGGCTGATTTAAATCCATATGTTTCATGTTATGGTTAGGTTTGGCTTAATACTTTTTTTGTAGTTGCGGATGCTTGCAAGAGGGGTTAATCATAAGTGGGATGCTTGTCCAAGGAAGGACAGTACCCAAGCACCGGTCCACCCACATATCAAATTATCAAAGTACTGGACGTGAATCATATGAACGTGATGAAAACTAGCTTGACGATAATTCCCATGTGTCCTCGGGGGCGTTTTCCTTCATATAAGAGTTTGTCCAGTCTTGTCCTTTGCTACAAAAAGGATTGTCCCATCTTGCTGCACCTTATTTACTTTTATTACTTGTTACCCGTTACAAATTACCTTATCATAAAACTATCTGTTACCGATAATTTCAGTGCTTGCAGAGAATACCTTGCTGAAAACTGCTTATCATTTCCTTCTGCTCCTCGTTGGGTTCGACACTCTTACTTATCGAAAGGACTACGATAGATCCCCTATACTTGTGGGTCATCAAGACTCTTTTCTGGCGCCGTTGCCGGGGAGTGAAGCGTCTTTGGTAGGTGGAATTTGGTAAGGAAAAATTTATATAGTATGCTGAAATTTACTGTCACTTGTTACTATGGAACATAATCCTTTGAGGGGCTTGTTCGGGGTATCTTCACCCCGACCAATAGAGCAAAGAGTTGCTCCTCAACCTACTGAACCTACTGAAAATGTTTACTTTGAAATTCCTTCGGTTACGATAGAGAAACTGCTAGCTAATCCTTTCATAGGTGATGGAACTTTACATCCCGATCTGCACCTAATCTATGTGGATGAAGTTTGTGGATGATTTAAGCTTGCAGGTATGCCTGAGGATGTTATCAAGAAGAAGGTATTCCCTTTATCTTTGAAGGGAAAGGCATTGACATGGTTTAGGCTATGTGATGATATGGTATCATGGAACTACAACCGATTGAAATTAGAATTTCATCAGAGGTTTTATCCTATGCATCTTGTTCATCATGATCGTATGTATATATATATATATATATATATATATATATATATATATATATATATATATATATATATATAATTTTTGGCCTCGCGAAGGAGAAAGCATCGCTCAAGATTGGGGGAGGCTTAAGTCAATGTTATATTCATGCCCCAATCATGAGCTCTCAAGAGAAATTATTATTCAAAATTTTTATGCTCAGCTTTCTCTCGATAATCGCTCCATGCTCGAGACTTCTTGTACTGGTTCTTTTATGATGAAGACTATTGAATTCAAATGAGATTTATTGGAAAGAATTAAACGCAACTCCGAAGATTGGGATCTCGACGAAGGTAAGGACTCAGGTATAACCCCAAAGTTTGATCGTGTTAAATCTTTTATGGATACCGATACCTTTCGTGAATTTAGCACTAAATATGGACTTGACTCTGAGATAGTAGCTTTTTCTGTGAATCCTTTACTACTCATGTTGATCTCCCTAAGGAGAAGTGGTTTAAATATAATCCTCCCATTGAAGTAAAAGTAGTTGCACCTATTAAAGTTGAAGAAAAGACTATTACTTATAATGATTCTGTTGTTCCTACTGCTTATATTGAGAAACCACATTTCCCTGTTAGAATAAGGGATCATGCTAAAGCTTCAACTGTTGTTCATAAGAGTAATACTAGAACACCTACACCCTCTGAGCAAATTAAAGTTGAACCTAGTATTGCTATGGTTAAGGATCTCTTGGCCGATAATATTGATGGGCATGTTATTTACTTCTGTGATGAAGCTGCTAGAATTGCTAGACCCGATACTAAAAATAAACATAGACCTGTTGTAGGCATGCCTATTATTTCTGTTAAAATATGAGATCATTGCTATCATGGCTTGTGTGATATGGGTGCTAGTGCAATATCTCATTCCTTATATAAAGAAATTATGCATGATATTTCACCCAGCTGAGATAGAGGAAATTGATGTTACAATTAAACTTGCCAATAGAGACACTATTTCACCAGTTGGGATTGTTAGAGATGTTGATGTCTTGCGTGAGAAATTTAAATATCCTGCTGATTTTCTTGTTCTTGGTTCCCCACAAGATGAATTTTGCCCCATTATATTTGGTAGACCCTTCTTGAATACTGTTAATGCTAAGATAGACTGCAAAAAGGATGTTGTTACTATTGGTTTGGGGGATATGTCTCATGAGTTTAATTTTGCTAAATTTCATAGACAACCCCATGATAAAGAATTGCCTAGTAAAGATGAAATTATTGGTATTGCTTCTATTGCCGTGCATCCTAGTGATCCTTTAGAACAATATTTGCTCGACCATGAAAATGATATGTTTATGAACGAAAGAAGGGAAATAGATGAAGTATTCTTTAAACAGGGGCCTATTTTGAAACATAACTTGCCTGTTGAAATCCTAGGGGATCCTCCTCCACCCAAGGGTGATCCCATGTTTGAGCTTAAACCTTTACCTGATACTCTTAAATATGCTTATCTTGATGAGAAAGAGATATATCTTGTTATTATTAGTGCTAACCTTTTAGAGTAAGAAGAAAAGAAACTATTGAAAACTCTGAAGAAGCACCGTGCTGCTATTAGATATACTCTTGATGATCTTAAGGGCATTAGTCCCACTCTATGCCAGCACAAAATAAAATTGGAGAAATACCCGAAACCGGTTGTTGATCACCAACGACGATTAAATCCTAAGATGAAAGAAGTGGTAAGAAAAGAAATACTAAAACTTTTGGAGGCAGGTATAATTTATCCCGTTGCTGATAGTTAGTGGGTAAGTCCTTTCCATTATGTCCCTAAGAAGGGAGGTATTACTATTGTTCCTAATGATAAAGATGAACTGATCCCATAAAGAATTGTCACAGGTTATCGAATGGTAATTGATTTTCACAAATTAAATAAAGCTACTAAAAAGGATCATTACCCTTTACCTTTTATTGATCAAATGCTATAAAGATTATCCAAACATACACATTTTGCTTTCTAGATGGTTATTCTGATTTCTCTCAAATACCTGTGTCAAAGGAGGATCAAGAAAAGACAACGTTTACTTGCCCTTTCGGTACCTTTGCTTATAGACGTATGCCTTTTGGTTTATGCAATGCACCTGCTACCTTTCAAAGATGTATGACTGCTATATTCTCTGACTTTTGTGAAAAGATTGTTGAGGTTTTCATGGATGATTTCTCCGTATATGGAACTTCTTTTGATGATTGCTTAAGAAACCTTGATCGAGTTTTGCAGAGATGTGAAGAAACTAATCTTGTCTTGAATTGGGAGAAGTGCCACTTTATGGTTAATGAAGGTATTGTCTTGGGGCATAAAATTTCTGTAAGAGGTATTGAAGTTGATAAAGCCAAGGTTGATGCTATTGAAAAGATGTCGTGTCCTAAGGACATTAAAGGTATAAGAAGTTTCCTTGGTCATGCCAGCTTTTATAGGAGGTTCATTAAGGATTTCTCAAAAATTTCTAGGCCTCTGACTAATATCTTACAAAAAGATGTTCCTTTTGTCTTTGATGATGATTGTGTAGAAGCATTTGAAGTACTTAAGAAAGCTTTGATTTCTGCACCTATTGTTCAGCCACCTGATTGGAATGTACCATTTGAAATTATGTGTGATACTAGTGATTATGCTGTAGGGGCTGTTTTAGGACAAAGGGTTGATAAGAAATTAAATGTTATCCAATATGCTAGTAAAACTCTAGACAGTGCCCAAAGAAATTATGCTACTACTGAAAATGAATTTTTAGCAGTTGTATTTGCTTGTGATAAGTTCAGACCTTATATAGTTGATTCTAAAGTAACTGTTCACACTGATCATGCTGCTATTAAATATCTTATGGAAAAGAAAGATGCTAAACCTAGACTTATTAGATGGGTTCTCTTGCTACAAGAATTTGATTTGCATATTATTGATAGAAAGGGAGCTGAGAACCCCGTTGCAGACAACTTGTCTAGGTTAGAGAATGTTCTTGATGACCCACTACCTATTGATGATAGCTTTCCTGATGAAAAATTAGCTGTCATAAATGCATCTCGTACCGCTCCATGGTATGCTGATTATGCTAATTACATTGTTGCTAAATTTATACCACCTAGTTTCACATACCAACAAAAGAAAAAGTTTTTCTATGATTTAATACATTACTTCTGGGATGACCCACACCTTTATAAAGAAAGGGTAGATGGTGTTATTAGACGTTGTGTACCTAAGAATGAACAGGAACAGATCCTACGCAAGTGTCACTCTAAGGCTTATGGAGGACACCATGCTGGAGATAGAACTGCACATAAGGTATTGCAATCCAGTTTTTATTGACCCACTCTCTTGAAGGATGCCCGTAAGTTTGTCTTGTCTTGTCTTGTGATGAATGTCAAAGAATTGGTAATATTAGTAGACGTCAAGAAATGCCTATGAATTATTCACTTGTTATTGAACCATTTGATGTTTGGGGCTTTGATTATATGGAACCGTTTCCTTCCTCTAATGGGTATACACATATCTTAGTTGCTATTGATTACGTTACTAAGGGGGTAGAAGCTATTCCAACTATTAGTGTTGATCATAACACCTCTATTAAGATACTTAAAGAAGTTATTTTTCCGAGGTTCGGAGTCCCTAGATATTTAATGACTGATGGTGGTTAACATTTTTATTCATGGTGCCTTTCGTAAAATGCTTGCTAAGTATGATGTTAATCATATAATTGCATCTCCATATCATCCACAGTCTAGTGGTCAAGTAGAATTAAGCAATAAAGAGCTTAAATTAATTTTGCAAAATACTGTTAATAGATCTAGAAAGAATTAGTCCAAGAAACTTGATGAAGCATTATGGGCATATAGGAATGCATACAAAAATCGTATGGGTATGTCTCCGTATAAAATGGTCTATGGAAAAGCATGTCACTTACCTCTTGAACTAGAACATAAGGCATATTGGGCCATTAAAGAGCTCAATTATGATTTCAAACTTACCGGTGAGAAGAGGCCTTTTGACATTAGCTCACTTGATGAATGGAGAACCCAGGCCTATGAGAATACCAAACTGTTTAAAGAAAAAGTTAAAAGATGGCATGACAAAAGGATACAAAAACGTGAGTTTAATGTAGGTGATTATGTATTGTTATACAACTGTCGTTTAAGATTTTTTGCAGGCAAACTCCTTTCTAAATGGGAAGGTCCTTACGTCATTGAGGAGGTCTATCATTCCAGTGCCATAAAAATTAACAACTTCGAAGGCACAAATCCGAGGGTGGTGAATGGTCAAAGAATCAAACATTATATCTCAGGTAATCCCATAAATGTTGAAACTAATGTTATTGAAACCGTAAACCCAGAGGAATACATAAGGACACTTTCCAGAACGTTTCAGACTCCGAAAAGGAAGAGGTATGTGGTACGGTAAGTAAACCGACTCCAAAATAGTTCTAATAGCAAATTTTCTCCGTTTTGGAATATTTAAGAAAATAGGAAAATAAGAATCAGTCCGGGAAGGACACGAGTCTTCCATGAGGGTGGAGGGTGCGCCCCCTGCCTCGTGGGCACCTCGTGTGCTCTCCGGACTCTGTTTTCTTGCACGATACTTCTTTTGGTCAGTAAAAAAATCATTATATAATCTCCCGAAGGTTTTGACCACTGTACCATGCAAATATCTCCTGTTTTTGTTTTGAGCTGTTTTCTGCCAGGATTGTCAAGGCCAGGCATCATGTCGTCTCCCTCCTTCTCCAACAATGAAGACAACGATGCTTGGCTAATGAAGATAGAGCTGAAGAGAGAAGAGCTCGGAGAGATCAAAAAAGATGATGGGATCAAGAAGGCCATGGGGGATCAAGTTCCGGCGATAGAAGACGAAGACATTCTTCAATCCCATCATAATCTCCTTATCCCAACGGAGATTGAAGCTTTCAAGATGATTGAGTTAGCTCGCATTCAAAACAAGTATCTCACAAGTGAAAATATTGTGTTGAAGGAGCATATCATCGTACTCAAGGGCATCATCCGCAAATTGGAGGATCTCCTACGCTCGATGTGCGACTATCCATCATCGGCATCATCTTCTCCACCAACAAAGAAGAACTGAGTATCTGTTATGGGCACTCTCCTTGGAAACTGCCAAGCTTGGGGGAGTGCCCCGGTATCGTATCACCATCACACTTTTATCTTTACCATTTTTCTTAGTTTGATCCTTTTGGTAATATCTTGATCTAGTAGAATAAAGTTTTAGTACGATCTAGTTTTAAGTTTTTGCTTTATGATCCTTCTATGTAATCGAGTCTGTGAGCTATATAATAAAGATTAGTGTTGATTCAAGGGCTTGGCTATCTTGCTATGATCTTGAGGGGATAAAAATAAAAGAGAAGAGAAAGAATAAAAAGAAATAAAGAGATCATATGGATCTTATGGAGAGTAATGACTTCACATATAAAGAGTATGATGAATAAAAGTTGTTGAGAGTTGAAAAACATAGTTTTGGTCATCGTTGCAATTAATAGGAAGTAATAAAGAAAGAGAGGTTTTCACATATAAATATACTATCTTGGACATCTTTTATGATTGTGAGCACTCATTAAAATATGACATGCTAAAGAGTTGATGTTGGACAAGGAAGACAACGTAATTGGTTATGTTTTCTTACATCCAAAATAAATTATATTGTCATGGATCATCCAACATGTTGAGCTTGCCTTTCCCTCTCATGCTAGCCAAATTCTTTGCATCAAGTAGAAATACTACTTGTGCTTCCAAATATCCTTAAACTCAGTTTTGCCATGAGAGTCCACCAAACCTACCTATGGATTGAGTAAGATCCTTCAAGTGTTGTCATTGTTGCAAGCAATAAAAATTGCTCTCCAAATCTGTATGACTTATTAGTGTGGAGAAAATAAGCTTTGTACGATCTTGTGATATGGAAGAAATAAAAGCGACGAACTGCATAATAAAGGTCCATATCACAAGTGGCAATATAAAGTGACATTCTTTTGCATTAAGATTTTGTGCATTCAACCATAAAAGCACATGACAACCTCTGCTTCCCTCTGCGAAGAGCCTATCTTTTATTCTTATCTATTACTTCGTACAAGAGTCATGGTGATTTTCGCCTTTTCTTTTTACATTTTATCCTTTGGCAAGCACAATGTGTTGGAAAGATCCAAATATATATAGCTAATTGGATGTGAGTTTTCATGAACTATTATTGTTGACATTACCCATGAGGTAAAAGGTTGGGCGGCAAAACTATGAGCCTCTATCTTTCTCTGTGTCCGATTAAAACTTCATACCCATAAATATTGCGTGAGTGTTAGCAATTGTGAAAGACTAAATGATAGTTGAGTATGTGGACTTGCTGAAAAGCTCTTATATTGACTCTTTTTTATATTATGATAAATTGTAATTGCTTCAATAACTGAGATTATAGTTTGTTAGTTTTCAGTGAAGTTTCTGATTCATACTTGAAATTGTGATTGAATTGTTACTTTAGCATAAAAAATCATATGACAATATATATATATATATATATATATAAAGTCTATTAGGGACCCAGGGTGAAGAATAAGTAATTCTTCACCCTGGTCAATCGACCGAGACGGAGGTTAAAGCTAAACCAAACTGACACCGTCTACCGCTATAAAATTCTACTGGCACCGATGTAATTTTACTTTTCCTCCTTACCGCTGTAAAATTTACTAGTGCCGCTGTAATTTTACTTTGGGACATTTACATTTGAGCCCCTAGTTGTGTCACACCCGTGTGTTTTACCCTTAAATTCAAAAAACCCTCGTTTCTGCCTGAGTTCGTTTGCTCTTCTTACGCTTTTGCCCTTTGACCGTTTGACCGTAACTTTGAAAACTTCATAACGAATTCATACTAACTCAGAAAATGCATATAAGATATCAGAATGTTCGGAAAAACATCACCTGTATGCGCATGTCATTTGCATTCATGAAAAAAGTGCATTCATGACAAAAGGCATCATATGAGCTCAAACTGAGATAGGAACTTTTCAGCACTTTTGTCATGAATGCAAATGACATGCACATATAGGTGATGTTTTTCCGATCATTTTGATATCTTATTTGCATTTTTCCGAGTTAGTATGATTTAGTTACGAAGTTTTTAAAGTTACGGTCAAACGGTCAAAGGGTAAAAGCATAAGAGGAGTAAACGAGCTTGGATAGAAATGAGATTTTTTTGAATTTAGAGGCAAAACACATGGGTGTGACACAACTAGGGGCTCAAATGTAATTGTCCCTTTTACTTTTGCCTTGATGGTTAGCTGATCGTGGGGATTAGGAGCTATCCTGTTCCCCATCCTATTCTATACGAGCGGTTTCGTGGCGAGCGGCTGGTGGGATCGACAGTGTGGTGCTCGGCGGCAAATCTTACTGCTTGGTGTTGGCGGCCCACCTCCCATTCTATTCCAAACAGGCGATGCGGTGAGGCGCTGCTCATGGGATCAGCAGTGTAGTTGTCGGTTGGCAGGCGGGGCGGCCCTCGTATGTATGGTGGCCGCGGTGGCTCTACATGAATGGATGCGGCGGCGCTGCGGTGGGTTTCAGGTGGCGCTAGAAGGTACTGAGTTCAACGTTTTTTGTTTTTATTTTTAGGATATTTTCAATTTTCTTGCCGATTGAGTGTTTTGGGTTGTCTGCCTGTAGCTGCAGCAGTTCAGGAAGAAGATTGGGAAGAAGGTGACACGGACAAGGGGGCGTCGAAGGCGTGTGCCATCTCCTAGATGTGGAGAGTGGCAACAGCCATTATAGCTTGTGTTTTAGATACCTTTCTGAGTATGGTGCCTGAAGTTGAGCGAGTCATTGGTGTGTGTAATACTCATCCACAGGAAGCCGCAAGGTTTCAGGTGGAGAGCTCATGGGAGGATGTGAGAAACCCTGATCCTACTAGTCTTAGTTCCAATATATTTCCACTTTCTTTATGTCCATGTTCTTCCCAAATTTTCTTTCTTTTTCTGAACGAATGTCATTAATTAAGGACCAGGGTTACAACGTTCTGGGAACTGGTTCTTTCCAAATTGCTAAATCGGTGTTCCATTTTTGTCGAATCGGTAGTGTAGACTCTAGAGAGATCTTGAGAAGGAATGTCATACCCGAAGAGGTTATATGAAGTTTACAGTATGGGTGTGCTTGTGTTTGCATGGGTTCATTTACACTTTTTTAATTGTTTTTTCTTAGTAACAGACTCTAATTTTGTTTGTTTTGTATCTCCAACTAGTTTTGTTGGATGTGTTTTTTGGTTAGGAAGTTTTAGTCTGCTGTTTGTTCCCAGTCCATGTAGAGGTAGAGCAGTATTTCTGTCAAATTTCTATGCTCTATGATGTGGAAGCATCAGGTGCTACGAAATGGCTAAAATTTTGTCAGCTAGAAGTACAGTCATATAGGAGAATATTTAGTTTGTTGTTTAAATTTTTGAAGCCTGATGTTTTCTCAATCAGTGATGAAGATTTCCAGTTTTGTTTTAGTCCCCTGGGAAAACCATTCAGTATTTTACATGCTTTTGAATTATTTAGCAGTATTCATTTGAATGTAGCTGGAGTTTAGGCTCGTTAATCTAATATATGTACATATTAGGAATTCATATTAGTTAGCTTTCCTGCAGATAATAGTATATGTATTTTCTTTTGAGCACTACCTGGTATTTGTACCGTGGTTGGTGGTCGTGGATTAGTAGCAGGCCGAGCAGTGATGTAGCGTCGCCAGTGGTCCTTGGCATCAGGTTAGGTTGGTTGTTGGCATCGCTTCTTCATGCAGTCTCTGCATCTCTTCCTACCATGTCGGTCGTCCAGCCAGGCATTCACCACGGGTCGCCTTGAGATCACCCCCTCTCCACTAATTTACATTAGTATGTGTCGATTCATTTGCCCATGGAAATTATCTGCTCAAATCTGGTTAGACTTAGAAATAAAATTGCTAATTTGAATTTACATAGATTAACTTCCCCATATGAGGAGGCAAAGGATTCTGGTTTCTATTTTGACACTATCCCCGAATTAAGAATGACATTTGTCACAAGCACAGAATAATTCCACTGAAACTATAGTTTAGCCCAACGAGTGTGCTCTTCATTGTTTGATTAAACCTTTGTGAGTACAACAAAATATGAAACCAGGTAGTTGGTCTCTCCTCTAAAAAAACAAATTGTCACTTTTGTACTGCAGCTAATAGAAGGAATTTATTTGTTTTATTTATGCGTAGCATTTTCTACAATCATCTATTATGATGTTGATCATTTCATGCAAGGTAAATTTGTTCATCTCAATAATGTATTATTAATACACCTTGGAAACGTTTCACCAAAAAGAACACCATTACTTTATTGGGGATATCCACTGATTTTCTTCTTAATCATGTGGGCTTGTTCTGAAACTCCATGCATTCTCTCACGGAACTGCATATGAACATCAACAGATAATTTGTTTCAAGTTTCAATTGAAACAAGCTATGCCTCTTTTTGGATGTACTCTAGTGGGCCTACTGTTTGAACTCTAACCATTAAATATGAATTTCCCACTGGAATGATATCATGATCAGTTTTATTTAGGCTGTAGGTAGCTCATCGTTTATACCCTGATAACAGTACTCAACATGTTACAGAAGTGATATTGTTTGTTTTACGGGAAGACTCATACTGCTGTTTTCCCCAGTAATAAAGAAGCGACAACAAAAAGTACAAAGAGGAGGGGAGGTCGAGAAATGAGAAATAGAAAACAATGTCTCCATTGCTGGTACCGCAAAATTCACCCACCTGCTATTTTAAAGGAGTTTCTAATTTAAGTGATATTGTTTTCATATGATGTTTCTGTAACACTTTCTTTTTGGCTGCAGGCTGTCGTGGGTTGCAAGATGATCAACACCAAGCTTGCTGGTCTAAGCTTAATTCTGGAAGTTCTAATCGATAGTTTCAGTATTGCATACAAAGGCTAATCAGTGCAGCGCTGAAGATCTCTCATACATCTTCCTTCAGTCACGTAAAAAACCAGATGTAAATTACAAAGCTGCTCCTATGTATGTATATATCTGTAGATGCTCTTTCTTGTGACTAGTCATTGTAAAGTAATTTCTTATGACTGCATTAGTGCTTCATTTTGTTGCCACATTGTCGCTCGAAGTGTTGAATATTTTGCTTCTTACTTTGCTGCTCTGATCTAATTCATTCATTTAACTTGGCTATAATATGTTTGGTAGTTTGGAGATGGTATTGTCCATTGAATGTGATGGTAATTGGGGGGAATTATGCCCAGCGAATCATTTCATTTAAGCCGAACTCTAGCATGTTCAGATACTGGCAACCAATCGACTAGGGAGATGACAAAAGGCTAGTGGTGTAATTCTTAATTGCAGACACTCAAAATTACCAAAGAAATGAACTTATATGTGATAACCAAAAACAACAACGGATCAAATCATCAATACTTGATCTTACACTGTTACACAGACACTTGCTAATTAAGCCAGTGATGCCAAACATGTACACTGTCTCAAATATAAATGTGATGCATGAATAAAGAAGCAATGCCAACCACCTAATCACAAGAGGACATGTCATTCATGGGCCGAAGAAAGGCATATGAATGTGATTAAAAAAATGCTAGTACTACCTCCAACAGTCATCAAACACCAGGAAATGCAGCAAGAGCACGCCATACTCCAGTAAAAAGAAAGATGCTCACCAGGAAATGCAGCAAGAGTACTAATTTGCAATTTGTCAGACAGTTAAACTCATTTCATGCGCCGGTAAAAAAAATAAGATGACTGAGAACTGGTGCTGCAATTCCAGATAACTAATTTCATATTTTCTTACCATATCTCCTATTTCTCCCCTTTATGTTCACCGTTTATAGCAAGGTAGCTATCTTACAAATAACTAGGGCTGCAACTTCAGAAATCGATACTTAAAAAAAAGATCCCACATGAGATTCCCACCACATGCTCTTCATGGCGTGTTATGAATAGGTCTTGCTAAAATAGAACGATTTTTTTTATGAATAAGCTGTGATCTAAAGCAGCTCGAGGCAGAACCATGGCTGCTCGCTCAGACGAGGCTCCCCCACTACGGCCTTCTCGGGTGGGACGGGTACTCTGCTCCCTCTGAGGAGCCTCCGCGCCGGGACGAGCTGTGCCACAGCGGCCGCGGCGACTACTCGCCAGACAGTGCGTCGGTGTGCAACCACCCCGATGCATCCTCGTCAGGTTGGGCTCTCCCATGGCAATACTCCGTAGCACCGGATAGGCCGTCCGAGCGACGAGACAAGGTTAGGATGAAGCGAACTGGAGAGGCAGCACGACTCGCTATTCATTTCTTTGTGGGAGTTGAACAGGAGGCAGAGTCGATGCCTTTGTGAAGTAAATTTACATGGCTTGCTATCCATTTTTTACGCCACGTGCAGTTGTAGCGGAGCGGTAGCTCGTTCCATAAATTTACCTCAAGATTTTAAGTTGCATGTGTGGGATGCGTGCACAGTGGGCTGGTTCGGTTGTAAATTTACATCACACACGTTGTAGCGCTCAGGCTGGAGTTGGGTGGGGTGAAGAATAAGAGTTCTTCACCCTGGGTGACGAATAGATGCCCTTATATATGTTGCTGTTATAAGAATGATCATGATGTTCTTATGTCCGTATTTTATTTTATCGACACCTCTATTTCTAAACATGTGGACATATTTTTTGATATCGGCTTTCGCTTGAGGACAAGCGAGGTCTAAGCTTGGGGGAGTTGATACGTCCATTTTGCATCATGCTTTTATATTGATATTTATTGCATTATGGGCTGTTATTACAAATTATGTCACAATACTTATGCCTATTCTTTCTTATTTTATAAGGTTTACATGAAGAGGAGGAATGCCGGTAGCTGGAATTCTGGGCTGGAAATGAGCAAATATTAGAGATATATTCTGCACAACTCCAAAAGTCCTGAAATTTCACGGGAGCATGTTTCAGAATATATAAAAAAATATTGGGCGAAAGAAGTACCAGAGGGGGGCCACCCACCATCCACGAGGGTGGGGGCGCGCCCCCTGCCTCGTGGCCCCCCTGGCAGCCCTCTGATGCCCATCTTTGGCTATATGGAGTCTTTCGTCCTGGATAAAAATCAGAATAAAGCTTACAAGACGAAACTCCGCCGCCACGAGGCGGAACCTTGGCGGAACCAATCTAGGGCTCCGACGGAGCTGTTCTACCGAGAAACTTCACTCCGGGAGGGGGAAATCATCACCACCGTCATCATCATCAATCCTCTCATCGGGAGGGGGTCAATCTTGATCAACATCTTCACCAGCACCATCTCATCTCAAATCCTAGTTCATCTCTTGTATCCAATTTTTGTCTCAAAACCTCAGATTTGTACCTGTGGGTTGCTAGTAGTGTTGATTACTCCTTGTAGTTGATGCTAGTTGGTTTATTCGGTGGAAGATCATATGTTCAGATCCTTTATGCATATTAATACCCCTCTGATTATGAACATGAATATGATTTGTGAGTATTTACGTTTGTTCCTGAGGACATGGGAGAAGTCTTGCTATAAGTAGTCATGTGAATTTGGTATTCGTTCGATATTTTGATGAGATGTATGTTGTGTTTCCTTTAGTGGTGTCATGTGAGTGTCGACTACATGACACTTCACCATTGTTTGGGCCTAGAGGAAGGCATTGGGGAGTAATAAGTAGATGATGGGTTGCTAGAGTGATAGAAGCTTAAACCCTAGTTTATGAGTTGCTTCGTAAGGGGCTGACCTAGATCCATATGTTTCATGCTATGGTTAGGTTTGCCTTAATACTTCTTTTGTAGTTGCGGATGCTTACAAGAGGGGTTAATCATAAGTGGGGTGCTTGTCCAAGAAAGGACAATACCTAAGCACCGGTCCACCCACATATCAAATCATCAAAGTCCCGAACGCGAATCATATGAACGTGATGAAAACTAGCTTGACGATAATTCCCATGTGTCCTCGGGAGCGTTTTACTTTATATAAGAGTTTGTCCAGGCTTGTCCTTTGCTACAAAAAGGATTGGGCCATCTTGCTGCACCTTATTTACTTTTATTACTTGTTACCCGTTATGAATTACCTTATCACAAAACTATCTGTTACCGATAATTTTTTTTGACTATATACTGCAAGGCAACAGCCTCACAACTCTTTATTCAAAACAAAACAAAAAGATCTCTGTACAACAAACGGAGGAAGGAAAGAAAAAAGGAAAGCTAGCATACTTACAAAGGGAGTTAGGGGAGGGATGCTATCATACTTACAAAGGAAGTTAGGGGAGGGAGGCTATCCAGGCTAATAAACTGTCCCTATATTTACATTTGATCCTATGAGCCAGTAAGGATAAATCATGCACAAAATTCCTCCTCCAAGCTCTGAAACTTGGAGTCTCATTTCTGAAGATCTTGCCATTCCTCTGTGTCCAGATGTCCCAAGTGGCAGTAAAGACCACCTCAGAGAAGAAAGGCCTGTTGAAATCCCTCCTAGAAGCTGTAGCCATCATATAAGTAGTCTGATTGGGCGTTACAGACCAAGATATCCCAAGATAATTCCAAACTCTTTGACTGAAGTTGCAAGAGAAGAAGAGGTGTACTCTATCTTCATGGAGTGAAGATTGGCATAGCACACAAGTATCATCTTGGATATTCCAGTGTCTTCTCTGCATCATGTCACGTGTGTTGAGGCGATCCATCAATAAAAGCCATCCAAAAACCTTGATCTTGAGGGTACAGGAGCTTTTCCAAATATACTGGAACAGTGGGTCAATCCTCAAACGGGAGAAGGTAAACTCATAATAGAGTTTGGATTGATATTCTCCAGATTTGGATGGCCATTTCCAAACATCATTCTCCTCAGACTGCAAACTTATGGGTTGTAGCAAGTTTTGCAGTTGTGTTAGCTCCAGATATGCCTCCTCTGAGAAAGGTAGGTGAAAACCTTCCATAATCGTCTGATGAGAAAGAAAACCCTTAACTGTTATTGTGTCATCCATGGCAAATGAATGAAGTCGAGGGAAACGATCCTTAAGGGCAATCATACGGTTGTCGATTTGCCAACGATCAAGCCAAAAAACCACAGTATCCCCAGCATGCACTTCTGGTATGGCTAACAACACAAACTTGTCATACAACCTGAGCACATCGCGCCACCAAAATGAGCCACAGAGCTGAGTGACTTGTGGAGGTGAGGAATGATAGTAAGAATCCCAGATTAGATTCACCCATGGAACATCTTTCTTGTTGAAAAACTTGAACAGATGCTTGAGCAGAAGAGCTTCATTTTGCACTCCCAAATGGGTGACCCCTAGCCCTCCAAACTTTTTTGGTCGACATACCAAATCCCAAGCGGCTAGAGATTGCCTTGGAACGTCAGTATTCCCCCGCCAGAGGCATTGACGTTCGATCCTTTCAATCTGTTTGAGGATACCCTGCGGTATTGATAAGGAACAGAGAAAGTAGATGGGCATGGATGTGAGGACAGACTACAGAAGTTGGAGTCGACTGCCTTGGTTGAGGAGACATGAAGATGCCGAAAGTCTTCTCTCAATGCGATCAACAAGAGGCAGCAGGTCATAAATGGTCGGTCTAGAGGTACCCATGGGCAAGCTAAGATAAGTAAATGGCATTGATCCAACAGAGCAGCCCAGCAAATCAGCAATGCGAGCTCCTTCTTCTGCAGACATATTCATTGGGATGAGAGATGATTTGCTGAAATTGACCTGCAGACCCGTGGATGTAGCAAAGTTGTGTAACATATCCTTGAGGGCAATGAGTTGGCTATCCACCGCTGGCAAAACTATCAGAGTATCATCCGCATACTGCACAATCGGGTAATCATTTGATCTCGTTGGGATTGGTAGGGTGAGGACATTACGGGCACACATGTCATTCACGACAGCTTGTAAAAGATCCACCGCAATGACGAAGAGGAGGGGCAATAGGGGATCGCCTTGCCGAACACCACATTTGCATTGGAAATGCTGGCCCGGTACTCCATTTAACAATACTGAAGAAGAACCCGACGATAGGAGGTTACTGACCCAGTCCTTCCAATCGTCATCAAAGCCCTTATGCTTAAGAATTGTGAGGATGGCATCATGCTCAATCGTGTCAAATGCTTTTGTGAAATCAAGTTTCAGTAAAACAATGGGCCTCTTTGATGCTTTGCACTGGTGTATATATTCAAAACACCATGCAAGACAGTTCTGGATAGAGCGACACTTGAGAAAGCCATATTGGTTGCGATGTATGCATTGGAGGATTACTTTCTGCAATCGATTCGCTAGAAGTTTGGTCAAGAATTTTAGACATGTATTGGTTAAAGAGATGGGCCGAAAGTCACCAACAGACTCCGGGCTTAACTTCTTAGGAATGAGAGTAATGAGGGATGTGTTCAAACATTCCAGGTTGCAGTTTCCTTCATAGAACTCATTAGCTAGCTTCATAAAATCTGGCTTTAGAACGCTCCAGCATTTCCTGAGGAAAAGGCCAGTAAATCCATCCGGGCCCGGGGCACGGTCTGGTGGTAAATGTTTAATGACCTCCTCCACTTCATCATCAGAGAAAGGCCTGGATAACTCCTCAAGACCCTGGACTCTAGGCAGCAAGGTGTCAAGATCAAAGGTCATGCGAATCCCCTTAGATTGGCCCATACGTTGTTTGAAATCTGACCAGAACATGGAAGCTAACTGATGATGATCAGTGACAACCTCTCCTGCAGCGTTTTTAATGGAGGTGATTGTATTCCTTCGGTAGCGCTCAGTGGCCATGGCGTGGAAGAACTTCGTGTTTTCTTCCCCAACTTTGATAGATCTGATAGTGCATCGCTGTTTCCAGTATATAAATTGCAAACTAAGAATATCCTCAAGATGAAGTTTAACAATTTTACGAAAGTTCATCTCTGGCCAAGTGAGCACCCTTAGTTCCTCCAGGCCATCAAAGTGCAAGATCACCTTGTTGCAACCAGCAATAAGGGCTTTAACCTTCGAGAGACTAACATGCCACCTCTTAAGAGCATAGCGAAGGGCTTTAAATTTGGCCGAGATAGTGGACGCAGTAGAAGCCCTGTGGACAGGCTTGTTCCATACTTCAGAAACACATTCAGCAAAACCAGGTAGATTAACCCAATAGTTTTCAAAACGGAAAACTTTGGCTTTTGGGATAGAAGTGGCAACCGAGACCACACAAGGTACGTGGTCCGATGCAGTCCTTGCTAGGGGCAAGACCATCGTATTAGGGTGGTCTGAGGTCCAAGCTACTGTGGTAAAAAAACCAGTCAATCTGTTCAAGGAGTGGACTTGTTTGCATATTGGACCAGGTAAACTGCCGTCCTTTTATTGGTAATTCAACCAAGCCTAAATGGCCAATGATTTCATTAAAAAGGAAGATACCATTAACATCACCCCCTGGTAGATTACGGTTGTCCAAAGATCGCATGAAATTGAAATCACCAAGCAACAGCCAATTCTCATCCATTTGAATGTTGAGATTATATAACCACTGAACAAATTCAGCTCGAGCTGGATTCTGACAAGGACCATAAACTGACACTAAAGTCCAAACTTCAGAAGTGTGAGAAGATTTGAACTCAACAATAATACCATATGGAAGCGCCTGGATTAATCTGCCAGAGAAAAAAGTTGAATTCCAAATAACCAGAATCCCACCAGAAGCCCCGGCTGAAGGTATATACGCGAAAGTATCAAAGCGTCGAGGACAAAATTTCCTAAGGAAACGCTGATCAATGTGCATGCATTTAGTTTCTTGCAAACAGATATGGAGCACCCACTTTCATCTATCTTTTGTTTGACTGCAAGTTGTCGCGCTTCGGAGTTAAGACCATGCACATTCCAACACAAAATCTTCCAGTCTCTAAGGTTTGTCTGACTCATTACAAACTAACATAAAGAAGAGCAAAAGTAGATCACATAATGACCTACAGCATCCATCAAACAGCATCATAAAGTTCCACAGCAGATAGAGTAAATAAAGATAAGTGGCGATTGAAGGGGTTCGCCAGCAACCCTTGATGCAATTGGCTTCATGCATCATCGGCATCCCTGGAGGTAGAGGCTTCAGAAGGATCAGCTACAAGCTTTTCCACTATGATCTTTTCAGGGGCAATCTTCAGGCGTGCGCCAATGCGTTGCAGATCAGCAATGGCAGTTGGAGGAGGCACAACTGTCTCATCAGGAGCGGGTGCAGACTGAGTGGGCCGAGCACAAGTTCTATGCTTCTTTGTGCGCCTGACAGATTGTGGTGTGTTAGTTCCTGGGGGTACCTGATGAAAACCATCGTGCAGGGAGCGGAGCCGCGCGCTACGTCGAACTTCTGTCTCCAGGACAATAGAAGCAGATTTGCGTGGGCGCTTGTTAGTGGTTGCAGGCAACATAGCATAGAACTGAAATTTCTCGGTGACAGGTTCAGACAACTCAGCAGGCTCTTCGAAACAGAGCGCCCGAGCAACAGGGCGCTTGGTTGGAGAAAACTGGTAGGAAGACTCAGTAGCAATCGGTGGTGGCAACAAGCTGAGATTCATGCTCCCAGTAGAAAGATGCGGATACCAGGACTGCTTGATGGAGTTGAACAAAGGCATCTGCAATGGACGTGGGATGACTACTGAAGCAAACTGTGGCATGTACTTATAGAAGGTACGGGTCCACTGCATCTGGGGAGGCAGGATTGGGCCAAAGACCGTGAGCACCTGACCAATGTGGAGGACCTGTTGAGCTGGAAGAGCCACTGGGTGAAAAGGCGCAATCTCTGCATTGTGAGCGTCTTCTGGACCATTGTCATTGTGCATAGAATTATCAGACACCTGCAACACCATGGATTCTTGAGACTGAACTTCAAGAGGTTCGTCAGGAACTGCCATATTTGCAGGAGCAGCCTCATGCTGATCATTAGCATTGTCAACAGTGGGTGGCGGCACGTCATTCCACCCAATCTCAGGAAACTCTGGCAGAACCCAGTTGTGATTGTTGAAGTGGAGATGACCAGGCAGGGGTGAGGATTTCCATCAAATGGCATGGGGTCTTCATCTGCAGGTAGCACGTCCGCAAAATCCGCGGACAGGACATATATAGGAGCAGACCATGAAACCCTAGTCCCACCAAAGTCCTCGAACTCGCGATAAACCACATCTCGTGGTACTAGGGATGGAGCAGGGAAGGACACATATGCCAGAGTCGTCGCCAGTAAAGGGTTCGCCTGATGCCAATAATGGAAGCGACCAAAGGTGCTGATTACCTCTGCAATGAACTGCGGCCGACGATAATCCAATGGGACCCCAAGAAGCATGACCCATCCACGACGAAAACCCTGAACAGCTCTGTAATTGTTCCCCTCATCATGCGGAATAAAACGGACAAAGCGGTCATTACCCAAATCAAAGGGAGGGTGATCTACCATGATCTGCCTAGAGATGGCACTACGAAACCGAAAAAGCCCGACACCTTGAATCCATGGCTGGACATCCAGAATTTCGCTTTCCAACTGATTGACAACAAAATCACTAACCATATTGCGGTAGAGTTGAATCTCCTCAGGCAGTGGCGTTGGCTCGACGATGCCAATCGCGTACTCCTTATGCCTTCTGTTAGGCGCAACAGCTGGAGCAAAAAACGTGCGAGGAAGACGGAGCGGTCCACCGTCGATGATCTCAAAGCCGGGCGGCACGTATGGCAGTGGGTCAAGCTCGAAGTTGGCCATCTCTGGAGATGCTGGCGGAGAGCGCTGCAATGGCGGGGGTGTTGTGGGTGGAGGTGGCGGCGTGTCTGGCGGTGGGGCGGACGGTGGTGCTGGTGTAGGTGGTGCAAGGGGGGGTGGTGGCGGAGGCAGAGCTGGAGGGGAAGAGGGTAATGGCGTAGGCTCAGATGACGATGCTAGATGGAACTCGTCGACGGGACGTATCAATGGGTAGGCGGCAGCGGCAGGTTGGAGGGAACTCGAGGCGTCAAGCCCTATAGATGGTGGTGGGTGGTCAGATGGACTCTCAATGCCATGCGGGACCCACCTAAAACCTCCTGCTGGCGCAGGTCCTGTGCAAGATTTTGCCCTGTGGCCTGGCCGAAAACATTGGCGACAACGCGTTTGATTGGTGCAATTAGCGATGATATGTGCCATAGAAAAGCAGTTGTGGCATTTCCAAACATTGAAAACCATATCATCAACCATAGAAGAAAAACCATCCAAATCCGCCGCTGACCGGCCCGTCTCGTGGGTAGGAGATTTGTCATTGACCTGCCATGCATTGGGAGATTCAGCATCGACTAGGCCTGTAGAAGTGTCGCGTGATACAGAAGACGGGCTGTTGGGCTGGGTAGTATTGGCTGTGGTTGACCCAATTGGTCCAGCAATTGAAGGTAAGTTAGGAGGATTTGAAACAATCACAGACCCGCCCAACAAATGCTCCGAAGATTGAGGAGCCAGCTCGCGCGAGATTGACGCAGATTGAGCAAGCGGCGGGGGAACCATACCAAAACAGATCGGTGGCGAGGCCACCGTCCACCGGAGCTCCGGCGCCGGAGGTGGATGAATAATAACACTCTCACGTTGTTGAAGAACATAACCCGCGTCCCATACCATGTCAACGCAATCTTGCGTGGCAGGGTACTGGTATCCTTTGCAAACTGGATAGTTTTGGGACGTGGCAAAAGAGAGTTTCTTCCTGCAACTGAGGGCAGATTTGAGCGAGGATTTAACAGGAGGTTTATGCATGGCTAACATGCCCAGCGTAGCCCGACGTTTGTTAGGGCTAACAAAGATCCATTCGGCATCACACTCTTTCCTCCAAATCAAAACCTCACGTCTCCAATTTGGCCCACCATGTCCCCAAAGATGGAAGAAGCATTTGAAATGCTTACAAATAAAAGACCTAAGAGCAAGAATGTGGAGACCAACTTTTTTGCATGAGACATGAAAGGAGAATACCTTGTCACGTATTAGGGAAACCATGAACTCAATCGCTGATCCACCAATAGCGGCCTCGAGTGCTGTAGCAACTGAATCCTCTGAGAGTCGGAAATCATGCCTACTGAAAGATACCACCATGATGAAAGAATCCATGCCATCAGTAGGATGAACCGAGACGCCAAGAGATCTATAGATCTCATTTGCAAAAACTAGCCCCTTGGAGAAATCCAAGCCAAGGGTGGAACCAGAACCCTGATCCATCAAAGATGGTGATCCACGTGGAGAGGAGATGACGTCGGATCCGATGAGTGGATGGGTTTGGGAAATTAGTGGCTAGGAAGGGAGATCGCCGGAGAGCCTATCGGCGGGGGTGGGGGTGGGGTGGGAGCCATCTCAAGTCTTGATCCACTTCTCCTAATAGCAATACTTCTCATGTTACCGATAATTTCAGTGCTTGCAGAGAATACCTTACTGAAAATTGCTTATCATTTCCTTCTGCTCCTCATTGGGTTCGACACTCTTACTTATCGAAAGGACCACGATAGATCCCCTATACTTGTGGGTCATCACTGGAACTAGGGCGCGCCAAGGAGGGGAGGAATCCTCCTCCTAGTAGGAGTAGGATTCCTCCTTTCCTAGTCCAACTAAGAGGAGAAGGGGAAAGAGGGAAAAGAGAGGAAGAGGAGAAGGAAATGGGGGACGCGCCCCCTCCCTAGTCCAA